>NC_079892.1:10800436-11118071 GCF_024868665.1 Triplophysa rosa
AACACAACCTTTAAACACTCAGTGTTTAAATTACTCATACATACTTGAGAACTGAAGAAACATGTTTAGAACTAAAAGCATTTGCGCCAATGATAACATAGGCCATTTGTACAGCAAGAGAGAAAGAGAGGTTTCTAATG
Source organism: Triplophysa rosa (assembly GCF_024868665.1). NCBI lineage: Eukaryota > Metazoa > Chordata > Actinopteri > Cypriniformes > Nemacheilidae > Triplophysa > Triplophysa rosa. The sequence continues at coordinate 10,800,577 of NC_079892.1, forward strand.
TAAACAGCCTGTACTCTCATAGTGAGAGAGATGAGCTCAGCACAGCATCTGAAATGAAGGACAGGTGTGAAATCAATCAGCGTGCCAACACTTCGGCCCACCAGTGGGCACATGCTCACCTGTCAGCATCCGGTGCCGAATAACTCGGCCGCCCACCCTCAGCCATTCTCAACTGTTTTCCTCCGTCTTTCACTGCTGCTGTCAAGGGCCACGGCGCAGAATAAATATTTGCGCGAAACTAAGCATGTTCTCCTCAACCTACGGTGTGTCTAAGGACCAAAACAAACTCTGGGTGAGTAAGTGAACTTGGATGCTTCTAGTTACGCAAGCTCAATTTCCTGCACTGCTGTGTTTTCTGAAATGTGTCACAGGCAGATACATGTTGTGCCACAAGGGGCACTATTGGACATTAACGTAATAAGTCTTGTACTAAATACTTCAAATTTTATAAAAGAAAAGAAAGCTTCACTTAGATGTTATTGTTCATATTTAGTTTGAAGCCTTTGAAGCGTAAAAAAATCCTTCGAGTAAGATGTGTTAACGTTAACATTGTTTCTCTTATTAACAATTAAAGGCGGGGTGTTTGATTTCTCTTAGCCGTTGTTGATGTTCAAATCACCAAAAGAAACGCACCCCTACCCCCATCTTTCGCTTTCGTCAGCGCTCGGCTCGATTAATGTCCGTCATGTGCACTGTGCACCTTACTGCTGATTGGCTACAAGGTTGTTTTGGTACTCGGCCCGACTCAGTTGTCTAAAGCGTAATTCGGAAATCGGTTACCCCGCCTTTAAAATCTTTTTCTCTTATTGGTGTAAATTTTTTGCCCACTAATTACGTGTCTCTTTTGACAGAATAAATGTAGTTGAAATAAAAAATAGTAGTAATAATAAAACATTAAAAATACGGTAACACTACTCAGAAACCTTTTTTTAAATTTCCACTAATGCCTATATCTTCATTACAGAGTTTTATTGTACTGTAAATTTGCATTCATCTGCCAACACTATTTCCTTAATTTCAGCACATCTGCCTCACATCTGACAGTCCCTTTGGCTGATTTTTCTAAAGACTCTATTCCCTCCACAGAGCAGAAGATAAACACAACATTTCACTGGTGTTAACTAAAGCATTATGTGTAGCCCCCGGGCGGTGTTTACACACATACCTGCAGCCCCTTTGACTGCACTGCCCTCAGACGGTTCTCCCATCGCATGTCCTCCAAACCCCCAATGCCCGGCCTTCAAACAGTGCGCGAGACTAACTCAAAGCAAACAAGGCCTCAGTTCAACTTGGCAGCGCTGGGCGCGAGGGGTTTGCCTCACGCACCCCCGCAAACCCACGACCGAGGGTTTGCGTAATTCTGACAAGTACAAGATTTTCTTAGAACAACCGAAGGGGCCTTTGGAAACTCCTAACATGATCTCCCTGCAGGGACTTTCTTTGTACCGTGAGCGAGGGGGCAGCTTGTTTCGTCCTTCAAAAAGAGAGCCAGACGATTTACTATAGACCGATTTTATTTTTCCAAATATCATCATTATGTGACTAAGAGAAGCTCCCGGTTTACATGAGATCCATGCCATCTGCATATTCAAGCGTGTCCCTCACATTTCTAACTGTTCATTTTAGATCTCCTAGGCTGGTACCATGGGTTCATATTCCATTGATTCTTTTGGCTGGCATCCATGACAATAGCATCATTTATAAACATGAACATCCAGATGGTGACAGGCATCAAAGCCAAAGCAACTCCCCTGTAATCTGCACGCTGGCTTTTTCTCACATCACACACCTCTTTATTAAAATGAATAACATGCTGTTACCGCTGGCCAAGCCTCCCCTTCAACAAACTCTGTGATTCACCCGCAAGCTCAAGAAGATTGATCTTAAAACGATGGTCGGCTGACTTGTGGCACTAAACTCTGGTCTGGTCAGAAGATGGCTAACAATCTCTTGCTCAGAACTTTGTCATTTATCTCGCCGTCAATCTGTAATAAAACATCAATAAGCGCACCTAATCTGAATGACACACTGTCATTTGATGCATGGTTATCGACTTCATTGGCTAAATGCCGTAACTCTCTAGCTAATTGTGCGCCCGCCATAGTTACTTAACGTTATACATGAAGCAAACGATCAGTTAGTGACATGACGTTAGTCCAAAACAAGTCAAGAGTAATCGATCAAACGCTTCAATCTACGCTGAACTAATAGTAGGCAAGACCAACCCATCTATTTATCATACAAGACACAGAAAAGTAAGAATAAATTCAAGAATAAATAAATAAAAGTGGAAATAAATACATGCGATAATAAATAAACATATAAATAAATAAATGTAAAAAATAAAAGGAAATGATAAATAAAATAATATAAAATAATAATAATAATTAAAAATGGACACAAAAAATAATAATCTATTTAAAAAATGAAAAAAAGTTAAAGCTAAGATCAATAATAGCTAAAACGAATTATTTTGTTTTATCAAACCATTCATTCCTTTATTTATTTTCATATTATTACATTTATTCGTTTATATATTTATTTATTTATACATTTATTTATTTACAATTTTTGCAGGTTTAGTCCTCCATATGTACAACTCCTTTTGTTGTAACAAAAAAAGACAAGCACATGAAGATTTTAACATACAAACCCTGGGCTTACACCAATGTAAATCATTATATATGTTTTGCAGGGGCGTAAACATCTGAATGTAAACTTAGGGCAGCTTTTCTCATGAATATTAATTCTATGACATTCACCCCAGTAGTCTTCATTTATTTGCTGATATGATATGAGTTTGAGCCGTCGGTTCGAGCGCGCTTTTCATTTACATTTAGTCAACATCTCTACAGTATATTGCTCTATAGTTCTGTTTACTTCTTATTAATTGAAACTGTGTTGTATATATTTACATAACTTTCCATTTGTAGCACCCAGTTTTCGATGTCCCCAACTGACCCCCCCCAACTCTTGGCACGACATGCTATTTTAATGTGCAGAGGTGTCATCCATCTAGTAGCGTCACTTTGCTTCTCTTTCCGGGATAATGTTCTTATTGTATGCAATCCTCTGTGCGACAGAAGTCATGCTGTCTTTACTCAGAAAAGCAGAGGGGGAGAGAAAGAGAGAACGGGGGGATTAGAGTCTCCGACCATCCAGCGCCGACCATAAAACGCTCCTGCAGGCCCGTTTAGGACAGGAGTCAGCAACACTGTTGTTTCCCGTCACTTGCGGACCGCAAAACGCTAGACCAAGCACATACAAATGCACTCTATTATGAAGCTCCACGTGATGAATGTTTTCTGCTTAAATGTAAAAGAGGAGCGTGCCTTGTGATTAACCGCTGAAGAACAGCTCCTACTGAAAGGGGAATGCTGAGATGGGGGTCCAATTGTAAAAAAGAGGTGGATGTAAAACAGGATGGAAGGAGGAACACACGCCATGTTCCACATCACAGTCCATGATCGCATATGTACATCAGGAGATATATAAAACATAGCATGTAACCCTTTGTCTTTTTAAAAGTATAACTGAAAATGAAAATTCTGTCACCCTTTATTCACCCTCATGTTATTCAAAACCTTTATATAATATAATAATAAGGTATTTTGAGAAATGTATCAGTGGTTTTATGTTCATACAATGGAAGTCAAAGGGGGTCTAATGTTGTTTGGTTACCAACATTCTTCACAATATCTTCTTTTGTGTTCTGAAGAAGAAAGTCATGCAGGTTTGAAATGATGCGAGGACGAATAAAGGATCAAAAATATTCATTTTTTGGTAAACTATCCCCTTAACAATGGATATCAAACATTTCACTTCCTGTCAAATTATTATTATAGTTTTTAAAACTTAAAGTGAGACTATACAGTTTAAATTCCTGAATTGCATGATTGAGTAATAAAATAAACAATAAAAACATTAAATGAAACTAAAAAAATGAAAAGTGATACATATTTAACAAATTAAAAAATAAACATAATACACTAAATCAAAAATTAAATAACCATCACAAATAAACACCACAATGTATCATATTTAAAGATGAAAAATGTAAAATGCTCCCAGTTGCATGTCACACTGATATTTAGAAGACATATGACGTTTCTGATGTACAGTACATGAGATATTTAAAAAGTAGAATGCTTAAAATAGCACACAATGTTTTCCAGATGATCTGTCTTGTTAATGGTAATGTGCTTGCTAAGTAGGAAACCACTGACCCAGGATTAGCCTTTCCCAGCTTTCCCTCTTCCAAAACCTTCAACAACAAGCAATAAAAACCGATCCAGGATCTGACTTGGGCATCTACTTGGTTGGCTTCTGACCTACCGTAGACTGCAGTGAGAGCTGGGGAAAGGTAGGCCCATCTGTCTCTGCGAGACACGCCGTGCCCTTAACAGACTGCAGAACGCCCTCACGCTCCCTTTGCCTTCTCTGGGGACGTGAGAGGACTGGACAGAGGCTAGTCAGCAAGTGCCAGGTCCATCTAAGGTCCGGGGGCACTTCTGGACCCATCAGCCCCTGCAGCTGGGAGCAGACTCAACTCTCCGAGCTCTAATATGGAGAGTCATTATCTCTCGACGTCCTGGCTGCAATGTTAACCTCATACAGAGAAAGCGGATGGAAGTTTATTAGAAAACTCCCAGCAGGCACAAAAGCGAGACCGTTTTCGTGCCAACCGCGCTCTTTTTTGCCAAGCAAAAAGGAACGAATTAAGAGAGTGTCCCATTGTGCCAGCAAACCCTTATCAGGGATCACAAAATCTCGAGCGAAACAGGGACTACGACGCGCGAAAGCTCGGGGATACAAGTCATCGTATCTGCTTCGAGGAATCTGATGCTATCAATGTTTTTGGCACGTAATCAGGAGATCAGTGTTCCAATGTGCAGCAGAGATAAGCAGGGAGTTCTGTGTCTGAAAAAAAACAAAGATGTACCCTCTATTCCAGAAACATAAACAGTGGCAGTAGAAAGTTGTGACATTAAAAAATTAGGGCTGATTCTGTCTTTTATTATCGGAACCAAATGTTTTTTGTGATGTTCTTACTAATATATTCTGACAGCCTTTCCTGTGCCTCTGTTCCCTGTTTAATCTACAGCAGCACAGCATCAGAAATGATGTTTTAGCTTAGCTGTAAACTTGCATTAAGAATTGAAAAAGATAAAGACCAGTCATGACAAAATTACAAAAACAGACAAACTAGTCTTTTGAGCCAGAATTGTTCAATTTCCTACAATTTATGTCCCTGCTGAGAACTACACAGAAACAGTGTGATGTTAATTTTAAATAATAACATATACTATTGCATTATTTGTAAACTGCATCCCTTCGGTGTACCTCAGGTGTTTGTTTTAGGCCCGTGAGTTTTTCAAACGATTCATAAAAAGAAAACACAAAATTATCCCATTACTTAATGATCCCAAATATAATAAAAACCTCAGCCGTAATGACAAATATTGCATTGGTTCCTATGTCAGTTCAGCGGTTTATATACTGTATCAGCTCTGCTTGTCCCTTAACTTCATCGTCTGTGGCTCCCTGTGCTGCCTCCTACATCCCCCCTTCTCTAATTACCTGCTTTACTGTATCTGCAGTCCGATAAAATGCTAATTTCGCAGCACATTAATTCCTCCAGGCTGAACAATAAGCAACACAAAGCCGCAGCCCTGCTGACTGGGGAAATGGAGGAAATGGAGAGAGAAGGATGGAATAAGAGAGAGAGAGGTTCATCTCTAAAAGGGCTGCAGAGACGAGCAGCATTATGCGGAGGTCAATGCAATGAACTAAGAGTTCATTGATTGGCTATTTGAAAAGCAAACAGACGTGTTGAGAGAAAAGGGACAGCAATGATCTATCTACTGAACATGAGCTGAGGCGGTCGGGGCAGGCAGGGTCAGGGTGCACCCCGGGGACTGTGTTAGCTGATTGAGAGAGCTAGGCAAGGTTAGAAGACGCTGTACCATTTAAAAGGCACCTGTGGAACCCACAACCACCAGCTCAAGAGAAAGGGACAAATTAGTGTTTGAAGTGGAAACAACTGTGGATCAAACAGCTGTGGAAAAAATATAAGAGACCATTCCAAATGTTCATTTAATTCGCATTTCTAGATGTATTGTGGCCATTCCAGTCCAGTGTCTGTTGACTATGTTTCAACTAAATCAAACCTCAGGAGTGACATAAAGTCATCCAACAGCATTGTGAAATCCTGACAGCATGACAAGACACATGAAAACTGTGATAAAAATCCAGGTTATCACATAAAAAATATTTTTTGAACTTTTCCTAAATACATGTACAAATATGACTGTTGGTCATTTTGACCTGTTTCTCCAGATTTCATTATCTGCAAATAAATGCAAACAAAAACTATCTTTTTGTTTGAAATTAATAAGAAATACTGTTAAAATACTATAGTTAACAAAAACAAAACAAAACAAATTATGTAATTGTCTTCAAAGTTATGTCAGTGAAATAAACTAGCTTCACACGTTACCCTAATTAGATAAATACATAACAAAATAAATAAAAATAATAAAAAATATCTTAGCCGTGTTCAACGTTTTTTGTCTGAACCAACCACAACGGCAATACACAACAAGTGACACTGTTTTCTATTTCTGCAACATCGCATCCGACTGCTCCGCCCATACAGACATCTCATTCAATGGAAACGGTATCTCATGAACATTAATAATCAAACACGGACTAGGAACAACCCGATTATAAAAGTTAAGAATTAGAAAATATATGAAAATCCCTCAAGCTTCAAAGGAAAGTAAAAAAAAGCATACCGTCCAATGTGGCATCACTGTAGTCATAAGAATGTAGGGATCTGCAGTGTGATAAGGTGTACAAGTAGAAAAAATGTTCAGATTGTCACAGCACGTCCTTTTTTCACATTCAGTATGGACAAACAAAAGCTTGTCGCTACAATCTGAATATGTTATACACATACATTTTTAAAACTCAAGTAATAGTTTTTGGTCCGTCAGACTGCCTTTCTTTCCAAGTGGAAGGTGGACTGCTCCCTGGCCTGCGTAAGGTGCAACGGACACTTTATATTCCAGTCTAAAGTGTGGCTTTGTGAGATTGCTCTGACTTGGACTTTATTTGTTCATTTGCTCAGTCTTTTTCTTTGTTTCTATTCAGATGGCCAAATCCAAATCTGAGCAAGCCAAATAAAAGGACATTACATGCTTCGCTGACGCTCGGGTTTCCCCTCTTTCGCACCGCGCGCTCCGGATTAGCCGTCAGCTCACGAGGGCGCTTCAGAAATCAAACAGTTTTACAGCTTAATGACTTTTGGTTTTTAATAGCTTCACTTATGCACCTCATTTATTCCTTTCCGACTCATGATGCAGTAATTAAGCACATTTTTGTTTCATTTCTTTGAGGACTTCAGTAGGACCTGAATGAGGAGTGCTCAGACTGGAGGATGATTGGGTGGTGGAGGGGTCGGTAAAGCTTAACCGTGACCGCTTTTCGGTGAAAAGGAATGATTTCGGTCCTGCTGCTAAGCTGCCCCTTTCTTGCTCTGTGATAAGCCAAGCGCTGAAAACAGAACGGAGATCCATGCAAACAAATCACCGACTCTGCTTTGCTATTTCAACAAGGTTCACATTTTTAGACCACATTTTAGAATGAGTTGGAAACTGAGAACTGTTTTCATTCAAAAAACATGAATCACGAGTTACTGATTCAAATGAGTTTAATGACTCACTCAGTGAATCGGTTAAAGGGGTTCTTCGTGTTACTTTCGTTACGTCCAAAGTAAAACACTAAATTGCGAATTATTTGCATGAAAATCAATGCAATCATTTCTTATCGTTGTTTTCGATATTATGCCTGTACCCGTAAAGAATTTATTCAGATCCTTTTACTAATATTACACTCCTTACAACAACTGTCCCAAACACTTCGTACACACATAAAAATGCGAATGAAGGATCTCTTTCATAAGGTCCTGACTATGATGGACATTGGATGTCTAAAGGCCTTTAATGGCAAAAGTGAATCTCTATAGCTTGTTATTCAACAGATGAGTGCAGAGAGCATCAGGAAGGTCACACACGCATACACAAATACATAAACACATTCAAATCAAAGGTTCAATAAGGAGACTGTTACAACCCTGTAATCTTGTTAAGCCTAAATAATCACAATTCATCTTAAAGGTCCCTTGGAAGCACTACGGCGGCTGACACAGGACTAAGATGTCGTCACGTTTTGGCTTCTTTGAATTTGAAATGACCTCATAATTAAGCTAAATACTGCTGTAAAAAGCAAATGTAATAAAAATATAATTTCCTGTTTCCCAATATTTCCTGCTCAAAACTATTAAAAGAATCGCTAATGGAACCAGAATCATTAAGAGCAATCAGAATCCGAACATGAATCATTTAATCATTTAATTCCTAACCATTTCCATCCCTACATGTGTGTGACACCCTGTAAGTATGTTGGACAGTATAAAATGAGCGATTTCTGAGAGGTTTCTCAGAGGCAGAGGTTCAAAAGGTGTGTCTGGTTTGGGTTAAAGTTGTGTAAATCTTTGAGGAGTCTGTGTCCAATACACTAGCCCTTTAATTAAAGTCTTTCCGTAGGGTGTGGAGATTTATTGGGCATTACATAATGCAGTTGCATTCGCTTTACACGGGTAGCCCGGAGAGAGAGAGATCTTCAAGTCCCTTTCATCTTAAAGACGGTCTGTATCTTCTGGAGTGGGCAGAAATTCCTCACTCCCTTATTCAGCAGAAACACGTCAGCTGACACTCTCAAAGTCGAGCTAGGAACTCTGGAGAACTGCGTTCAAGCGCCCGCAGTACCTCATAATCTCCACCGTAAAATGCAGGAGTTTCCAAGAATTTTACTTCAGACAGGAAGAGCACAGCTATCTCTTCTCCCTGGGAGGCGTCTCCGCCGAAATGCGTTAACGCAGCGACCGGGGCACGTCTGCTGCTGCATGCAACGGATAATCCAAAGTATTCCTGCAATGTCTGTGAGCTACACCCGACTACACTTCCTGCATGAATAATCGCGAAAGAGCCGCATAAATTTACATGGCCTTCCATTGCCAAAAAAGTCAGGAAAACCTTTTTTCAAGAGACATGACATCTAAAGAAATGTAAACTACATAACAGCAGAGGAAGATGAATGTTAGCGCGCTAGGAACTGCAAGTATGCGTTTACAGCGGTATTTTGCTAATGTGCTACAGAGGCGACATCCAATAAACACGTACAGTCATGTTTAGGGAAGATTAGCTAAAATGCTTTAACAATGCGGATGAAGACATTCGGAAAGACAGAAAACATAAAACCAAGCAAGCTGCCAGTACGCAAAGTTAAAATGCATCCTAACTGTCATGGGAACGAAGAAATGACTGTTTTGTTGCATTGTACATGACTTATTTCAATCAAATTTGACATTAACACGTTGCTAAGCTAACAATGTAATACATAAAACTAAATGACACTAGGAGTGTAACAATATAAACTGATATATCACATAGATCTCAACACAGAAAATGTAAGTATTTAACTATATTGTGACCGTTTAATATTATTGGCCGAGCTGCCAACATGTGACCTTCTTTTCAGGTTTAGCTTTCATAATTCCTTTCCAAATTTTAATTTTGGGTTAAAGTTCAGTTTTAATTTATACTAAACCTTGTCAATTGTTTAACAAAACACATTTTGATAGTAAGTTGTTAAAACAAATTATGAAAAATTATGAAAACAATGTTTTGGAAATATAGTTTAATTTGTTATATTTTGTTTAAAATATCCTAATACATAATAACCGTGAACCCAATATCTTGTATCATATTGAAATATGAGCTGAGTGTATTGCTACACGCTTTTATGGGACACACATTTCGAATAAATTCATCTATTTTTAATGCCACTGACTAAACTTTCCAGTAATGTGTGAAATACAAGTTATGTTTCTTGTTCTGATGTGATCTTGAGCATTGGCTGCCACAAATGAAACCATCGCAGTGATCAAACGCCACAATAACGCTGCCTGATTATTCATGAGGACCTTTGAGAGATCACGTCAGATTTGATGGAGACCCATCAGAGTATGACAGACGTGCCACTCGAAGACCCCCAGCTTTCCACTTCACAAACATTGCACAGAATTTGCCTTCGCAAAACTTCCCCTGCAATCAGCAACAGAGTCAATATACTTGACAATATACTAATCACCCTCTCTCTGTCTGTTTGGATCCTCAAGGCTGGGTTCATATCCCTGTTCCCTTCCACTGCCAGACAGCAAACTCAAGTCTCGCCAACTGTCTCCACCTTCTTGCCGAATGTTTTTTTTATTGGCTCTGCCTGTTTCATTTACACTCTGCTTTAACTTTAAAGTCTCCTTCTCATGATTATTTTCTGTATGTGTGGTCAGAACACCATATGCATTACATAATATATGTGTATATAAATACACAAATATATACATGTGTGTGCATTTATATACAGTACAAATACAGTAAATATACACAACGCACACTCATATATAAACACAAACATTTCTTTTGGAATCGATTAATCACGATTAATCGATTTGACAGCCCTAGAAAACATCATCATCTAGGTCCAGGATGATGATGGAAACCCCTATACGATTAAACGTATAATTAAATCTAAATGTGACAACAATGTAGCATACTGCTATTTGAAATGCTTCTTGCTGCACACATTTCCTATATTTTTGGAAGTTGGAAGTATGTGCAGTATGCAGAAGTCTATAATTCTATTCTATTATACATATTTAAACCATGATACCTCCTCCTGAAATATTCTCTCTCCTCCGTCTGCTGTTGGATGTTCTGCGCTCGGCTCCTTGTTTTCCCAACAACGCTGAAACTGCGTCCGCCGTCTGGCACAGCTGTTCTCGCCAGGTCCCCACGGCCTCTTAAAAAAGGCAATAAATCAATCCCGGCACTCAATACAAGCGGGAAATTGACCAATTAAAGTGGCCCAAGATGCTTATGTTCAGGCGGACGATTTTACAAATTGGCCATCTATTTAGAATGGGGACTGGCAAATTCACTGGCTGGATTCAGTCCATTAGTGTTCTCTGTCTCTTGCTGGCGGTGGTTTGACGCTCGCCTGTGTCATTCCACCAGCACAGATCAGCATGGCCAGACACCGCGCGCTGGTTTACAATAGCTTCCTTGCGATCTCATTTTACAAACTGATCTCGGATCAGCTTTTATTACACCACAATCATGCTTGCTTACCTAATCTGTTAATGCATGAATTAACGAATAGCAGAGGAAATGATCTCAGTCTGTTTTTCACGCATGCCTTTCATTAAGTATCTATTACTATAAAAAAAACATAATACTTTATAATACAACAATACTGTTGTTTTTAGTGATTCTTCACAGTCTGTGTTGAAGTTTCACATTCAACATATGCAAAGCTCTCTATTCTCTCTCCGTGTGTGTTGACACGCTAGGGTCATATTTCATCATTTGTAGCTCGACTGTTATCGTAAGAGTGATTTCAGAGCGCAGGACTTCATTTCGGCGTGTTATTTGTGCTGCTTTCTCAGTCAGATTATGCCCTCTAAGTCAACCAGCCAGCAAATCTGGGCTGAAAAATGAGAAATGCTACAGGTGTGCCGGCAGCTGTTTGCAATTTGTCTGTATGGTGGCTTGTTTCTGGTACCTCCAAAAAAATCATTACTTCTTTTTTTTCTCTACACACGTGTATGCATTTGTCAACACCAAAAATATATTATTTTTATTATATAAATAATAAATACGTATTATAAATCTCTAGGCAAATAAACCAAGGTACTCGAAAGGCGATTTGTCCATATGCCATCTACTAAACTAACTGCTTGTTGGTGTTCCTTGTTCCTCTATTTCTTTTATCTAAAGTCTGAAGCTGGAACCGTTCTCTCTGAAGTTCATTTACGGTACTATGGCAACAAAAAACGACAACTCTGTCCGAACAGTAACAACCAGAGACTGTTTTCTTCTAGAAGACTCTTCTGTTCTTCAAACAACTCTGAAGAGAAGCAAAACATCTGAGAAACACAACAAAAGCAGCTCTGTCCAAACAATCCCCAGTCCGGCATGTACGTTTTCTTTGCTTTGTGGCGTCTCGTTGAAAGACGGTCACAAAGGTAGAAAAAAGAATGGGGGTCTGTTTCTAAATCCACTTAATCTTGGTTGCTTAGCGATACCCTTTCAGTACCTTTTAACTGATTAATTAAAATGATTCATTCGTGAATCAGACTGCGTCTGTCGTGCACTTTGTACCAGAACCAGCAAAAACGAGATGCGTTGCATATTATTTTATGGCATCCTGTCTTTGTCATTACATTTAATGCGGTATGTATTTTTTTAGAACTGTTTTGTCGCCGCTGAATGACAATTGTTATGGCCCAAAGTGTTTTGTGTGTTTCTCCACTAGTTTGCGATGTTCCGGGTTTTGGTCTCCTTCAGAACGAGCGAGAGGAACAGGTGCGGAGTGTTACCTGTGACTGCCATTGGTTTAAGAAGCGGGAGGTTCAGAAAGGAGAAGCTTCTTAGTTTGCGGTGCCGTTCGTTGGTCGGTCCTCTCCAGCCCAGTTTTCTTTCTTTATATTTTTTATTAAAGTTTTTGTATTGTTATTTTGTGTTATTCGTTATTAAATGTTTATTCGTTCAAACTTAATCCCATGTGTGGCCTGATGGGGGCTCGTCCGGGATCTGAACCCGGGACCTCTCGCACAGTGCAGTAAATACAGAAGAACGCAGACAACTAAGGACTGCTAATGGTACAGAAAAGTCACAGATGTCATTCGGATACGGTTTTTAAAAAAACAAACACAACCAGTCCTGAATAAGAACAAGTTGTGACCCTGGACCACAAAACCAGTCATAGGGGTCAATTTTTTCGAATTTGAGATGTATACGTTATCTGAAAGCTGAATAAATAAGCTTTCCATTGATGCATGGTTTGTTATGATAGGACGATATACAACTATATGAAAATATGGAATCTTAGGGTGCAAAAAAACAAATATTGAGAAAATCACCTTTAAAGTTGTCCATTAGAGGCGCTGTAGCAGGCCGTTGATAAAAAGAAACAGCTTTGTTTTAACTTTGTTATGACAGAGAGTAGATGAACCCTAAAAGCAGAAATTCTAAGCTTTACATAGATACCAAACTTAAGTGGGTAATTTTCAAAGAGCGGACAGCAGAAAGTCAAGTGAGCGATCGCGATTAGCTTGTTCAGGTGTGTTTTATCAGAGTTGGGGCTGAACTTGACAGAAAAATGGATCTGGTGAGCCAGATTTGAGAATCACTAAAATAAAGGAACGGATAGCATTCCTGACCTGCACTATCCTGATATCGTTACAACTACCTCATCAACTTTCCCTCGTCCTACTCCGGAGACTCTTTAAAAAGCCTACAAAAGCCTAGAGAGGTACAAATGAAAGCAGTCTAATTTTGTGATGAATATTCAACTTTGGAGTCTGCCGGCTAAAACCTGCTTTGTCCTCATTGGAAGGGTAAGTCAACTGTGTTGTTAGCTAACATAATCGACTCTAGCTGTCCTTGCTTTATAGCTAAATCGAGTAACTTCACAGTAGACATCATTCATGAAATCAAAATAAAATGATTTCCCCTTTGCTTTCCTCCGTCTGTGCTGGCATCCTGGTACACAACAACTGTACACCATGTTGAAATAGTAAGGTCTGGTTTTAAATTATTGTTCGATCACTGTCGATATCAATGCTACAGCCGCTCTAGCGCTCTCCTGAGCCTGCCAAAATGGCGGAGTTTAGACGATTGCGTGACGTCAACCTCCGGAGCTCTTTTGTTGGCTATTGCTACAAATATACTAGTGCAACTTATTAGTGTTTTTCTGGTCCAGGGTCACAATTTTAGATTCTCAGCCATACACAAAGGGTTACACTCAATTAAATGTAAAGAACAATGAAATACAGAAAAGGTTGTTCAACTAAAGAAGCAGAAGACACAGTCAGATTCTCTAGACTGAGCGTGAACTTCCACCACCCTCTGAGACGCAAGCTCACAGACATCATTTCTACTCTCTTTTCTGTAGTGTTTCATGTTAGACACCTTATTAGACCAACTCAACCTGAACTGAGATCTGCTTTCAAGATTTCCCTCATGATAAAGGCTATGAGCTGTATGGAGGAGACAGTTCTCGAATCAGAATAAACAGGCATCAAAAATAATCTGAATGCGTGCCTGTTAAGAGATCTCAATGCAAATTCATATTTCACACATCTGAGTAAGAGCTTTATGCTCCGCAGGAGAAAATCTTCCACAGTACAGCCAACAAATCAGATCCCGTTTTTGTGATAACTGTAATTAAATTTGGAGAGATGTGATTTAAAGCTCTGTCGCAACACGTAACCTTGTTTTTCCATTCCGACTTATTGGACTTAAATATTTTACCGTATTGCATTTTCCGACGCGTTTTCTCCACTGTAATTGCGACGCTATTACAAATATTTAAATAATACAATAGAGTTCAAGCACTTCCATTTTTGACACCATCAATTACCTCGTTATTTCTCAATTTCAGCCCCTTAAATATTAATACGACTCTGTAATGAGGCTGAATAGTCCGAATCGTTCACTGTCCCTTGCGGCGGTAAGGCGGTGGACGCGGAGCCGTGATGAATAAAAGCGGCACATTAGATTTCGCTGCCTGGCCCACTCGGGGCCTTTCGGGCTATTTTGTCTTCTGGTTAGCGGTGGGAGAGATTCTGCCTGCAGGTGCTGCGCTTAATAACTGCATTCTTCTGCTGCGGCACACGTGGAGCATACTGTCGTGTTGAGTTAGCATGCCCCAACACGTCTCAGCCTGCGTGGCTGCATGGGCGAGGGATGGGAGGTGCCCGGGATCAACTTAAGGAGCATTTCATTCTCTCTGGAAAACATGCATGTTTTGACTCTTGTCACATTGTATATTCAATAATACAGTATATTGAAATAACAATATTGTTACCGCGCACGCGTAAAAATCCAATACCGTGGTAAGACTGTATATCACGATAAAAGCCCCAGCAAGTATCCAAAAATCTATACCATCACAAGTCTACTCAATGCATGACATATTAATAAGGTACTTCTAATTATTATTAGAAATACCTTATTATCAGAACCATTTATATTTTGAGATTTTTTCCATCAACCGGTTCAAAGGTGTATAAGGAGCCGAATGAAAATGCTTCTTGCTTTCATAACGAATGAAACGTGAAAGTGACTAGAGCATAAAAAGTTCTGCATAACTCCTGAAAAAATATTAAGAATAAAATTGTAGTAAAAGAGGTTAAATATTTCAAATGTTTAACTGGTTTAAAACATGCCAGCCCGGAAAATATCAGTTAAAAATGTTCTGGTTCTTTATTGTTTTTGTCAAGCTCGTTATTAAAGGACAACACAATAGTCTTTGTAACTTTTGTAATATAATCAAATACCGTGATAAAATTGAACCACGATAAAAGCCCCACCAATTATCGAAAAATTGATAAAGTCACAAGTCTACTTGAAACGTGACATACAGTATATTATTTTTCACAGCTAGTACTCATTACTTTATTTATTTGTATTTATTAATTTTTTATATTCTAAAATTTAAGTTTTGAAGGTATCAATTTCTTATTGTAACTTATTGTTATTAAAAGGACAACACTGATGTTTCTAACATAATTTTTATTAAATCCAATACCGTGATATGACTATATATTAAGATAAAAGCCCCAACAAGTATCCAAAAATCTATACCGTCACAAGTCTACTTAATGTATGACATATTTTTTTTGCATCTTTTGACAGCTAATATTATTACTTTATATATTTGTATTTATTTTAGTTTAATATTTAAATATTCAAGGTTTGAAGGTTTTTTAGGCTTTTTTAAGACATCAACTTGTTATTAAAAGGAAACAGAAGTTTTTCAACTTATTTTTGCAATACATTCCAATATCGTGATAAAGCTGTATACTGCAAGAAAGCTACGCAATAATCGAAAAATTGACACCGTCACATATATATATTTTTAAGAGCTATTGTAGTATTACTGTATCATGTAACAATCAAGTATCATGTGACCATGTTTGTGTACCTTGTGGAAGGCCAAATAACACATTATAGATACATGTCACATAATTACGCTACAGTTCTCATACTATATTTACTATATTTTCCAATACTATGTTTTGTGCATTATATTTTGTGTGATTCGTAAACATCGCTGACTTAGAATCGAACCTGCTTTCCCCCAACAAGCACCGCACCTCAATGTCTGGACCTTGCTAACCCCTTAAACCACGTGCAGTCAAATAAATTCTATTTACTCCGGCACTCTCTTTTTCCTCAATAAATAAAATTCTGCAATTGCCAAAAATGGAAAAGACAAATAATTAAAACGGTCATGCTGAGAGCAGAATGAGAAGCAGTCGCGGTGCTATCAGTTTTGATTGGGGTGCAGACGCGTCGGCCTCAGCTGTAAAGAGAGGCTTTCATGTCAAGGACCCCATAACACGCCTCCTTCCCAATCCAATTAGCCTCCAGTCCCTTCACAGAATCAGCATCCGAGACTGCGTCTGCTAAACGTCTCCAGACAAACTGCTCCTATCCTCGTCACATTCATCGACTCTTCAGCCGGTGAACTGTCACCCCCGCAGTGACCACACGACTGACTTGAAACAATTTCTAAAGTCGGGCTAATAGGGTGTGAAATAACCAACAGTTAAACCACTTAAAAGAGAGAAAGCGAGAGGGTTATCATAAGGTCTGTGCCAAACCCAAATGATGTTTGCTTACCAGTGTGTTTCTGCTAAATGATCAGCTAAGGTTTTTTTCTTTTCTGAAAATGGTGTGGATTAAGAAGGTATTCACTTATTTATTTTTATTTAAATGACAACTCAGTAACATGATCTCCGGCTTGTATGCAAACAACAGATACACGTTAACGCACGGAATGCACACATGCGTGAGCGCACACAAACATACAGTAAGTCAGCACGGCTTGGCAACTATCATGCACAGATACATCTTCATCCTTTCTGTTCCCATGGTAACGACTGAAAACGAATTCCCTCTAGAACTTGGGTACAACGATTCACTCTTTTTCGCCATAACAAATGAGAAGATAAGGAGCATTCATGACAAACTGGAAACTGTGTGATCAATTACGGGCATCTTTGGTCATTAAGGCATTGAGCTTTGATGCTCTTGTGTTCTAACCAAACGACTCCTACGTCCAATCTGTAACACCTGGAAGAAATGCTGTTTGAAAAGATTCCAGATGCATAGTATGTTGAAAAAGTTTTTTTCTTCTTCTGTGGAACACAACATAATATATTTTGAGAAATGTCTCAGTAGTTTTGTGTTCTTACAATGGAAGTCAATGGGGTCAATGTTGTTTGGTTACCAACGGTATTTAAATGATCTTATTTTGTGTTCTGCAGAAGAAAGAAAGTCATACAGGTTTGAAATGACCTGATGGTGAATAAATCATGAAAGAATGATCATTTTTGGGTGAACAACTCTTTAAAATTTCTCAAAAACCAATTATTATTAAAAAAAAATCAACTTTTTTTTGTTTACTTTACTATTGCTTTTTTATTTTACTATTATTATTTTTACTAATTGAACCCAAAATATTCTGATCTCTACATTATTTCATGACCCCTTGTTACTATCAGTGTCAATACGTGCCCAAAGACCCCCAAAAAATACTAATAATAGCAACTGAACCCAAAACTGGTCTAAAGGTAATACAACAGCCCCACCTATCCAGACAATTATTCTAACAGTGTGACAGCTCCACCAGTTTGGCGCTCAGCCAGTGGGCTGAAACCCCATTGTGTGTCTCCGGTTCCTTCTCTCCAGAACATACATCATGGGTGGACAGAACACTATGGTGGAAATAAAAAGGGACAAGCAAGCGGCCATATTAAGTACAACAGCGCGCCATCCATAACCGTCAACATTAACAGCCGCGCCGGCCCTTTAATTTTTCATCTACAATGAGGCCAATTAGAAAGAGTCTAAATGAGACTTTGAAAAGATGCCTATAAATTTACAGCACACAACACGGTAAGATCGCTTCCCCTAACCGCTAGAATTAATGGTTTTGGACAACATAATTATCCGGGCTAATCTGGATTGTTTCTTTGTGTAAACATGAAATACGGCAACAGCAAATCACTGTGTCAAAATGAAGTACATGAGAATTTGAGTTGTGTTATTTTCTAAGCTGGAGTGCTGACATACGCTTCAGCTGTCAACATACTGAGCTCCTGGGAAAATAACGAACTTGCCCAAAAGCAAAAATTTGCAAAACTAGTGGGGAACTAAAGTCAACTACATACGCAGGAAGCAGTTTTTATTTTGCATTTGCGTTGTGATTCAGGATCGGTGTCTTTGTTAAAGCGAGACCACAGAAGCCATAGGTGCAGGTGCATTAGCCTCCACACCTGCACCTGCTCTGGGAACAGCTTTAGCTCACCGTCCACACCTGTGGAGCGTTGACCTCTATGACCTTCGGCACGAGATCTCGTTCACAAGCACTTTGAAGCACACACAGTCTCCTTAGAAAAATGTGCTTGTTATAGAGGGCAATGAATCACGGTTCTCCTATTTTTGTATCAATTGATTTTTCACAACCTTTTCTGACCTCTCCTAGTACATCTGAAATATTTTCTCAAATATTTCCAGGTTTTCCACGAGCATGTGAAACCTGGAGTCCTCTAATACACAAACACCAACGTCTAACATGCTTGTAAAAACACATCAATGGGCATACTGCGAAAACACTTGGCGGCTGAGCTGGATGACCTTTGAACTAGCGATACAAGACCTTTAAAAGTAAAAGAGAGTGACATCACACATTCCCAAAAGGCAAAGCTAACCTTGTTTCTGGTACTTTAGCTTGACTGAGCCGACGTCAAAAACCTCAGCCCGCCATGTGCAAAGCTCGTGAGTGAACGCCAGATGTGGAGGCACATGTTCAAGCCTGCGCCCCCCAAAACGAACACTCACAGCCACATTCCCCTCCCAAGCGCAGATTAGCTTGTCCTGGAGAGAAGAGATAGCACTTGAGGGAGGTGGGCTTCATTTGGCTCTCGGGCCCCATGAGGAGTACAACTCCACCTGTGCAGTAATCAAATACACAAGTGAGAAACACCCTATTTTGAACAGCGTGGTGCCCTAATGTAAAAGTGGCATGTCGGCACATTGGGAGTGGGTTTTGATTGGTCCCCAGCTGCTTGGGAAATTGTCTGACGTCCCCAAATTCAGGTCAGAGTGATAAGGGGCCCCTTCGTGCACCCTGCTTCAGGTGCAAGATGGCGTGCATGTGTGTACTGTGCGATGTAAAAGCGGTTATGCTGTGCCTGGTGTGGTAGAAACACCCCTGCGAAAATAGCACTGATGCATGTCACATATGTAACAATAAAGACCACTTCGGAAAATGTAAACTACGCTAGTCAGAGCTGGTACAGAAGTACTTCCCGTTTCAGTTTTTTGACACTACACAAAATACAATCGATAGAGCATATATAACTTGCAGTATATATCTTTGATATATTTATAAAAAATAAAAAAAAAATGAAACCGGAAAAAAAACTGAAAAAAGTGTTTCTGAACAAGGTCCAAGTTTATAACTTTCATAACCCAAAATGTCAGCAGGCAGAGGTTTACCAATATTTAATATAATAACAAAATCTAATTCTAAATATGAATGAAATTACAATAAAACTGAAAACAAATCTATAATAACTCTCCAGGAACAATCATTTTGATGATAACTACCAAAATAACTATATTAACGTCCACATCAACTAGCGATAACACTGTTTATAATCCGCTGGTCCTTTAAATTCAAATGGATTTTGATTGGCTGTTCATCAGCAGGAAAAAATAGTTCTGAAAGCGATCTAGGGTTGGGCGATGTCTATTTAATTGACATCAGACGATGTCTACAGTGAAACATTGCGATGGACGATGACACTGCCATGCGGCGTTGTAAAGTGAGGTCTTTATACAACGCGGGCACAGCGCGGGCTGCGCAGACACATGTCTTCTTTATACAGTGCGGGCTGCGCAGACACATGTCTTCTTTATACAGTGCGGGCTGCGCAGACACATGTCTTCTTTATACAGTGCGGGCTGCGCAGACAAATGTCTTCTTTATACAGTGAGGGCTGCGCAGACAAATGTCTTCTTTATACAGTGCGGGCTGCGCAGACACGCGTCTTCTTTATACAGCGCGTCCTTCACAGTTATAAAGTCAGGCTATTTTTATTTTGAAAGTTTTTAAAACCTTATCATTGTTTTTTTCTGTCAGTGTGAAACAGCCTTTAGTGCTCATTGTTTAAAACTGGCCTGCATTGTGTCTCTCAAAACCTAAAACATACCATAAGAAATACCAAAACAACTGAATGACTGAAACATGCCCCGTCAGATTGTTAATTTAAGCATGCACATAAACTCTATTTACAAACATAAACCTCATTCTATCATGAAGTTCTTCAAATAAACCACAGAAAATATTTATAAAGGTTTTTGAAGAATAATGAAGAAGCAAACACAACACACCCCTGCTGAAGACAGCACACAACATCTGCAAGGTAAACACAATAGTCTCCACGCCTCCCCCTATGATTCTCTTCCAAACCTGGAGCAAAATCAAAAGACTTCCACAGGAGGAGTGGAGGAGAGCGCTAACAGAAAATATAATAAAAACTACATGAGCAGTCATCCATTTCTAATAGAGCTTCTTTAAATCTTGAAAGGGAGGCTTTCAATAGTGCATTAGTCTTTCCCTTTCTTTCCTGTGTTCCTTTAATGCTCTCCCTCTGAAATGTATGCAAATCTCAAGCTAATGCTAACAGCGATGACAAAGAGCCAGTTCCTGTCTGAGTCTGTGCCATCCAGCCAGAGGACTGCTGGCCAATCCAGACGCTTGTTTGTGCTTTTTCTGTTTGATAAAGTCATTGTAATGTTTGCAGTGTGACCAATCACTGATAACCATCTTTTAGCCATTTTGTTTATAATAGCACACATATTTGAAAAGATAGTTTATACCAAAATTAAAAATCTGTCAAAATTGTTTCACCCTTGTGTCGCTCAAAACTATGTCTTTTTATCTTGTGAAAAACACAAGAAGATATTTTGAGAAATGTGTTAGTGGTTTTGTGTCCATATGTGGAAGTAAATGGGGTTCAGTGTTGTTATATCCTATTTTGTGTTCTGCAGAAATGAGTCATACAGGTTTTAAATGAAATGAAGGGTGAATAAATGATGAATGTTGATGTTTTTCTCCTTAAGATCTAACTTCAATTTTATATTGTACATCTCATTTTTACACAGCAACAAGAACACAGACTTAGGTTTCATACACAATTTTAATAAAAATTATGATGATAATAATTATTATTACAACAAAAATGTATACAAGGAGTATACTGTACATCTAAATGATGAAATCAGTGCTCATATTTGTGTAGAGTAAAACTATTGAAATCGTTTATCGAATGTCGCAGGAAAATAATATTAAATATTGTTTCTGCATGACAACTCTGCTTAATAGTTTATGAAATAATGCAATTATTGTAAAGCAAAGGCAAAACACCTCACCTAAAAAAAGGAAATATTTAGAGACAGTTTCAGAGTTCCTGATAAAAAGCAAAACTAATATCGAGTATTAATAATTTCACTTGCAATAAAAAATGAGCATAGCACGAAATATATAAACCCAGTCTAATAGGTAATAATATGAAAAATAACAAAAGTATTCTCGTAAACACAAACTGCTGCCAACACTTCGAATATGACATGTTCTAGGGTAAGTCTTAATGTTTTTGCGATATGGAGTGACTTATGACAGTATATCCGTCTTATTCACATTATTTATGAAATATTTCATACCAGATTCTAAATATAAATCCCAGAGAGATGTTTTTACTGAATGTCTTTGCTGAGTGTGTTTGCTAGGGCGGCAGTGTGTGTGTGTGATGAGTGATGTGTCTGTGCGTTTGTTCACAAGCTACTTTTGATTTCTCCACCCCTCCTCTCTCTCTCTCTTAATCAGAAGAAAAGCCCAGCAAAATGTTACCCCCTCACTGGAGTGCCGAAAAAGAGCCACTGTGATCCTCTCTTGAGGGAAATCAGATCCCTGTAAGAGAGCCGGGCCATTCACTTCAGAATAGAGATACAGACCCGCCAGCGGACACCAGCATCAGGAAATGATAGTATCACATAGAGCAGAATAAAGAGCTGATTATACCAGGCATAGACACTCTGAATGGCATAAATTGAAACCTAAAAATATCAGGCTTCAATGAAAACAACTAGGGTTGGGAATTGGGAACCGTTCCGTTTTTCCCTGGTTACATTAACATCACTTGAACATTTGTGTTCTTTTGCAACCTTACTCAAATATAGACTGCGTTACCTGCTCTGCCGAATCTACAGCGTCACAGGAAATTAAATTCTGTTGTAGCAGACTTCAGATATGTTTATATTATATATGAGAACGGAGAAAGTCTGGACGGTAAGTGATGCTTGCCCTGACAAAAAACATGTTGCCAGGGTCACTGTGAGGTTGCCAAGGTGGTCCACCAGCATCAGGACTGCAAGATATATAGAAATTATCAAAATATTGTAATATACATAACACGATGCAATAACTGAATAATTTAAATATTTAATACTCAAAGAAAATGGAGAGTGAGAGAGAGAGAGATGACAGAGAAAGTGATGCTCCCTTTACCTACAAAGAGTGTGAAATATACAGTAAATGTTGCTTATTCAATTTGTATTTTAAAATATATTTTAATATAATTTTAATTAGGGCTGTCGAATGATTAATCGGGATTAATCACATCCAGAATAAAAGTCAGTTTACATAATATATGTCTGTGTACAGTGCATAATATTTTTTTATAAACATAACAACATACACATTCATGTATATAAAAAAGAAATATTTCGATGTATTTATTTATATTCACCAATAATTTAAATTATATATATATATATACATATACATTTATTAATGTTTATATTTTTCTTAAATATATGCATGTACAGTATGTGTGTGTGTTTATAAATACAAAATTACAAAGACATGTATATTATGTAAACACAAACTTTTATTCTGGATGCGATTAATCGCGATTAATCGTTTGACAGCCCAAATTTTTATTGATTTTACACACTTGTCCTTATCGTATCACATGCTGCCTTTTTAATAAAGTTATCGCATATGCACATTTGTTGCACTATTAGTATGGTTCTTAAAATTGTGGTGTACTGTTAGCGTATTCTATATTGTTAAGCCTGTATTGTTAAGTAGTTGCTTATTTTTGGTTGTTTATTTCAACAGAAACAAAACGTGTCCTCTCACAGTCCTTAAAATCCAACCAAGATTATATTTGGACCAACGATCCCTAGAAATACATTCTAGACAGGTACCCTGCTAGGTTTTGATCCACAGCCAATAATACCGCTAACAACAGATCGAGCAAGCAGCTACTAAAGCTAAAGTTCAGGACACCGTCGTTTCCTCTGTGTCTTTATCCGCAGTGAGTGAACAGGACAACAGGGCAGCCATTTCATCTTGTCAATACCCACCACATTCATTCTCACCTGGCTGACACCTTTTACTGGTCAAGGAATGAATCAGTCACACTTACTGTTCTCCCCAGGTACTGTAGACTAAAAAAGGACATCAACATGAAGAAATACTACAGTGTTTCCCTGTCAGCGCCGGCCCGGAGGGTGCGGTGAAAAATCGCTGTCGATAAAATAACATTTTTCAACGAGCGTTCCTGCTCTTTTAATCTTCGCCCGCCACAATGGATGGCTTCTGGGATGCGTTTCATTTCATCTGAACACAAACAATCTTTCAAAGGGCTTAATAACAGTTACACAAATGAGCGTCATTAATTACCTGCTAATGGAGCAATGACTGTGCCACCTTGTACCGCGCTGTTGTTGCGCTGGGAGAACGGAGCGCGAGGCTATGCACGTATCGCATGCACGGGTGCGTTTTTAGCTTTGCTGCTTCATACGTTCTTTATATCTTTAGATATCATGACAATCAATACGCCAATTTGGAGTTGATATTGCAAATTATGAAATGGATAGTTTTGGTCCCTGGTCGATGCAACATTCCACGCTAAAATAATTGTTTTAAATAACAGTTAGTTCCAGTCCTTGATTCTGATTGGTCAATAGCTGTACACAGTAAAGCATAGCTATTCGGTTGTTTAGTCTGACGTCAAGCACCACCATACATATGGAAGGTCACATACTGTTTACGGGTCCAAACGCTCAATAAGATGCTATAGGCAAACAACAAAAAATGCTAATATACGCTCATGGCGAGCTGTAAAACTATCGGAAAACCACGATCCTAACCTTTATCTTCGTAACGAAATCCCACATGGCCAGTCAGCGATTCATTTTTCATAATTTATTCAAAAATTGATGTCGGAGATTCCGTAAGCCTGGAGACTGTAGTGTGTACTGTAAGTTTATAAATGCTCCGCTTAAATATGCGACGTGAGTAAACAGTGCTCATTAACAACTGTTAAAGCTGTAGTCCCGTTTGAAATGAATAGATGTTTGGACCCGGAAACGGTATTCCTTACGTCACCACTTAACAACCAAATGAGCGAGGCACCCAACGATACTGTGCATCACTACGCACCCATAGCAACCACAGTCAGTCAGGGTCTATTTTTTCCAGCGGAAGGAAGGCTTTAATTGATTTTACTTCATAAAAGTTGTATTGATACTTATTTTTCGGCTTTAATATTTGTATTGTGTGGTAACCGTTATATAAAAGCAATAAGGTACTTGAGGCAAGTGGTTCATCGAGGTAATTATTTATTTATTAAATCATAATTTAAAGGCAGGGTGTCCGATTTCTCTGAGCTGTTGTTGATGTTCAAATCACCAAAACAGACACACCCCTACTCCCATCTTTCGCTTTCGTCAGCGCTCGGCTCGACTAATGTCCGTCCTGTGCACTGTGCACCTTACTGCTGATTGGCTACAAGGTTGTTTTGGTACTCGGCCGACTTTGTCTAAAAAAGCGTAATTCGGAAATCGGACACTCCGCCTTTAAGGGGTGGCATTGACTTTGCTCTCGTAACTTATTGCTTACAGTACATAAAAGGTTGTATGTCAAAAACTATATGTTGTAGTGGAAGGATTTGTTTTATAAAATAATAATAGTATTTAATGTAAAAAATGCTGCCACCACATATGCAACACATAATATTTGTTTCGAAGGCAATTTTGAAAGCTAAGGATGTGATACAGATCACTTGGGAAAACGTAAACAATGCTGGATCAACGCTGGTCTATAAGATTTCCCTGCGTCAGTTATTTAACACTGCACAAATATTTGAACCAAATGAAGAGTTTGGCTCCAAAATGAGATAACTCCATTTAAAAAAAAAATCTAAAAATCATGTTTTTAGTATGTTATCTTGTTTTTATTGAGTTTTGTTGTGTTAGTTAGCTGTATTTTTTTGAGTTATTGTGGCTTAAATCAAAACAAACCAACTGCAGTTTGATTGATATTAATTGGACTGCACAATAAAAAAAACATGATTTTTGAACATTTTTTAAAGTTAACTCATTTTGGAACCAAACTCTTCAAATACAACCAACAGAACATTTATAACCGAATCAACATGTTAAACGAGTAATTTGAATGAAAAAATGAAACTGCTTCTAGACCAGTGTTTACATATTGCGAACTGGTCTATACAAGTTAGGGCACATTAAGTTGTGGTGCTAGGATGAGTCAAACATGCAACGTAATGCCCTCATAAATTCCCAATAGTTACTTTCTCTAATAAAAAATAACTTGAAAAATCAAAAAAGGAAAAAAAACTGTGGCTAATTAATATAATAATAAGGACTAAAGACAAAATTAACTTCAATGCAACAGAAGACAATTGCCGTAAGAGCTATTTTAAGAGCGATATGATCAAATCTTAAATAACCAACATCATTAAGTAAAAAATACATGAGCAGCGACAAAAAAAACGTGTATTTACTCACCACAGAAAACATTATTCACAAACCAACGAATACAGATGAATGCACAAGGGGCTGAGTTAACCACTGATAAATTAAAGACACGGCAAGCCGTCATAAATTTGGACACCCTGGTGTTGTCTGCCATGTGATAAAGTGCGTCGCTGGATGGGCGCCGCTGCTACGTGTGTATCTTTCAACCGGCTGCCACTTTATCTTCTGCATCCTGCAAGATTACATCTCCTGGGTTCAGGTAGGGATCCATCATGGCTATTATTACCTGAAGTCACACGCCACATCTATCACCCGCTAAGGTTACTATAACCTCAATATTAAGGGAGAGAAAAGATCCTCTGATAAACAGTAGGAGAAAAGAAACAGCCCTCGCGGCGGAAGATTTCATCTTTCTTTCCGTTTTAATAAGCTACTCGGAGGAATAAAGATTACAGGCCATATTTAGCATGCAGAACAAATCAGGGTGCCGCTCGCCCCGTGCACCTGCTAGGAGATCCTCATTAGGCGCCGGTGGTGATAGTAGAGAGACGCAAGCTCTGATTGAACAGTCTTGCAGAAAGTGCTACGCTCCAGCTAACACAGGGGTCACATAATGGGGCGGTTTGAGGTGGAGGGGGTGTCTGAGCCCCAAAATTACTTAACTCTTTACTTAAAACTTAACAAATTTTATTTCCATGTATACTTTGCAACAGCGTTTTTAGACAATAACTTTGCGCTACGTAAATGTTTGGAAACAAAAATCACATTCTCTTCACATCGGCACACTTACTGCTTTTTGATTGGACGGTATGTCATTTCATCTCATTTTTATTTCATCTTTTTTTAAATTGTATTATTTCACATTTTTAATATTCATTTATAACGCACAAACAAACAACAAACCTTGACCACTGTGCTGAAATATAAGTAAAATACGTTGGAACAAAACATGAAAAATACTACTATTATTAAAATAAATTTAAATAAATCTTCACTATAAATCCTGTTAAATTAAATGTTAAATAAACATTACAATAAATAAGCGTAAATTTCCTTAAGTCACTGTATTTCATTTGCACATCAAAAGAATGTTAGCATAACGCTAAATGATAATGATATAATTTTTGTGCTACAAAGATGTTTTGGTGTTGGTTTTGTATATACTGTATGGTTAAATAAACCTCTATGCAAAGTTTTTAGGTGTAATTTATTTTAATGTCAAAGTAATGGGCGACCACTGACGGCGCTAATGCTAGCAAAACAAAAAAAGGGTGTGCGATCTACTGTTAAACATAACGCAGACAACAAGCGGTAAGAAATTTGATTTTGCGGCTAAACTAGGATTACTGTTATTTGGTCTGGAAAACATCAAGTCAAAAGTTCGAGTGGGTTTCACACAACGGCCGAGTCGCGAAATCATTCAACCCCCCATTCAAATTCATTATAGCGTAATTCATATGCAAAAACAAACCAAACCTCAACCCCACTCCACCCGTTTTATACTTCAAATTACCGTTAGATCACAGCGTTCACTCTCATAATACATTCAAAGCAATTAAGTTCAAATATATGCAAAGGATTATTTACTTTGAAACCAGTCTTGTTATTCCGCCGCACATCCAATAACAACACTCATTACTGTGGCTTGGCACCAGCGTAAGTGGAGGGACCATGTAAATATTTAAAGCCCCCACAAATATATAAATATTCATTCCAGAATGATTTGATGCGCTAAATAAATAATCCCTTATTAAATAAATGACAGCCTAAATAAAACTTTAAAAACAGGATCTTGGGAAATGAAATGAATCAGACGGGCTTGGGAAAGATGGAGGAAGTGAAATTGAAGAGGGGGATGAGGGGTGTGTGATGTCAGATATCACTCCACAGCTTTCAATTGATAATGTCAGTCATCCGAAAGTTCCAAACTAATTAAAGCCAATCTGCCAGTAAAATCCACTTTAGCCCCGCCTTTAGAGGCAGGGGCCCTCAGAGATCTATACAGTAAATACAAGGTTCAAATGTTGATGGAGACCTTCACCACTAACAAGCATCTTAATTGTCACTTTCCCCACAGAGCCCACAGAATTGGCACAGACCCACTCGTGACTCATCACAAATCTCTCATGACCGGCTTTCTCTCCGCCCCACATCTTTCAGCTACACCTTTCTGGCCACTATGCCAAAGCTATAACTTACCGAGAGGCAAGAGCGCGGCCTTTGTGATGCCTATGATTAGTCTTTTGTGTTCCCAAACCGAATTAAAGATGAAATTCTACAACCTAGTGAATGCGGATCTATTTTCAACATGTTTCAAAAAAGTGATTTCTTTTTCCCATCCCGTCTATCGTTTTTGTTCTTTTTACGCCTCGTTTTTGAAGGTTTGATATGAAGCCCGCAGGGGCCGTGCGTGACTGTTCTGTGGGGAAATACAGAGAGGAAACACAATAGGAGCAATCTTGTCCTTTAGTGTGCTTTGTACTCTGGTCGAGCCTTTTTCAACACTTTATTGTTTCACTGGACTTTAGTTTTACATGTATGGTTTGTTCCTGCTCAAAAACCCACTCACGTGGAGATTTATAGAAGTATTCCGCACAAAAACTACATTACTGTCATTGTTTACACTATGGCCCGGTTTCACAGACACGGCTTAGCTTAAACCAGGACTAGTTGAATTAAGATATTTATGTCGCTTTTATAAAAATGCCTTAGAAGAATACATTAATGGTGTGCATCTTGAGACAAAACAATGGCACTGTTATATTTTAAGATATTTCTGGGCAAGTTATATTCAGTTCAGGTCAGACAGGTCAAACATTCATTTTAGGCTGGGACTAGCCTGAAGCCTTGTCTGTGAAACCGGGCCAATATGTACTAAGTCATGCTTTTCCAAGTTGCATGTTTTTTCTTCAGTGAAATGCAATAGGTGAATTTTAAGAATATAAAAAAATATTATAAGGTACATTTCCTATATAATGAAAGTGAATGGGGACTGGGGCTGTCAAGCTCAAAACACACATACAGCACCATGGATGTAGTGTAAAAATGACCAAGTCGTATGTTTTTATATCTTCAGTGGAACACAAAAGGTCAATTTGTAAGAATATTAAAAATATGAAATGCTACGTTTTCTACATAATGAAAGTGAATGGGGACTGGGGCTGCCAAGCTCCAAAATCACAAAAACAGCACCTTGGATGTACAGTAGTACAAAAATGACCAAAATATTCTTCATAAATTCACTTTTTGTGTTTCGCAGAAGAAATAGTCATGCATGTTTGGCAATGACAAAAATTAAATTTCTGGCTAAACTCTTTATCAAAACAAACCCGTTCCTATAGGTTTCTCTTAGCCCTCTTCCAAACCTCCAAAGCTATGCAAATACAGTACGTGAGGATAGCCTGAAATGTGATAATTATGGGCTTATTTGTAAGCTGTCACTTCTCTTATTGCTCAGGGACGTCAGGCGACTTTAAAGGGGGGTCCCAACAGAGGGGATCACATTTGCTGGAGCACCAGTGATGATTCAAGAGAGGCAAACACCCATGCAGTTGAAGAGCCTGTCAATAACATGTCACTGTGACAACCGTGTGCTTCTGAGACCCGCCATGTGTGACGGCTGCTTGGAAATATGCTACTCAGACAGACGGGTTTCTCGATGAGGAATCGGAAAGAAAATCATTTTTGTTGTGAATATGTAAGGTGATGAAAAACACATTACGTTTCAGATTTGTTTTACAGTGCTGGGACTACAAACAGGTGTGAAAATGCTTTTAATTGACCCTTCGGAAAACCCCGTCCCTCTTTGTTCCTGTTGCTATGTCCGACAAGCTTTCGGTGTAAATTTGTGCACTCCCTGGGGAAATAGTGAAGAATTTCTGGAAAAATGACACGCTGGTTTCAGACAGATAGTCTGCAATATGCATTCACGGGATACATTCAGGATTTGAGATAACGGTAACAATAATTATACATATATTTGCGTCCACACCAGCAGACGATAACGTTACGTAATTCTAAACTCACACGATGCAGTAGGCTACTGTCACACAAATGTATGTATAGCTAACTTAAATGTGGTGTATTAATGACAGTTTTAGAGAAAGTGTAAAGGTCTTCGGTCCAGAAATTTTCGTATGCGTTTTCTCGTATTTGGCGCTTGTTTGTACGGTGTCTCTGAATTGTCAAAACGTCTCTCAAAATGCTTGCTACGGATGCGAAAAATGCAGAAAATCGAACCCAGTCTGAATTTTTTATGACGGACGAAAATATCGGAGGCAGTGTGTAAATGTGGTTGACACAACGTGAGGTCGTATTTATCTTTTAACGTGCAGAAATTTCAGACGCAAATTTCGAACTCAATGTGCAATGACCTTTACAGCGGACAGAGTTTTGGTCAGCCTTGATCCTCCTTTGTAAAAACAAAAGTAAACTTTTAAATATTAGTTCAGTAAGAATAACAGAATAAAAGAATAACAGTCCATCAGTGACTTGATCTTTATTGGTGTTAAATAAAACAAACCCAGTACAGCTGTTGCTTTACGACTTCATTGCTGAAATCGTCTTTCCTTTAAAATGTCAATGCAAAAGCTGCTCGCTGACGGTGCGCTCATCACATCACAGGGACACAAAGCATATCTTGCCAGCTTACTCATACGTATATGTAAGTAATATCAATAAGTATTATATTCCACCTTAAAACACCCCTTCCCGAACATTCCCGTCTGTAATTCGTACCTTAATGATTCCAACAATATCGTGTCTCGTATCTGTATTGGTATTGTTGTGATGTGAACTCCGCTATTCTCCTTCATTTAGAATGATTTTTAAAAGTTATAACTTAGTTATCGTTTATCGTTATAGTGTGAAGGTCCATTAAAGCTGGGTATATATCTCTCTGTTTACTATTACAATCATTAAAAGCTATTTTTTCATTTTAATCACCAAAGCCCTACTACAGCAGGTTTGTCGGACTGGTTTGTTTGTCGGACAAAATGGCGGTCAGTCAAGGTGGCACATAAAATCGGCGTTATGATTGGTCAGATCGCCTGTCAATCAAACTGCTTGTGAAGGGTCAACTCTATTGAAAATAGAAAAAGGCTAAAACGCGTTTTGAATGTTTTTAAGGAAGCTCAAGTGATAAAAAAGTGATGATATACAAAAACAAGTCTTATAAGTAAAGGATAATATATATCGTGTTGGTCATTGCAAAATAATAAAAACAGAAAGAAAGGACGGGGTTACCATGAACAACAGTCAAATATAGAGTTTTTTTAGCATCATACATAATTGTTTGTGCAGCATGCTATAATTGAATCAAGCACTTTAGAGAGCCATGTAATAATTTATAAAATAATACAAAATAATCCACTTCACGAAAACAATGCTGGCAGACAGGGAGAAAAAAAATCAAAATGTTTCTCCGATAGCTATAAAAGACGCAACTGATACCAAGGGCTGATGAAATTAAGTGAATTCTTTTCTGAGGTAATCTGTGCAGCGGTATGAGCACATCCTAATAGTGTGTGTGTGTGTGTGTGTGTGTGTGTGTGTGTGTGTGTGTGTGGCGAACATACTGTCGACTCATTTCATTCAGCCTGTAGGTCCCTTCTCTGTATCGCTGCGTATAAACTTCTAAAATGATCTTGACTGTCATTCATCCTGATTTGCTTGTGTTACCAAATATCCTTATAAGCACAGAGTACCTGCCACTTAGTGGAAGAACCCTGGAACTGTAAGCGTGTGCGTGTGTGTGTGTGTGTGTGTGTGTGTGTGTGTGTGTGTGTGTGTGTGTGTGTGAACAGAAGCATTGGTGTGTGACTGGCCAGGCAGTTGCCGTCGTAACAATCACATCATACAGAAACAACTCGGTTTTCCAAGGGTCACTAACAGGTGTGATCTGAGTGTCCTGAAAGCTTGAGGACCTTTGAGTCGGGTTCAACTCTCAAGTACAGAAAACAAAAACTAGTTTTTTTGCAAACTTGAGACATGTCAGAAACGGTTGAGGTTTAACAGTGGAAGTGTTTTGATGGGAAACGGTACAGGGTTTGCACTTTGCACATTTGTGACCCTGGACAACAAAACCAGTATGAGTCAATTTTTTGAAATTGAGATTTTTACATAATCTGAAATCTGAATAATTAAGCTTTCTACTGATGTATGGGTTGTCAGGATCGGACAATATCTGGCCGAGATACAACGGTTTAAAACTGGAATCTGAGGATGCAAAAAAAATCTAAATATTGAGAAAATTTCCTTTGAAGTTGTTAATCAGAGGCACTGTAACAGGCCATCCACTCATAAAAATAAAGTTTGTATATATTTAGGGTAGAAAATGTACAAAATATCTTCATGGAACATGATCTTTACTTAATATCCTAATGATTTTGGGCATAAAAGAAAAATCGATAATTTTGACCCATGCAATGTATTTCTGTCTTTTTCTAAAAATGTTCCCATGCTACTTAAGACTGGTTTTGTGATCCAGGGTCACATTTGTGCTGTTTCACTGCATAAACTAAAATACGACTTGCAAGACGTTTACAAGGTACATCACTTACTGTGCCATGTTTTACAGTCTTACAATTAAGATGCGCTTCAAGACGATTCTCCTTTATAGACTACAGTCTTAAATACTAGTTTTATGTGAATAATTAAGTAGAAAATTACTATAAGCTGATCTTCAGAAAAATACAAAACTCAAATACAGTACGAATGGCTTTATGATGTCATAAGCCAAGTCAGAGGCCGCAGCCGTAATGAGACACACATAGAAGTGTATCAATGTCACTGCATTACATAAAATATTCAATAAAAATATCACATCAACTGGCATATCACATGCATGCTTTAAGTGAAACATTTCACAAAAACAATTTTGTTTTATAAAAATGATATATATACAGTAGTATATATTAGGGGTGTAACGATACACTACTTTGCCGATTCAATACTATCCCGATACTTGTGTGCCGATTCAATATATATTGCGATTATTGAGTATTGCGATTATATAACTATTGCGAGTCGATATTACAATTTATTGTGATTTTTGTTTGCTCTTTAAAGACTAGGAAAATACTTGATCATACCATTGAAGAGACTGTATATCCGGGCTATTCAATTGGCGGCCCGCAGGCCGAACCCAGCCCTCGATGTAATTTGTTCCGGCCCTTCAAGTAGCATAGTGTGAAAAAGAATCTCTAGAATAAATTTAGTTCAGTCGGGAACGGACCCTACAGTACTGAAGTGACACACGCCTGTTCCGTTCAGCACGAGCTGCAGCAACACCAAGCAGGAGTCACGTGACGTTAGGCAAATAGCGCGACTCGCAAGCCTTCTGTCCTGTGGGACGCAGTGAACAGGACGATGACGGATGATAACTTTTATTAGTTTCATTTCTGACATTTTGCTAGCACGAATAGGACCACCATTTCAAAAGTACAGAGGCAAGGGCGGAGAACAGCGCCTGCGTAGGTTAATGTTGTTTCACTCACTGAAGTTTCCTTTTTTGTTATGCAGTTTTAAAATACAACAAATGAACATGTTTGAATGTAGAAAAGCCTGCTTGGGCATCTTACAATGCACCGATGTTGTTGTTGTGCAGTTTAACATACAACATCAGCATGTTTAAATGTAAGAAAAAACTTTGGGTGTCTTATATGGCAAAAATGTAAAAATACAATACATACATGGCCCTAAGATTGTTTCAGGCATTAAACAGATTTTGCTGTATAACGCGGAATGGCACAGAATCTTTCAAATGTATTATGTATGATTCTATTATTTCTATTTTTATTTTCCCCTATATGGTTCAACGTACTGTATCTACTGCAGGCTTTTAATATAGTTTATAAGTGAATACTGTAGTATACTGAAGAATTTTCTCATGTGGGCAAATATATTACTATTGTATAGTGAAGGACGGAAAATGCAGAAAAATTCAAACAGAAAAAACGGAATTTGGGAAAAATCAAACGGATTTCTTATCGTTGTTGTGTCATCCCTCATATTGCAAGCCATATCTCATCGGCCCCTCATTTGGGATGCTTTTCATGAACTGGCCCTCATGACAAATAATTGAATAGCCCTGCTGTATATTATGAGTCATATTAACAAAAACAATGCATCACACCTTTCTGAACTTTTATTTCAGGAGCATACACATACACAGTGTATATTTTAAAGTACCTTGAACCATGAAACTCAGTGTATGGCAGAGTTTGCATACCGTTTTAGTCATGTCTAGCTCTGCTTTTCCCGGTAAAGTGTAAAATTCAAAGTGTTTCCACACTTGGGATTTGAAACGTGAAGGTGCCGAAATAATTTCCGAGCTTTGATCCGCTGACTCGGCCATGATTTTTGCGTCCTCGCGCCATCTTAAAACGGATACGACGTCGTCTAATACAGATACAAACATATGCTTTACGCCCTCTGTTGGAATAAAAGTTGTTTTAAAAAGAATTGCGATAGTTAGGTGAATCGATTTTTGCCAACACCCCTAGTATATATGGTATATAATGTCTGAGGAAACAGGTACCTGTTGTGACTGTTTCAGAGAACTGCATTGTGTATAGTTTTAATCTGACATTAAAATCACTTACCTTTATAATGTAAATTAGCAGGAACAGATCACAGCATCGATGAGAGAGACAGGAAGGGAGAGGGGGAGAGAGAGAGCGAGAGAGAGAGAGAGAGAGAGAGAGAGAGAGAGAGAGAGAGAGAGATTAGTACAATAAACAATATAAAAAAGTAAAACAAAACAGTCTGATAGAAATGTTTTCTACTTTGTCAAATTTTAAATTTAGGAAGAGACCCCTACTGGAGGAGGGCAGGATTTTTTTTCTCTTCTTGAAAATATTTCTTTTTCAATTCTCATTTCTATTGTTTTATTGTCATTCAAAATTTGCATACTAAATATTGTTTAGTATATAGTAGCTCAAGAAAAATAACGATTTTTTATAAAATAATGTGTTTGAAATTAAATGAAATAATGAATTTTCTTTATAGATCAATAATCGCTCAAAGAAACAAATCGACTAAATTTGTAATGCACAAAACAGTTTTGAACATTCTTTACTATTTGTCACAATCAGTAATTATTAGTCACATATTTGCATTACATGTAATATTACCGTATTACACGCTTAAACTCAAGATTAATGCTTCTGAAACAACGTGACATTCACCGAGCAGCATGAAAGTGCATCCCCACAAACACGGGTTCGTAGCCGACATGAAAACGCACACCGGCACTCATTACCGACACAGGTGGGTGTACCCTCTCTGTGAGAGCTGTCGAAAAGCTGAATCACAGCCACTCTGATGCCACAGCAAAGCCCCCCCCAGCCTCCAGCGGCAACGAGAGAGCTAGATAACGTCCGATGAGCCGCGCGGTGTAATTGAAGTGTAGATTACTATCAGGCGTGTGTTTGCCAGATCAAAACCCCTTTAAAAATACACAGAGTGCTTGTATGGA
This sequence comes from Triplophysa rosa, assembly GCF_024868665.1. Taxonomy (NCBI): domain Eukaryota; kingdom Metazoa; phylum Chordata; class Actinopteri; order Cypriniformes; family Nemacheilidae; genus Triplophysa; species Triplophysa rosa. The sequence goes on from NC_079892.1 coordinate 10,836,106, forward strand.
GCAGGTAGAACGAGGTAACTTCAGGAAAGCTTTAGAGGAGAACTACATAACAATTATGTTGGGTTGAGTTATGACATCTCATTGGTGTAAAATTTGGCTACTAACATTAAATATATTGTTAATATAATAAAATATAATGAAATGTGACGTAGATCCGTTAAAGGTCCAGTGTATGAAATTTTAGCACCGTCTAGTGGTGAGGTTGCGAATTGCATCTAATGTCTCACTCCACCGTTCGCCCTTTCAAATCCCTACGGCGGCAGACACACGACTAAGATGTCGTCACGTTTTCGCTTCTTTGCTGAAGGAGATAACGTATTTACAAAACGCGTTCTGTAGAGCAGTTAGTCCATTTAGAGCTATTGTTGAAACAACATGGCGAGTTCCAAGGGGACCTGCGGTGTATGTCGATAGAAATATGATCAACAGTGATGCATGTGTTAAAAACGGCACAAATAAGACAGTCAAAGAAAAGGTAAGATCCAGAGTTCTTTGGTTTGCTCCGTTCATGCGCCGTCCCTCATTACTGTACCTCAAGCCGCCTCCCGACCATCTTTGAAGTGCTTTGAGCTTCTCCTCTCCAAGAAAACGAGAATCGTTAATCCACTTGTTAATTAAGAATGTGTTTGCACGCTCATGTCTGAAGTGCCCCTTTCTCCTTGGAAGACTTGAAGGGCCATGAAAGAAGATTGATATCAAAAGGAACCAGCTTGATTTTTCACGGATAAAACGAGATAACCCATACGCTGACAAGCAGGCCAATTTGATACGTTACTTGGCCGTTGGATCGCGTGTTTATACATCCGGCTACTCCATCCTGCCTGATGATCTGTCATCATTTATTCATCCTTATGCCTACAAAAACCAAAGAGATATTCTAAAATGCGGCGTGGAAATTAAATTCAGCATTGAATGTTAGATGTCTGTACAATACCCAAACAGGATGCTAAAAACGCAAATGCCCAAAAAATGTGGGCACAATCCAGTCACAAAAAGTGTTTCGCGTAAAAAAGACAAAACAAACACCTTAACTTGCTTCGTTTAGAAAGGAGTCTTTGTACAACGTTTTCCGAGCCCTGCAAGGATGCCTGCGCCTACAGTGCAATTCCTGGCTCGATGTGATTAAAGCCCATTTCCTTCCTTGAACAAAATGAATACACAATATGGGATTTTAAAGACGATTTTGGCCTTTTTTGGAGGGTGGAAAGGAAAAAAAACGAGGGTTAGGATAAGATGGGTGGGGGCAGACAGCGTACGGCTGTCCTCATCATTTCTTTCTCGTCGTCTGATAAATGTTCTTTCGTTCTTGGGTAAACAGAAAGCTAACCTGAGGAAAGGAGAAGCGCTCGCACACGTTCTCGCTCTTTTCTCCATGCCCTGAGGGTCTAACCGAGTCAAAGACAGAAGAGAAGCTCTCAGCGCGGCTACCCCCCCCAAATCCTCCAACCACCCCACTGTGCCAACAACTTTCCTTTTCGGTTCAATTAATGAACCATAAATAACCCAATGAAGGTGTCAAGAAAGAATGCAATTTATCACGGCTTCCACCGCTGCGCATCATGAGCGAGACCCTCCGTTCGCAACCTCGCCGCTTCGCCCCGAACACAGAAACACCCAAAAAACAACGGGGGGGATGGGGGGAGAGAAATAAAAAGATTTATTTCTGCCCGAGCGCTCCAGCCTGGAATTTTTTTCCCCGAGCTGGAACCCCTCACAGGTGCGGCGATTTGACAAATAAGCCAGGAGCGGCCAACCGTCTGCCTTTGTTAGGGTATGTGAGATAGAGTGGCAATAAATTTGGTTAAGAGAGACCGACAACAGACTCGCCGGGCTCCCGAGGGGGCTAACGGGGAGCTTCGCGTTAAAAACACATCCTCCCGCCGTCTGGGTTATAGATCACTGAGGCAGCTTTGGGTTCTTGAAGCAGAAACAGGAAAAGTGTACAAGATTTTTTTTAGACTTAAGTAAAATTTCAGCGTATAAGATTATTTTCAATACAATATTAAATTAATTAGAAATAATGTTTATTTTGTGCGTGTGTATCCACAGATATATGAATAAGTCTAGAAAGCTCTTAAGGGAAAAGGACCTTGGTTCTCAGTTTGAACGTTGTGCCTTTAAACCGACTGAAGTGCCGTGAAAGCACCGTAGTGCTTGGCACGGGGAAAGAAGAAAACTCACTGAATAATATATGACAGCTCGGGTTTTGAACCCAACATTAAAAGTGATGACGTGTGTACAAATTCTGCTTCACTTCATCTCCAGAACCCCGAATCAAAACCTCAGGCTTAAAAGCAACGTTAAACAGCCTCTCCTCACAGCTAGATCATTTGCACAGAAAAAAAGAAGAGAAACGGAAAAGAAACACAAGTAGGAGCTGAATACGTCTGAATATAACCGTTTTACAGCCTGCAAGCTAAGCCGGAACTACAGTCACTATGAAATCCTGCTAAACCAATTAATGGTTCCTGTTAACCCACTCATCTTTGGAGAGGGATTGTCTTTCTCAATACCACAGCAACACCTCCCTTTCTACAGCAGAAAGGAGAAAAAGTGCTGCGGCCCACACACGCTAGCCGCTGACAAAGGAAAACCAGATTGGCTCTGGGATGAGAGAGCATCATTGTCACTACAGACGTCCGCCTGAGCGTCACAGATCGTGTGTAACACTTCATGATGCTGGCCTTTTGTCTCATATCTACTGAGCTTCCATATCTTGCCTCTTTTCTGTCTTTATATTTTCTAAATATTACTTAAACAATACAGTATTTTTTACAAGATGCCAGTCACCATAGCAATTTAACAGTGCTCGATACATTGCTTTCATAAAAATCTATAAAGTAAGATTTCTATTCAACTTATAGATCATTTTTGTACTGTAAGCTTACCATTGCGAACTGGCAGAAAGAAAACCGTTTTGAACACCGATTTCTATGCACTATTTAATAACTCATTTTTATTTTTAAGCAAAAAGTTTTAATAATCCTCAGAATTTTGAATTTACCATTAACTGGCTTTAAATATGGCTCTTCCAATCAGAATAAATATGTTTTTTTTAATAAACTGAGAGTGGGTTCCTATTGGTTGAACGTTTCATGATTGCTACTAGACCGGTGCAAGGTTCCTGAAAATTAATAAACAAGAAATGGACCCATATTTACTTTTCAGCTGTAACATTATTGATAGCAGTAGTGGTTATAATATTATTATTATTAATAATAATAAAAACAATAATTATTACTGTGTTCTTATTTTATATGTACATTTTAGTTCTGATTTTAATGCATTTTTCTTTTATCATTATTATTATGTTTATTGTTATTGCTATTTTTATTATTATTATTAATCATATTATTATTATTGTTATTGTTATTATTATTAATATTATTTCATTAATATCAGAAAAAGAATAAAAGTGTGGGAAATCATAGCTGTGGCCTAGTGGGCCCACACTGAGCCAAAATATGAAACTATTAAATAAACAAACGTTGAGAAAGATGAAACATGACTGCTACAATCTACACGGCTGCAGCTACTACAGTGCCCATTTACACTGATCCGGTGCCAGCTTCCTCTCTCCAAACCCCACTGTCACAAATACAACTAATCTGATTCCAGACCAGCATTAAAGGGCAGCAGCATTAGTCACAGCACAGCAAGATAAATGACATTTTCCAAAATCATGCTGACATTTTCAATTACATGCACAAGGCACAGATACTCAAAGAGCAGGATTGTCAGGCTGAGGCAGATGAGCTGTACAACTTATCACGTGAGGACGAGTCCACTGACAAAACAGAACAGGGCTCAGGAACAGAAACCTGGACCTGCCCGAGGTCTGGACAGAGGTGGAATTGGATTGTGGATTAAAAAAGCAGGTGTGGGTGGTACACGGCTCTGTGGAACCTCTGGCTCCAATCTGCAGGCTACTTGAGGGGTCTTGGCTCCAATGAAGACTTCTATGAAAGAGTTAGGTGGAAGGCCAAAGTCTGTGGTCTGAGCTTCTGTTGTTGTGAGTTTCGAACACGTGTATTCAGCTGTGGGTTAATTTCCTGCAGTACTCCCAGTAAGACAACGAGGCCGGTGAGGACAAAGTGATCCCCACCCACAGTTCGACAGACACTCTACCAGCAATCCTCAGAAGTAGACACCAAAATTAAATATTTAAAGGCCATAATGACGGAGCTCATTAAAATGACATTTTAAATAGAAATGGGATGTACATAAATAAGGAAATAATAAAAAGCTTCAGAGTCGGACGTTCCATGGAAGTTGGGGTGAAAGTGGGAAAAACTGGGGAAAATGATCATTATTCTTTCGGAACGTCGAGGAAAATGAAAGTCTGGAGAAGAGAACGAATTCAAGAGTTGATTTTGGTGAAGTCGGTTAAACAGAGCAGTTCAACTTCTGCCTGTGTTGGTTGCTACAGTATGTTTTGCATATGTCTCTACATATCTCCACACCTTGTCTACACCGCTTCTCTGTCGCTGGAAGCTACAAGATGAAGTGCTGCCAACGCAACGACACCAAATGACGGAAAAAAACACTCTTCGGGCATTTCTGAGAAACGTCTTCGGGAGTTTTGTCATGAAATACGTCTGTAGAATACAGATATTAATGTACATCTGAAATTGATTTCGAAAATGAGAATCAATCAGCAAACAGTTTTCACTACTTACATTACAAAAAACTTTCCCTTTTGAAATGACGTTGGTCATTGGTTGAGAAACAACTGGGAAATTCAATTATTCTGATTAAGATCTTATGATGCAACTAATTACATCACATCGTGTATTTATAATACACCATAAACACACAGAATCTGCATTAAATAAGCCTTTCTGTTAGGGGTGGGCGGTATGACCAAAATGTGCACTGAGTGATTTGAGTAACAAGTTATGTGACTATGAGTAATTTTATATCATGGAAACATAAGCAAAATATTGCCTAGTAATCTTCGGTGGAAACAAAAAATGATTTATGTGTTAAATAATGTTGTAATAGCTTTTTCGGGATGATCCAATGTATTAAATATTAGACAAACCAAACCAAATAAAAAGAAAATATTAATAACAAATGTTTAAAGGGATTCACACAGAATAAAACATTTTGTCATCATTTATTCACCATCATGTTGTTTAAAACGTTCTTACTTTCTTACTGTGAAACACAAAAGAAGATATTTTGAGAAATGTCTTTCTATAATGGAAATCAATGGAGGCCAATGTTGTTTGGGTTACAAATATTCTTTAAAATATCTTCTTTTGTGTTCTACGGAAGAAAGAAAGACAAACAGGTCTGGAATGACATGAGGGTGAGTAAATGATGAAAGATCTTTCATTTTTGGTTGAACTATCCTTTTTAGTATTTTGTAATGCAAGTTAAAACAAAAACTCAAAATAAAAAATAGCAAGTCATCAAAAAACTCAAAATGTGATCACCTCTTGTTTTTCATTCTGTAGGCCTGGTTTCTACCCACAACAGCATCCACCTGAGATGTTCCTTCACCTTGAATAACTTTTACCAGCAATCTATCCATCCACCGCTTCACTTTCTTCCGCCCTCTAAACAGTTGGTCCTTTCTCCCCCCATTATTACCCAACGTCCTTCGAACACTTTGAGACGACCATCACTCAAGTGAGCTATAAGCTTCGCCGCCACCAACGCATGACTTCCCATCACACCACAGGCTGTATTGAGACGTTCCATCAGATCCCTGTCAGCGAAATGGAGGCAGATTCGCCACGAGCGTTCGGCAACACCGGAGGGGACGGGATGCGAGGCGGACGGGCGTTCGGTCGTTGGATGAGGATGCGAGGGGGTGAGTTATTATTTGAGCTTGAAGCTTGAGTCACAAACATCAAATCCTCTCTAATCCACAGTGAGTCATAGCAACAACGCTAACAAAAAGAGCCCGGCTTACCTCATTAGGGCACACATGTTCCAAATCAACAGCGCGTCGAGAAATTCTAGGAGAGCGATCGTCACGAGCAGTTGCCAGATGGTATTATCACATCTTATTGAACAGCGTTGCCAGATTGCACTTAAAATGTGTCATGGGGAACTACAAGCGTATTTATTAAATTTAGAATTTGATGACGGATACAAAACCGATTTTATGATTAATAGCATGATAATCACAAATAGAGTCAATTCTCTTTTAAATTTAGCTTTAATTTGTTCAAGTCTTGGTTTTAATGTGAGTTGATGCCAAAAATATGCTTAAAGTGACCAAAGTATGTGTACACTTTGCTAACAACATTGTGATTGTGAATATTGCTCTCAAATTGTATTTCTCAATTCCCGTCCTCACAAATTGTATATTACCCATATAAAAAAACCACGCAGTTCAGTTTTTGCATGCAAAACAGAGTTATTATGTTTTATTGTAAGTTTATTAGTAAGTTTTGTTAATATTTTGAATTAGCTTATTTTTTGTTTTAGTTTGATGTTAATTTTAGTTTTGGCAATTTTGAACTGTCATTTTATTATTAATTTTAGATATGCATCAATACAAAATCTCACCATACCTATTCTGAGGATTAAATTAATATTTCTTAACTTTCTGAATGTAATTCATTCATATAATGACTATTAATATTGAACATCAAACTGGTGATGTTTCTTAACGTTTTCTATATAAATAGCAGAAAATTCATTGCGTTTAACACGCATTTAATTTTAATATAGTTTTTTTATTATTATTTTCGAATAATAACTGTAGTGTCTCAACTTAAACTTTTTTCATTTTATAAGGTAACATTGCCAAGTTTTTTTAAATAATTTAAACCAATATTTTATTTGATTTCAATGAACAAAAATTGTTTTAATAGTTTCAGGTTTAGTCAATTCTAAAAACCTTTATCCAAATCATGCTGTGGGACTCCAGAACTGGAACTGACATCCACCAGTTTAGTCTATCTCAGGTTGTCATATTCATTGTGTGGTTTTGGTATCAGAGTAGGCACACTTGTGGCTTGGTAGTGGTGATGGACGGCTTAACACAATGTATAAATTATCAAACAGCGGGTAAACTCAATACACCCATTATTTTCCCATGTTTTTTATTTCCACCTTGCAGAAGGATGAGGCGGAGAGATACAGCCCGCTACACCGACAACCGTGGCGAACACGGCAACACGTGTTCGCACAGATAAACAAACAACAGTGGCCGTTCCGTCAGCCGTTTCATTCTGGGGCGAAAAAAATCTTAATTTAATTAGAAGCGCAGGTATTGATTTAATTGTAGCAACGGTATGTTGATAACTCATGATTGATTGAGGGTTCTGAGAGCGTCGGTGGGAGGTCTTGAGCAGAATAACAACTCCTGCGCTTTTCTTTTCCATTAGCTATCAATCTTGTTTTTTGCCTTTTACTTGGGAAATTAATTTTGCGCCACGCATAAACCGGCACTCGAATCATTTCAAGTGTCCTTTGGCAACGTCGGAAAAGGCTGAATTTTATTAAAAATGTCAGAAAAAGAAAGAAAATATGTCTCTCGCAGTGCAGAAAGAGCATGGAAAGAGAAAAAAGAAGTAGAGAGCAACACAACCTGCGGCCAAGCTGGAGAGGCAAACAATTGAGATGGATATCTGTTCCCTTCCTGTCTTAGAACACTTGATGTGACACAAATGTCTAACTGTGGAATTACAAAAACTCAAAAGAAAACAAGTTTATAAGCACGGGGGGTGGGGGTGGTAGGGTGTTGTATGTAACGTGTCATTGCATTACATGTATACGCGTCCGTCTCGCTAATCCCTTCGCGTTGAGTGCATTCGCGTTAATAACGTCCGTCTGTCTGGCCCAAGCGTCCATTTCGGCCCCATACATTAGCGGCCCACCGAAAAAAGTTCTGATACTCCGGATGGCCGGACCGCCCCTGGTCACGGCCGTCGGTGGGACGGCCATTCTGGACTTTGAGAGAATGTCCTTCTGGTCAGTCCACCCCTGACTAGACCAGTGGATAGAGTCTTGATCAAAAAGCATCCATTTAGCAACGTTGTAACAACCTATCATGATGCTTGACTGTGAGTTTTGCAAAAGCAAGCACCATTTCTTTAGAAAATATAAAATAGTCAAATACAATAGATAACAGACAAACTTGAAATACTCTGTGTGCTATTTTTAGAAATGAATCATCAAGAAATTAAGCCACCACACTTCATTTCTTAAGGATCTCCATTCACATATCACTAACTTCTGGGGACTTTTTAAAAGCAATTTTGTCCCCAAAGTAAAGCTATGCTAGAAACACCCCCGCACACACATACACATGCAATACTGTATTTCTTGTAAGTAAAGTCTATTGAATTATAATTGAAAGTGATTCTTGTATAATACCCGCTTCCCGGTCTCGGCTTTCAGAGCGAAATGTTCTGACATCTAGTTATCACAATGTGACGGCTCTTTAATGTTCCACTGTGTCGTGTGACTGCTGCGACATACGCCGCAATAAGCGTTGCCGTTCCCTCCAGTCGTAAGGATTTAATTAGATTTGATAACTTGTTGTTTTATGTCAGTAACTGTGGCTCTGGGCACTTTCCCTTACAAATTTGTTCCCTCTGTTTCGCGCTCTCCATTTTCCTGTCTCACTTTCGCTCTGCGGAGGGGCTGTCGCTCTACTCTGTAGCAAAACCATTTAAGTATATAGTCAAGATGTGAAAAGATGGCAAAATAACTGGAGAGGATTTTAGATCCCAGTAAAAACATAAACACTGAATTCCATTGGCATTCCTGGGCATTTTTCACGAATACGATAGAGTTTGATATCCCATGACATTTTCAAAGCATTCTATGTTTATCTTCTTTAATCTTTTAGCTATGTTTAAAATACTATTATGCAACATATCAATACAAAAATACAGCTTTAAACACAAATCAAGTTGTCCCTCCCACAAAAATGCATTGCCCGATCATCTTCTTTGCATTTCATAAACTGAATGAAGATCCTGGTAGTGTTACTATAATACACTGCGTAGTGTATTATCGTTTTACTGTATGGTCACAGATTTGAGATGCCATCTGCAATCTAACGGAGCGTGCGTGCTCACACTCGTGCAGACGCTGTTTGAGGCGAGAACAAGTTTGACATGACACATGATTTTGCAAGCATTGTCATAAGACCATCTTACAGCAGTCAAATAAAAAAGATTGATGTAGTGCAATACTTGGTGTATATGCATTGAAGGGAACTGCAATATTTATTGTACTGTGACTCAGTTTCGTAATATTCAAGGATGTAACCAAATATTTAGTTCTGGGGGATCGAATGTAAAAGTTAAAAAACCCATATCTGTCTAGCACTAATATGAATTTTGGAGAGGAGGTATGAGCGAAGGGAAAGTATGGTACTGACAATAACACAATGTTAGCAATTTACAAAGCAGACGACTTTTATTTCTTTAACATTTAGGCTATTGATAATTATCTCAAAGAGGAAGAGGTTTTATGGATTGACTTCAGAGCCGGGCGACAGGGCCATAACATGATTTTATTCGCCTTGACATTTATCTCTCAAAAAGAATGGGTTAAATAATAATACTTTATAGTTTATTTTATATAGTTTTATTACACGTGTGTTTTATTTTGTGTTAAATAATTAAAAGGTACAACACAAGGTTGAGTTAAACGTAACACAAAATGCGTTGTCCTTAAAGTGACAGTTCATTTTTATTTTTCATTTACTCGTTTACTCATTGACTCACCCTCGGGCTGTTCCAAATCTGTATACATTTCTTTGTTCTGATGAACACAGAGACAGATACTTGGAAGAATGATTGTAACCAAACACCATTGACTACCATTGTAGAAAAAATCACAATGGTGATCAAAAGTGCCCCAGAACTGTTTCCTACATTCAATATCTCCTTTTGCGCTCAACAAAACAAAGACATCTTTCCTAGATTTGAAGAAATTCGTAATTGTTCCGACTATGGGAGTCAATGGTAGCCAAGAACTGCCACACTTTCTATGCTCATCTAAATAAATAGTGGAATCAGAATTCTGCCACCAACTATAAAATGGTCTGCGAAAGCGCACATCACAACTATATCTTATAACAACAAGAGTAAAATCTCATAAAATCGTATTCTCATGGAGGACAGTCAGGTGAACGTTTCAAATCACAGTATTTGTAACGTAAACCCCTTTGCGCTCATTTTTCAGTCGGACACCTGACGCTCCGTATAGACCAACTGATCAATATTTAATCTGAAGAAATAAATTGCACCTGCTTGTCTTTCATCTTACGAGGGAAATGTATGTATTGTGACAACACCAGCAATGCATTAATCAAATAATGGAATAGTGATTTTCTGAGGTACGTCTGAGCGAGAGACTGTATTAACCATCACTCCGCACCGTTGACATGATGTATCTGGCGGCCCGCGCGACTGAGCCACGCAGATCATCGTCACCTCGCAACGTCGAATTGGGTACCTAAGAAAAGATTCAGATCCCATGTGTGTTGTGAATAATACGCCGTAACATGCGCGGATATCACGCGCTTGTACTTTTGACCTTCCCGGTGCTGACAGTGAGGAACTATTTTTTCTCCGTTTATTCTCGGGCCCCATGTCTTCGCAATTACTGCGTTCCAATCTCACCTCCATCCCCACAGTCACCCGCAATACCCAGTAGATTCCAGAGTCTTTCTTGTGGTGGAGCAATTACAGCCTCTATCTCCCTGATACAAAAACTTTTAGACTGGGATATTAGGAAATGTCAAATTCAGGTTAGATTTCCCTTTTCTCCATAGGCGATGTGCTTTTTCTCAAGCCTGGCTGTGGATGTACTCCATAATGCATGAAGCATGCTGGCTACCCTTACAAAAAACACGCATGCTTTACTGTCAGATGAAAGTAGTAATCTGCACTATAAGACAGATCGTGTCAATATAAAACTTAAAAGTATGATTTTATCTACAGTATAGGCTTTTAGAATAAACCTTTGTCCTAAATAGGCGATGCACCGCATCTACCTTTTTTTTTTATAATCCAGATCGTTCCCTTCATAATGACAAATGACTGCTATGAAAAATAGCTTGAAGGCCAAAAAACAAGCATAATTATGATTTGCATCAATTTAAATCAAATTGTAATATGCAAAATCGCAACTGTCCTTCCGAAACCTGGTCTCTTAATATTTTGTGATTTTTATTTTATTGCCATAAATCATTATTATTAGTCACTCTTTATGTGTGTCACCGGCTTTTGCAAATATCTAACTAATAAAACGTATTTGAAAGTGCTTGTCAACTTTGACAACCCAACATTTAATCATTTAAAAAGTACAGTGTTTTTTCCTTTTCCTGAAAAACTGTGAATTTGGACATCCGAGGTTTCGGAAGGATGCGACGAAATGTAACACACACGCATTGGAGTTTGAGACCATTAGTGAAAATACAGTATGAGATACTATTTTGCATTTTCTCATTACAAATATATTATAAATTCCGATTGAAAAAATGCCCATAATTCAAGATTCAAGATGAAATGGACTTGAAAATGGAATTTGCACAAAATTCTGGTATCCTTAAACCCGACCGTACATACAAAACAGTTCACACGGTCCATTTCACTTTCAATTTAATGATTAACCTTAGAAAAATATAATAATCTTATTCTCATCTAAAAACTTTCATTTCCAAGACAAAATTTGATTCTGAATATCAGATATTCTACATGCATGTATAGATGGTTTTATCAGACGCACGCGTGCATGGGCCGAAGTTACCATGGTGTCTGTTTATCGGTCTGGCTAGTGGCTAATAATATAGCTATTTTAAAATTTTATTTAATTTAGATTAAAATGTATTTATGCTAATATTTTACAGTATAATAATTGTATTAAATAAACTATTTATTGAATGGGTCGTGTAACTGTCATGTTTAAGTTTAGCCAAGTAACGGTTCCTCTACTGGTAACCCAAAATAAGACTGGCTATACATACGTTTAACTTGCTAGCTCATGTAATTTCCTTGTCATTTCTTTTGCTTGTTATCAGAAACAATCTACAGGGACTTTATTCTTTGCGGATTGTACCGGAAGTTACGTTTGGGACACAAAAGCGTGCATGCGCAGTAACGTTTATTCATGTTGTTGCTTCGAAACCCTCTATATTTTTGCAACAGATTTACATTTTTCTCAAAAGCAAGCATGCGTAATTTAAGATAGAATAAGTAAAGTGTATGTGCTAATTTAACCCCATCCGATGCTCTTGTATAATTTATTTTCAGAGTATTTTGAAGGAATATTCCTAGACAGACTCTTCTATCTGTCTGTGTAAATGCGGTGGATGAGGAATGATATGCACGGACACTGGGCGTCTTATCATCATCCAGCAGGACAGGCTAATCTCACTCCCAAGCATCACCCGCGATACATCCCTTCCCCTGCTGCCAAACATTGACACTCCACTTCTGCAACTCACAACTCTCCAATTTAATGCTCTTCTGCTCATTTTAGTCAAGTAATGTGCTTATAAATATAATACGCAATACATGTTGTGTTTCGTGATGGATGTGAATCATTTATTTCCACGACAATTTTAAATCAGTCAACAAATACTTTTATCTTTCAAACAGAGATGGCAATAGAGAGTCAAACGTTACGGATCGCAGTTTAAACTACAATAATTCTTCTGGACGAAACAGCAGAAAAATCAACTACTTCACTTCACTGGCGTTCTGCTTCACACATTAGTCATCTGTACAGCATGAAACTCTTTACTTACCACAGGCTTACTGGCCTTAACTGTTGGTTTAGGTTTCGTTGAGGCATATGACCTCATAACCCAGGCTTTTAATTTAAACAGACACTGTACAGACGCTTGGAAAGTGGTGTGTTTTTTTCATTCAGAAAAAACGAACGAAGGCTCGGCGAGGGAAAGTGTGAGCAAGGGAAAAGGGAGACGTGGAATGCCTGCATTTAGCAGCTGTTACATCACTGCACTTTTCCACCCGCCTCTCCACTGAATGCTGGGATATCACATCCAGACTGTAGCACACAGACTGAACTATGGCAACCTTTCCTACTTCCCTTTCCATCTGAGGTCTGCATTTATTTAAATCATATGAACTGGAAAATGTTTGCTCCAACTCTTTCCTTAGAGTTTACTGCATTACTATAGGAAGATTCTAAGGCACCCTTAAGGTTCAGTTTGAATTTAGGGAGTCAAAATCCAATTCCAAAATGATCCTCGATACATCTACACATTTTTTAGCAAATGCATACTATGGGTTATGGTAAAAGATAATGAACAAGGACATCTAAATGGTAAATAAATTCTCACCTCAATACGGATTTGTTGTACTTCTTATTTTCTTCCGTTTATGGTGTTTTTGCAGCTTAAAGGCTTTCCATTTCCATTCATTATTATCCATTTTGCATAGGCAATACTTTGCGTAGACAATAAAAAAACAAATACATTTATAAATGAAGAGTTTGGTACCAAAATGAGATAACTCAGTTTTAAAAGTGTTTCAAAAATCACGTTTGTATTATGTTATCATGCTTTTATTGTGTTAGTTGGCTGTATTTTTGAGTTATTATGGCTTAAACCAATACAAACCAACTGCAGTTATCTCATTTGGGAACAAATATATTTATTTCTGTTTATTTATTGTAATGCAACAGAAGGGTTTGATTCATATTTATATCATATACACAAATGAAGATATTTTAAAGAACGTACGCAACTAAGCTGTTTTGGGTCACCACTGACACCTATAGTAGTCTTATGTCCTACTCTGGGAGTCAATGGTGACCCAAAACGGCTTAGTTACAAACTTGAAACAAAATATCTTTATTTTTGCTCAACACAACAAAGAAATGTATACAGGTTTGTAACAACTTGAGGGTGAGCAAATGATAACAAAATTTCCTTTTTGGGTGAACCTTTTCTTTAATCAACTTGAATTCCTTTTCACTTCCACAAATGGCCAAACAGGATAACATACTAAGAAGACAACTGTATTCAGCTGCACAGAGGCCAGTGTAACCCTCATTGTTAAGATTGTAGGGGGTTGCCATAGAAACATAACAGGATGTAACAATGCAGTTACACGAGTTGAGTAAAGGCCCGTGTCCACCCTTTTCATTTGCGTGTCCAAAACTCAGCGAGACCTAATATCCTGTTTTGGCTGTAAAATAGTTGTTTTAACCTCTCACCCCTGCCCTATTTGTCAAGGAGAGAATGAACAATATCCCAGCGGCCAAATTCTAATACAGGACAAACAGGGCTGAACTTGAGCTGGAATGTCGACGAGAGAAGGTCCTATCCCAGATAAGTTTGTTCCTCTCAAAGTCAAGGTGGACAGATGGTGGTAGCGTGTCAGAGCCGACGGTGTTGTTCTGGCCTTACCGTCTCTCATGTGAGATCATCCAAATTAAACAACCGTCCTTCATATAAACACAAAAGCTCTTGAAGGAGCATGTCTTCCTGCGCTAAATGTGCAAACATGCTTCTATTCTACGTAAAGTGGGAAACACGATGCTATAAAAAAACCACAGAAAATAAATAAAGAAGTCATCAAATGATCGAATATTAAGGATAAGCTTTATAGTAACTTTGTAGTTCTTGAACCCGGGTCACGCCGGATGACTCCACCGTGCGCACATTCAATCAGACTTCAGTGTGCTGGAGGCACGGGAGGGCGAGCAGAGCCATGAAGTGACAAAAATGAAGCTTGTTCCGAAGTCATTTCAACTTCCCTTCGTCGAAACTTGCATTACCACTCCCTCTCTCTCTCTCACTAGAGGCATTTGCATATCCCAGGTAAACTGGGGAATAAAGACAGCGGATCCGATTAATCCTCTTGGGAGCTAATTAGTTACAATTAAATTTCTGCTTGACTTGTTGTACAGGAGAATATGTAAAACTCGCCCGCTTTTCACCAAAACTATTAATGTATTCTCACGCAAAAACAACAACAACAATGTCCAATTCAGAATTCTGCACTTTAGACAGTCTCTCTCACATTCAACTCCGTGTATAAGTCAATATACAGCCACGAGAAAAAATTAAGAGACCGTTTCAAAGACCGTATTCAGTTTTTCTGAATTTACTATTTATAGGTATAGTGTTTAGGTAAAAATAATTATTTTTGTTTTATTTTGTGAACTGCTAACAATATTTCTTCAAAATGTCCATTAAAAATTTGTTTCTATTTGCAGAAAATGGAAACTGAAGAAACAGGTCAAAATAAATACGCTCTGTATTTTCTCAGACCTCAAATAAAGTGTTAATTTTGACAGCAAATTTTGATTTAGTTTTAGTCATAGTCTTTTGACGAAAATGCAATTTAGTTTTAGTCACATTTTAGTCAACCCCATCATTTTAGTTTTAGTCTAGTTTATACATTATATTTAGTCTACTAAAATCTAAATGGTTTAAATCATTTACTTGGTGTAATTAAATGTTCCATAAAAAGATTCAACTGTTTTGACATAATTTACTTCACCTTATAATGAAATTAAACCAGGTCATTACCTTTATTTTTCAGAAATGTTCAGTAACTAGATATGCAGTGTTGGAACACAGAACATTAGACCATGAACGACAGTTCATTCAATCCCATTTGACTCAAATGACTCGTTAAGTAGGGCGTATTCATTCAGTTCATTCAACCAATGAAACGCTCTGACAGGGCTCACACTCAAAGGCTATTGGCTCATGGCATGCCTCTTTGAAGAAAGAGCTGCATTGTCTTCGCTTGAGACAGCAATGAATGAGAATAGCTTTCAAAAAGACATATTATATAAATTGCATTACATTTCTTTAGTCATGCAAACATGTTACATATTTGGTTCGAATGTACAGTTTGACTCACTTCATCACTTCTATAATCACAGTAGAGGACAGCGCTGGTTTTCTTTTGGCTGACTTTATGTTGCATTTCATGTTTGATCTTGAAGGAAAATAAGACACTTTGTAAACCGCGTGGAGACACAGAATACATGTGTGTGCTTCCCCTTCTCCCACTTCTCTCTACCGTTTATATGAGATAAGCACATGTGCGCAAACTGATGTCCGCCAGGTGGGACAAGAATATTTTCGTCTCGTTTTTATTAGTTGACGAAAATGTCAGTATATTTTTATTACAGTTTTCGTTATCATGCATTCATTTTTATTTAGTTATCGTCTCGTTTTCGTCAGTGAAAACATGTCGTTAACGAATACTTTTCGTCGTAGTTTTCGTCAACGAAATGAACACTGCTCAAATACTGCAAAGAAAACAAGGTCATGTTCACTTTTAAGCAATACAACAGTAATATTTGTACATGTATTTAGGAAAAGTTCACAATTTATGTTTTATATGTGATAACCTGGATTTGTATCAAAGTTTTCGTGTGTCTTGTCATGCTGTCAGTCTTTCACATTGCTGTTGGATGACTTTATGTGAGGTTTGATTTGGTTGAAATAAAACAGACACTGGACTGGAATGGCCACAATACATCTAGAAATGCTGATTAAATGAAAATTTAGTCTCTTAATTTTGTCCGCAGAACAAATTGTATATCTCATAATCGTTTATAAAAAATATAGTGACTTGGACTATACATCCATTGATCATGATGTAGAGTATTTTCTATAAGCTATGAAAAGTTGATTTTATATTTTCTAAGGAGATGCTTCCCCAAGCAAAAGACACCACCATGTTGCCAGGGTGTTGTAGAACATTGCCAGGATGGTTTTATGCAGTGGCCAACGTGTTTTTAGCGTTGCTAGCAAGGAGTCTACATCATGTTTTATATCGTCCACCAGGTCAAAACCATAACACCTACCAATATAACAAAAATATAACAAAATCAATAAACTGCACCTACTGTATTATTTGCTCAAAATCATCCACTATATTTGATTTACGTGTTGTTTTTCAACACATAAGCAAGTACACATTTTTGAGAAACATGTCAGGCAATCTAAACCACACACAGGTGTGCTGTGCGCCTATATATTGTCATCGCCCATCACCATTGATTTCTGTTTGTTACGCCATCCCTCAGCGTGTCACTTCCTGTTATGCCATGGAGCCGGCACAGGCCGGACACCTCACCGCAGCAACAAAAAAACAAACAAGAGAGATGAGAAAAGATGCTGGGAGACAGGAGGAGACACAAAGAAATGTGAGAGACTCTCTTGCATAAACAACAGCGTTGGAACATTCAAGATTAAATTGTATTAAGTAACTAATATTTCAAGATGACGAATAGGAAAAATGATGACCACACCTCAAAATCAACAATACATTTGCACAGAATTGTCTTATGCAAGAAATAAAAAGCAGGTGCAGACAAATTCTGTCATCATTGACTCACCCTCAAGTTGTTTCAAATCTGTTTAAATTTCTTTGTTCTGATGAACACAGAGAAATATATTTGGAAGAATGCTTCTTGGCCACCATTGACCACCACATGATTTTTTTATAAAAGCCTTGGTTCTGTTGAACACAAAATATATATATTTTGAAAAATGTAGGAAAGCAAACAGTTCTGGGACACTTTTAAGTACCATTGTAATTTTTCCTACAATGGAAAAATTCATTTTATACAGATTTGGAACAACTTTGTAGGGTGAGTAAATGAAGTCCTTTTTGGGTGAACCGTTCCTTTAATGCATGTTATCCCAAAATAAAAAAATGTAGGTTCTATCAAATCTAAAAAAATGCGTCCGCCTCTAAACAACTAGAACAACTACTACTTTAAAGAACAATAAATGTCCTTTCCTTACAATGAAAGGCACTCGATAAAATCATCTTTCCTCCCTCTTAAAATTGTCAAGATGGTGTAAAAATTGTCAGAAAACACGGACATGGCAGCCAAGCCCCGCTGTCTATCACACACATGTACATATTATAATGTAGTCGAGATTCTATCCGCGAGTTGTAAAAGCTCTGACAGGCCATCAAAGCTCCTTCTGAAGGCTAGAAAATAGACGATCATGACTCTTTTCACACCTTGTCAGCATGACTAGCCTCTACATCACAAGACACAGGGTAAATCTTTCTCTTTTTCCCCATAGAGGGATCGGGCTGCTCACCTGGCACAATGAGAACGGTGACAGGGTGCTTGTTACAGAAACTGTCACTTTAAATCAATACAAATTCACTCTATGCAGTGGTAATGTATAGAATACAAAACAGTGATTGCTTTAAATCAGGTTTCTGAACAGTTCACTTTCTTGTCTTCTATTGGTCAGATAAACAGACTGTCATGCTTCCAACTCTATTGGCTGAGGTAATGTTGTTGTGCGAACGGAGATGTGTACAATGCAGTATGATGCCTACCTTTAAACAGGCATTAATGCCATACCTATAACACCTAAAAATGTTGCCTAGGTAGGCAGCTCACTGGATTTTGGAACAGAGCCACATATGCTGTAATATAAGGTGCACCCTTTAATTAGGCGCACTGCCCCGATGAGACATCACACACAAAAAACAACCACAGCCAATTACCAACCTCACCAGGCCTGAAGTGACAGCCTTCCTTAAGAATGCAGATTGTGCGATGATTTCAAAGAAATCCAAACGTACGGCATTACAGGATACACGAAAGGGGAGAGAGCTGCCAAAGGCCTTATTGCAAAAAGGTTACATCACCCAAACAAACCGAGACAAAGTCGAGTCTACGCAGACAATTATGCTGCTGCATCAGTATTACGTTAAGACAATGGGCCGTCTACTCCGAACACCGGTTTCAAGAGTCTTGCGTGCCGTGCTTTGCTCGCACGTAAAAGGGAAGACACTAAACTCTGAGGTTGGAAATATAAATGAGTGACAAGTATGCGACATCAAGCAGACAAAGACGCTCTTATTCACCGTCTGAACGCCGACCGCAGGTGTCTAATTGGGTGTTCTTAAAAAAGAGTTTTGTGGAGGACAAATGCCATTGAAATAACACTCTGTGCCTTTTTTTATTATACAACAGCGTTCCAAACAATGTCCATATAACACATAACAACAGATAGCGTCACATAACATAAAATCACAAAACGCGTAAAAAAACATTACATAACAGTACGTGACACATCGCGTAACATAAAAGGCAGATAATAATCGCAGAAAATATAACACAATCACATAACAACACAGCAAAACAGCAACAGTGTTTCTAAACAGCAAACTTCCTAAACTAAGTAAATGAAGTACAGATAGAGGACTAGTCGAAACCACAAGACCTAGAGCAAAGAAGAGATTGAGTGTTAAGCAGTCTCGGCCAGAATGAAGTACGTGTTGCTTGAGACGGTACAGATTGGTAGGCTATATATTTTGTTTGGACAAGCGTTAGTCTGTGGTTGCACAGCAGAAACTGTCTGGAAATAAAAACAATCATGAAAACACATCACTAAATCGAACGCTTGCATAACTGTATGACTTACGAAGGCTGCGATGCCATGAACTTGATAAGTCTATGAAACTCATGAATTATAAAATATCAAGTGAATGAGTAATAAAAAAATAATGCATATATTTCAATGTGTTGTACTGTACATAATAGAATGTTTTATATTTTATTTTGAATTTAAATGATTATATATTTTTTATTATTTTATTAAGAAAAACATTATTAAACATGCCATTTACTTTTACAGATTTTTGTAAAATTACAGAAAAAGACAACACATTTACAAGAAAAATGGGAAAAACAATTTAATATACACTGAACAAAATTATAAACGCAACACTTTTGTTTTTACCCCCATTTTTCATGAGCTGAACTCAAAGATCTAAGACTTTTTCTATGTTTTTTTATTCAAAAAAGGCCTATTTCTCTCAAATATTGTTCACAAATCTGTCTAAATCTGTGTTAGTGAGCACTTCTCCTTTGCTGAGATAATCCATCTACCTCACAGGTGTGGCATATCAAGATGCCGATTAGACAGCATGATTATTGCACAGGTGTGCCTTAGGCTGGCCACAATAAAAGGCCACTCTAAAATGTGCAGTTTTGGGGGGTATATCCTTATATCCTATAATTTTACATCATTTTTTTACGGTATATTTCTGTTTTTCCAGTCTACAGAATTTTTTTTATGGATTTTTTTTTACAGTGATTTACACATTTAACTAAATGATTAAACACATTTATTTAATTTATTATTATATTTAAATTTACAAATGTGATTTTTATGATACAGAATATTTATATGATAAAATCAACGACACAATATTTACATTTATTATAACAATAAAAATAAAAAGATTTATATTTACAAGATATGGAATACTTATTATTAAATAAAATGTAAAGGAGCAATTTTGAGATTTTTGTGGTGAGGTTGCGAAATGTAACCAATGGCTCACTCTGACTCTCCCCCCTCCCTTTCGAAGCACTACGGTGGCTGACACAGGACAAAAACATCGTCACGTTCTCGCTTCTTTGCCAAAGGAGATAACATATTTACGAAACGCGCTCTGTTTGTCCATTTAAGGCTACTGTAGAAACAACATGGTGATTTCCATGTAAGGGGACCCGCGGTGTACGTTGATAGAAATAGCTCATAATGCTCATAGCTCATTGTAAGGTCTTTATACACCTCTGAAGACATAGTTATGTATATTATATTGCATTTCTGTCAATAGAGATGGTCCTTTAAATACTGCGTTACAATAAATGTTACAAGTAAAAACAATGTGGAGCACAGCTTGTCCTATTTGGCTGGTGACATGCTTTAATAATGTTTTATCTAGAGTTCAAACTGCGTTCAAACAGTGCTGTTAGGCATCAGTGTCCAAAATATCACATTTCAAATGTGTCTATGAAACGAACCGCACATTTGCGGCCTTAGGGATCGATCAGACAGAACGCCTTTTTTGCTTTTAGACGCGCCTCTTTTGAATTGTTTTCAGTTGGCAGGGAGTGTTTTGCGCGCTGATTATCCGCGCAGGGCGCCTCGCGTTTTTGGCGGAGCACTCTGAACGCCTGAAATTGAAAAAAACTCAACTCTGAGCAGAAAAGCGCTTGACGTCATGCACCTTTTTTCCTATTGTCCAATCGAATGAAAGGAGAGGCGGGCCTTGCGATGTGGTGACGGAACTTTACAGTTGCTTGAAACGTCCGGAGTCTGCAATGACGAAGGAGAAACTTGTGTTGGCTGACGCGGGTTAACCGAGCAAGGTCAGAGCAAGTGCCCTCTGCTTGTACCTTTTTAAAGTTTCTGATAATATGACCGTTAACAACAACTAGAGCGCTCGCGCTATAATCCTTGACAGACAGGACAGCTGTTTTGGTGGTTACCTAGCAACATAAAAAAAATGCTGCACGCTGCTCTTTTCAAAGAGTCAACCAAAAGAGCATCGCGGTGCGCCTCGTGTTTTCGAACATGAAAAGCGCGTTCTGTCTGATCGACCCCTTATCCTGTTAAACCCAAACCAGATTACAGTTCCTGGTACAGAACTCCTCCTGTGCCAACACCTCAAACATCTCTCAGGGAACAATACCATAAACCTCAGTCGCCTCTGAGCCTGCAGGGGAACAAACAACACTGATACTGTATATTACACGAACACAAGAATTGTTGCGATGAAAGAAGAAAGAAAGAGAGAGTGAGAGAATATAAAAAGAAAGCAAGAAGTAAGAGAATGGAAATCAGGTGAGAAAAATGAGCACCAAACTTTCTTTGTCCTGTGCCTTTTCCATCCGCACAGATGCGCGCTGGAAGCAGTGCAGCTGGCTGCCTGACAAATAGGAAAAAATAGTCCAATTTGAGGCGGTCGTTAGCAGTTGGGAGCAGCGCATTCCAGATAAATGAGCGCCCGCCTCAGGTATGGCAGGAGATTCTCTTGAAGCATTCCTGAGAGACCGAGCCTGTATTACGGTACCCCCTTCGCCGTGCCTTCGATTTGCCCGGCCCGGCCCAGACCGGCTACAGCAGAGGTGACCTTGCCGCTCCTCTCCTGCTGGGGTTCTTATTTTTACCATTACACCCGCCTTTCTTACACACACATACACACACACTTATGCGACATGTACTTTATGCCCTGTTAACTAACTTAAGGTGGACACTTTTTCCACTTTTAATGTTAGTCAAGGTGTTGTGCACCAAAAACAGGTGGGATTTAATTTCTCTGACATGAGATCAGTTCAAAACTTATGAGGAGAATCATTTTGGACCAATCAGGTTTCACGGTGGGTGGGGCTTCTCTGAGCATCGTTCCACCTTAGACAACAAATACTGTAACATGACAACTGAAAAGGGGGAGAGGGGCGAGAGAAAGGTGTAGCACAACAGTCGACTCCATCCTCTGCGGCTGGGTGAAGGGTAGAACGTGCACTCCTTTTAAAACGTCTGTGAGGGGCTGAAAGGAGTCAAACACTCAGTCTGGTATTTCGACTCTGACTCTATGTGGCTTTACTGCACTGTATGTGCTGCTGAGGAAATTCTCTGGAGGCTTTAGAAAAGTCTTAAAGGGATAAAACCGGTGTGTTTGATCCTGCTTGTTTCTGACTCCCACTTAAAAGAACACAATTTAAATAGCGTGGTTTGACAAACGAATTATTATCTGATATGCGAACAGCAAGTCCATCATGGGGTCGCGCGCTAGCAGGACACTGAATTAAAGGGATAGTTCACCCAAAAATGAAAATTATGTCATCATTTACTCAGCCTCAAGTTGTTTTAAACCTCTATACATTTTATTGTTCCACTGAACACAGAAGATATTTGGAAGAGTGTTTGTAACCGAACAGTTCTGGGGCACCATTGACTTCCATACTACTGTGGTAGTCAATGGTGCCCCAGAATGGTTTGGTATTCTCGTTATTCAAATATCTTCTTTTCTGTTCAACAGAACATAGAAATTCATACAGATTTGAAACAACATGAGAAAATGATGACAGAATTTTCATTTTGGGTGAACTATCCCTTTAAATCTGGAATAAAGTGCAGCTCTATCTCACATACACATGTATAACTCAACACTGTTAAGTAGTTTAAACGTAACTTTCCATGTTAGTCAGTATTTGTTTTAATATCTGGTATTATTATATTAAAATAAGACTCAAACATTGTTTTTTGAACCCGTTGAGCTTTGATTAAGTTGCGATAAAAAAACAAACAAAAAAGACATTATTGTTTCAGAGTGGTTTTTCACAGAAGAGACTTTAGTTACATCAGCCAGAAAAACTATTTCAGAGGCGGAGAACAGTACTACATTTTGACAAGAGATTATGAAAACGAATCCTTTTTTCTCTTTAAAATAATATGCACTGATGAATCACGCACGATAAGACTATGGACATTTATTAAGAAAACTAAACCGGGTTGATTTTTGACCCACTGTACAGTGTATTTCACAGTTTTACAACATGTTTCACAGCTATACACACACAAAAATAAATTAACAGACTAGTATTAACAACAACCATAATATTAACTCTTTCCCTGCCAGCGTTTAAAAAAATTGCCAGTCAGCGGCAGTATTTTTGATATGGCCCCTAAATTCTTTTCTTCTGTATGAACATACTGTACAATATATCAATATACACTGAAAAAAGTGTTGTGTTTTAAATGATGGAACATACGCAGCGAAAAGTTTTAAAACCATGATTATTGATATTCTGTTAATACTACATATAATACTAGTGTAAATATTCAGCACCAGTATCTGATTGACATTACAACATAGAAATCTGTGTTTTTGCATGTGTTTAACCTTTTGCCTTTAGAGACACAATGGTTACAATTTCTCTCTCTGCCTCACTTCACGTTTGCTGTTTTAAGTGTGATTCATCGAGAAAAAACGGATAATAAACCAAATTAAAGGCCCAGTGTATAAAATTTAGCGGCATCGAGTGGTGAGGTTGCGAAATTGCATCCAACGGCTCACTTCACCCCTCTCCTTAAAAGCACTACGGTGGCTGACACAGGACTAAGATGTCGTCACATTTTCTCTTCTTTGCTGAAGGAGATAACGTATTTACGAAACACACTCTGTAGAGCAGTTTGTCCGTTTAGGGCTACCGTAGAAACAACATGGTGAATTCCATGTAAGGGGACCCGCGGTGTATGTAGATAGAAATAGCTCATTCTTAGGTGATAAAAACATAACGCTTCATTATTTAATGTCTTTATACACCTCTGAACATACAGATATGTTTATTATATTGCATTTCTGTCAATAGATCCTCTTTAATCTTCCATTGCACCACTAAAGATGAATTTATTTGATTGATCGCATCAGGTATTAATTTACTGTCAATAGATACTGCATAACATCATCAAATTGTTCTGGCCATGATAATCATGCAGTGAAAATCTGATATTGTGAGAGCTCTATTTCTGAGCAAAAAGTCGAATAACAATGCTCAATATAAAACTTTACGTTCTTACAAAAAGACGACAACCTCTCAATGTCCCTCTAATGACACCAGACAGACTCCACACAGCAATTTCAAAATACTGTATGGCCACACAGCCGATAATTCAAGCAGCACCAGCTCTCTTTCTGCCTGCTGCTGTCGGGGGGGGGGTAACGGGGGGCTGTTATCTGGTCGACACACAGTCTGTACACGCCGCTGTCGAGTCAAATCCCCTGATACACACACATACACGCACCGTCCCTCACAATACCTGCTCCAAACTGTCATTATCCCACATCACAGATCAAATCAAACCTCTCCGTCACCGCTCGCTGCCGATTCTCCTTTCCTTTTTACAGCAGCTTCTTCATTTTTCCCCGACTCAGCTTTAACCACAGCTTTTCTCGCAAGGCTGATTGTTTATCCGGCCAGAGCTAAGCTCTTTAGTATTGGTCTGGGTATACCTTACAAGCCTGGATGCGACGATGGAGAGCATTTGATTCAATATATTCTATAGGAATATTTGTCCACGGTAAGAGGGGGTTTTAACACTCGTGTACTGCCATTGGCGGTCCAGCCGGACCAAAGAGAACGAAGGGAGTCTTTTTCAAGCAGAGCCAAAGACTTGCTTGCCTCTGATCTCTCTAGGTTGCCTGCAGTGTTCTGGTCTTTTTCTTTCTGTATGTACACATGTGTATTTCATGTTTTTTGAGGGTCATCTTTCTTATTTTTTTTCTCAGATCCTCAAACAAGCATTGGCTATATTTATACAGACAGTGACCGCATTTACTAACTATGTTACTATGTGAACGCAAAAATAAACTCAAAAATATAAAAATATCAAAGATGGTGAATCCCATAATTCTTTTAAGTTTTATTAGGTTCACACAGAGCGTGTCTTTGTGTCTAAGCATACAAGACATAATGTTCAACAATGGTTTCAAACAGCGTTTCTGAGATGTGATCAAAGTGACACGACTTGTGTAAACGGACTTTGGACGTGATGCAATAACGCAAAAAAAATGAGATTGTCAAAAATAGAGGCAAAAGTGCAGTTTTAAAGGTCCAGTGTATGAAATCTAGCGACATCTAGTGGTGAGGTTACGAACTGCAACCAACCTCTCACTCCACCCTTCCCTTTCGAAGCACTACGGTGGCTGACACAGAACTAAGATGTCATCACGTTTTTGCTTCTTTGCCGAAGGAGATAACGTATTCACGAAACACGCTCTGTAGAGCAGTTTGTCCGTTTAGGGCTACTGTAGAAACAACATAGCGAATTCCATGTAAGGGGACCCGCAATGTATGTAGATAGAAATAGATCATTGTAATAATTTAATTATAAAAACATAACATAACGCTTCATTATGTAAGGTCTTTTTACACCTCTGAAGTCATAGTTATGTATATTATACTGCATTTCTGTCAATAGAGCCTACAAAAAAATACAAACAGCACCTTTAAGTAACAGCGGCTCCAAATGCTTTTTAATTTTGTAACCGAGTATAAAGTTTAGCATTGGAGTTGTGCACAGACCTCTCAACACTGAAAGTAGCAGCGCCATTGAAAACACAGTGACTGAATCTCAAACCTTCGGATGACACACAACTCTTTGTGGTTAAACAAAAGCCAAGACATGAAAAACAGCTTTCAGATATCAGAACAACATAATAAATGGTTTACATTACATGACTTATATGGTCCACTGCACGTAACAAAAGACCATCGGTCACGGCCTGTAAAACCAATCGCATCCTTTGGTTTGCGCAACACGCGGCAAGCCTCCAACTCATTACAGCAAATAACTGGTAATGACACAACTCTAAATGGATTCTTTGATACTCGAGAGGACTGACTCATTTTCTCAATCAAACCATTTTTCTTATTAAATTATGTCTATTGATTTGCACGGCTGGGTCTGTGGAATATATAAACCTTGATGTTGTCCACACCTGCCCCCTTCTGTTGTTTTGCGAGGTAAATGCAAAACTCATTTGGAAGCCTGGCTCTTTCATGTAAGTAATTGTGCTTCCTTATGCCGATCCAGAGCTGAGACTGTTGCCGTGTGCATACAAAGACAGAAAACTTGGATGTGTGTACCCCCAGCTGCAAGTAAATAGACTGAAATACACAGAATTGAATCAATTATTTCTCAGAGGTCAGAAACGATTAAAATCGTTTTCCCTCACTTGTCATTGATTACCTGTTTGTTGTGAGCGTGAGCTCATTTTTGCCAAGTAAAATGTGGTCTGAAAATATACTATTATACTATTTAATATTACAGAATTTCTATGTGTGTACACAGACACATGCCTTGTAAAAATGTTATTTTACAGAACTTAACTGTTATTTATTACAGATTTATTTACGTTTAATGTAAAACATTTTTTTTACAGAATTTGACTGTTTTTTTCCTTCAAATTTTTCACATATTTTTGAAATACTGTACTTTATTTATAAGACTGCAATTGTTTACAGTGTACCTTACTATACAGAAGGACACTTCTTCAGCAGATGGCGAGAGAATAATGTCAATGTTTTAGGTAAGGCTGTACTGTATTTGCAGTGTAAAACAAATAAAAGACTAATAATAAAGTGTACAAAAAAGACCAATAACAATTCAGAATGCAAAAATCTTGATCATCATGGATGGATTTTGATTTGTCTAATATTGTCATTGGGTCACTTTCAGTTTTACAAACTTTAGTCAGGGATAGCTCACCCAGAATTTTCATTCAAATATTCTGATGTTTATTAACTCTCTCCCCACCATTAACAGAATTTTCCAGCATTTTTAAGACAATGTTTCACCGCTATTGACGGAAAACCAATTGAAAAAACAGCCAATACAAAGACTTAGACCTACAAGTATTTCACAAAAATGTAATCGATTAATCGCAATTAATTGCATCCAGAATAAAAGTTTGTTTTTACATTTGTCTGTGCACTGTGCATATTAATTTTGTTTATATAAACACATACACATAAATGCATATATGTAAGAAAAAAAATGTACAGGTATATAGATATATATATTTTACATCATATACTGTATAATATTAATATGAACATGAAAATATTTCCTAAATATATACATGTATCTGTACGCGTGTGTGTTTATAAATACAAAATTAATATGCACATTACACAGATATGTATTATGTAAACACACATTTTTATTCTGAATGCGATTAATCACGATTAATCGTTGAAGAGCCCTATTCAAGATGTTGTATTTTAGGTAACCTACCCACATTTACGAAGTGATAAAGAACGAAAATATAATTTGTGACTTTTTTAAAGCAGAGGCTATGTTTTTAATTTGATATATTGCATGTTCACATAGAAAAAACTATACTGACGGGAAAAGAGTTTATACATTACACTTCTGCAAACACTGTGATGAACAATGTGTTGTTGGCAAGTTGGCCCAGCGTTTAGCGTACATTGAGTCACAGTGTAGATGTGGATGGGTTTACATCAAGCTTGCAACATTTTCTGCTCTTTTTCCTCCCTTTCCCCCATAATTCCGGTTCTCTGTACTGTATTGTAAATAAAAACGCACAAGATTTTTTGTGACAGCGCTAAACAATAAAGCACTCTTTTTATTGTTTCAGTGGCAGAAAAAACAGTTTGGGGAATCCATCTTATAACACTTGTTGCCAACTTTAAGAGATGATAATAAATAACTTGGAAAACCTCCGCAGACACTGAAATGTTAAAAAATATCAAGCTCCTGGAAAGTCTTGGGACACGTCCAAGGAGCTGTCACCCGATTGGCGCAAAAAATGAAGTGGATGTGTTTCTTATTCTCTCATTTCTTCTTTAATAGAGTGAAGAAGCTACCCTTTCCTGCAGGTCGTCTCCCTAGCCTTGCACTCAGGTGTCTCTGCGGAACAGCGCGAGGTGTCGAGCTTCCTGTCAGAGCAGGAACGATGTGGAACCGTGAGTTGCGGCGGTCCCAGAGGGGCCGTTCGGGCACCTAACCGTCATGTTAAGAATGCACGTTCTGTCAGCTATTGATCGCCCTCTCTCGGCTCCCTCTTCAGAAAGTACAAATGAGACTCTCCGACACACTCCTGCATGTGCTGCCACCTCATAAAGGCCCATCACAAAAGATATCTAGGAGCATGCACATCCACGGTTGTCCTGTCTTTTCCTTTTCTTTTTTCTGAACAGGGGTCAGAAGTTAAACAGGTTCTGGGTTATGAACTCCCTGAGAGCCAATGAGAAAAACGAAATATGAAGAAATTAACAAAGACATCTGATTGAGGAATTCCAGTCCCACTTGAAATACTGGTGTTCTCTGGGACCATGACCTCGGCATCTGAACTTCTGATACCAGAAACTAGCCTAGATTTGAACGACTCAACAAATGTTTCCTTCCTTTTAATATCATTCTCTTAAAAAATGTACTTGGGCTTGACAAATAGTTGGATCTGTAACATATTTTGGTTCGAAAGAAACAAAAATCAATTATTGAGACGAATAAAAATAAGCGTTCAAAACGATCTTTTACCATCTCTCAGATTCATAACAGTAAGCTTAAAATAATATTTTCAACTTGAGGCATCAGCTGCGATTTCACATGAAATTTCAGTGTGACATCATTTTAACTAGACCAATGTAAAAAGTAACCTGCAATTCTATGTTTCAAACATAGATATTTTTAATCCTTCACTTTTTCATTCCTCCACTCATATTATGCATTATGTAATCACCGAGGAGCACCGGAGTCATTGTTTTTATATCAGTGTAACTTAACATCTATCAGACCTGCCAACCTTGAGTACCATCAGCCGAAGAGACAGAACACAGGTTTTTAACATATAACATATTGGTTGTGAAAAAAGCATCACAGTCACATTTTTGAAAATAACTTTTCTTATTGAACACATGTATTTAAATTTAGGAAACATTTGTGTATATTGTGTGTGTAAATAATCTTCAGTGAGATACCCTTGATGTATATCAATCACATTTACTTGCAGTGGCACTTGCTCTTGACTGCTTTGTTTCATAGGTCGCTGATTTGGCCTTTCTGAGCAGAGCATCAGTAAAGTTTTCCATGTGGCAGTTAGTCCCCATTCCAGCCACGCGCACACAAACACCTCTTGGTAACTTTCTATGCTGCACACATGCACTTACATTTTTTGCCAGCCTGCCATAATCTACTTTACTTATTTATTCATGTTTATAATTATTAATCTCAAAAGTTTGCATATGACGTTTTATTTTATTGACAATTATCGAGAGCTCATTTATAAATCAGAAATAATGTTAGCACATCTTGCGGGCAAGTGCACGTTATCAAATGAGCCCGCGAGATCATCGACTGCATAGGATTAAGCCAATTCAATATTTCAACTTTCCACATCCACCCGATCCGTTTACCTTAGAGCTCAGAAGACGTCTTGACTCCTCGTTTAAAACAATGCGTCAGAACGTGTGGGTGGAAGGGGATCACGCGGGATTTTGTGGTTCTGCCGATTTGCTGACTCTTGTTATTGATTGATAGGCCATAGGACGTGTCAATCATCGCCGCTTTCTATTTGGGGGAAGAACTCAGTGCTATGACTGGACATATTCTTCTTTTTTCTGTTGCTTGTTTTGAGTACTGCATGCAGCAGAGGCGTCATCAGGTTTTTGCGTAGTTTAGAGTGACAAATCGTACCAGCGTACTTTGAGGTCAAAATGCGTACCTGCTACGCAAAATGTGTACAGGCTGGCAGGTCTGCATCTATGTATGTGACAGACACTTTTATCCAAGACCGTGTGCAGTCCATTTAGGGTCTATTGGATTAAAGGAGTCATATGACACGGAAAAAACGAATATTATCGTTTGTTTTAGATGTAATGCAATGTGTATGATTTAAGGTTCAAAAACACTGTATTTTCCACATACCGTGCATGTTTGTATCTCCTCTTTGCCCCGCCTCTCTGAAACGCGGGGATTTTTTACAAAGCTCATGGCTCTGAAAAGCGAGGTGTGCTATGATTGGCCAGTTAACCAGTGCGTAGTGATTGGTTGAATACTGCAAGCGTGTGACGGAAATGTAACGCATCTTACCATATCTGGAACATCAGGTTCCAAAGCAATTGTACTGACAGGTACGCCCACCTTACTTGCGTATACATTTGGGCGGTCTTAGTCAAGTCATACCACGAACTGACGTATTGTGGGGGTGTGGTTACACGAGGCATTTCAGGCAGGTCTGGGTGAGCATTCGCTTTTAGATAGAATGCATCTTTTGTTCCGACACTTTAATTCTTGCAATTTTACGTGTCTAATACATGCATGGGCAACTTATAACACACCAAAGACACAGAAAAACACGTATTCGCACCATATGACCCCTTCAACTTGTGTGCCCCCTTAGAATTAAACCCATGACATTGGTGTTGCTAGTGAAATGCTATACCAGTTGAGCTAATGCAAGAAATTACTTTTTCTAACATGAAACACTTGCTGGATCGAAGGTATGTTTACTTTGATGGCACTTGAAGAACAACAGTGAGATACTTGTGCCAAGCTCATCATATCTATTTCTTAGGCAATAAGCGACCTCAATGAAACCCACTGTGACACATTGAAGCTTTTAGGGATAAAACAGATGTGTTTGATAAAAGTAAATCTCCATCTGTCCCTGTATATCTCCTTTGCTCTGCTTTTACTTATAAAAACAAACCTGGTTCCATCACCTGTAATGCAATAAATGTCTAGAAATGATTGTGAAGTGCATCAAGCGTATCAATGCCTTTAAAAGTTTTTTGCCCATTTTTGTTAAATTTCTCAAGTTCACTGATAATATAAAAAAAAGAAGTAAAAAAACTGGATTGCATACTGTTCGTGAACGTTTTCACAGATATTCCATTGGAAGCAGATTGTGTTTTGACTGGGTCACTCAAAAACGTACACTTTATTGGTTAAAAGTCACTCCAGTGTGGTTTTTGCCGTGCGCTTTGGGTCACTTTCAACATGTTAGATGATGACATCTTATTTTAATTTCGAGGCTGAGGCTGCCTGTTTCCAGTTCTCTCCGTCCTAAACAAAACTTACTACTGCTTTCATACGTTTACAGCCACGAAAGTGGAAAGCCAGATGGTTTTATCGGATGAACACGCCTGGCCCAAAGTTAACTTCCTGTCTTTGTTTGGTTATAATATAACAATTCGTTTCATATTTAATTAATGTGAATATTGAATATTTGATTATACATTCATTGTATTAAATTAAAACTACTCAACAGTTATTGATTCTTTGCGGAGGTCTACCGGAAGTTACGTTTGGGCCACAGAATAAACAATATGCATAATGTGTTTAAGGTTCTCACATGACATTAGCAAAGAAAAAATATCTTTACTATTGTTGCTTCTACAGTATATCTGTCATATACTTGAGGATCTTGAGGATGACTGTGGGCCTTCTTTTCCAGACACTCTCTGCTGGAGAACGGCCAGTTCTGGGACACATTCACTGTTGTATGTCAACAGTTGTGACGGCTGGCTCTGTTAGACTGGATTTCTAGGTACATCCGGTAAAACATTCTAGTCAAGACAACAATATAAAAAATCTCAGGTTGGATGTTCAATTATGCAGTTGTGTTTGCTTCGGTTTGCACCTGATATTAACATCAGTCTCAGGTGATCGGATAACAGCTGGACAGTGCAGGAGTAAATTTTCCACGTTTCCGGGTTTCTCAGCAGCGGAAGTCGTCATAGTTGGGTAAACCTCTATAGCAGTGAATGGAAGACTACAACAAATATTTTTTTGCATTCTCATTTGCTCAAATAGCAAAAGAAAAACTCAAGATAGTGTTTTCACTACTTTCAACAAAATGAAAAAAAAAAACGAAATAGAGAGAGTCTGATGACGGCAGTCAAAAGAGAGAATGATGTCAAATTTACCGAGACTTCCATTGACGCTGTATAAGAAACACCCTCACATTAGCGTTAACTATTTTTTTGTAATTTGATGCAACGGTAATAAAATACAAAGTATAGTGTTATAAATATAGTGTTATAAACATAATTAAAAAAAAAATGAAAATATAACAAACTTTGGAGGATTTACGATGCTGATGACCGTTGAACGCGTCATCACAGGCTTGTGAAAAAGATCGATGGAGTACAAAGAGTTTTGTGATCACTCAACCCACATTCAAAGAGAGTTCAAGATAACAACAACAACTTCACTGTTCACACGCATTTGAACTGATTCTTCAAACAAATTATGATGTGCTATCAGAATAAAAAAGTTGTTATGGGTGTGTGATAAAGCAAGGGCATAAGTGCTTTTGTATTCAAAGAAAGCATTTGGAAGTTTACATCCTTTATTTATAATGAATAAGCAAAGGACATTATTTATTAATAATTCTTAATTATTTAAACATGTGGATTGATTCTACACAGCAGAGTACTTTGAGCTGTGATACAGCCCCAGTTAAATACACCTCAAGTGCTTGTTGACATAATGAAAAAGCAAAATGAGCTCTCTGCTACCTTGTCTTTTATAAAGTACCGCAGGGATGACATATTTTTGTATGCAAAACCTGGAAGCGACTAAGCACTTCTGGCTCCATCACCCAAAAGTCAATGGGTTTTTGGTTAAATGGTCTGAATAAATAAGGTCTGTGGGTAACAAAACCTCTAAATATTGTCACGCTTCAACCCGCTCGTGATTTATTAAAAGCTTTACTGTGTCTTAAAAACGGCAGTTGCTAACAAGCTAAAACGGACTAGTCATTGTCGGGGACATTAAACGTCATAACCGGTAAACTTCTCACAAATAATGCAACATAGTCAAAAATCTCAAAAAACGTGGATGGAGTTTCGTTCACAGATTAGTGACTAATAAGGGAACATGTTTTTAATCAAGTTTGAATTAAGTCTAATTACAGTCTCATGTTAGCTTTTTACTTCTGGCGATTGTATTTAGGCTTCACAAGTAACAAATGTTTTCAAGATTCAAGATTCTTGAATGTTGTGTTAATATGTAAAGATGATCATTAAAGACAAAATGTGTAAACATCATAAACCTTTGTTAACCACAGAGTTTAATTTTTGCGATCTTTAAAAGATTTATGGGAAAAATCCACAGGCTTTTGGTTGAGGGACCCAGTGTGGCACTAACTTCCGCGATTGCCTACAAAAATACGTCATCCCTGCGGCACACTATTGTGACTATGAAGATGACAAATTTAAATGTCGACACCATACTGCGTGTCAAGTGTCTGGATTCGGCTCTCGGAGCTGTGAATATCTCTGAATGTAGCCACACTATTTGATAACACAGAACAATTGTAGGGATCTTAAAATGTTGCACTTATGTATTTTGAGACAAATTTGATCAAAACCAGATTTATAAAAATACATTCTCAAACCTTAAGTTATGCATCCTTCAGTTTGTCTTTCTTCACTTGCTGTAAGCCTGTTTAACTCAGTATGTGAGTTGACATTGGATATAAAACGCGAGACTAGAAAGTGAATTTTCTTACCTGGAGTTGGATGATCAAGGAGTGGAGGCGAAGCGGGGGGAAGGAAAGACAAAAGAGAAAAAGATATCAGTTTATCACAAGAGATTACAGGGATATCGAGCTTAATACATTGTTAGGTCATGCATGTTCACGTCAGACTAAAAACAGTACCATAACAAATAAGACAACATAGCATGTCACATCAAATAATGCTGCTTCTCTCTAGTAAATGCAAAATTAATTTGCCAACACGAGCTCCCCGGTAGACAGCGTATGTGTGTCTGGCATGACAAGTGGTGTTAGTTGAGGAAAAATCAAAAAGGCCTTTTGGAGGCTTCGGCTTAATCTACTTGTGCCGGTTCAATCTCTGACTGCCACAAGGATTCTGTCCTAAAGCGGCTTTATCTTTACAGACCCTGTTTTCTTCTATTGGGGCATTTAGCTGTAATGGATGATGTTATGTTTTGTTCTTCGGGCTATTTTATACAAGCTAATGGCAAATGAAATGAAAAAAACACGGAAAAAGATTTTCCTGGACCTCCTTCCACCGCAAATTCTTTCCCCATTGTGAGACTGACAGTGCAGACACTCCCAAGATTATTTCGCCACAACGCAATGGATGCGTAACGTCTACTCTGGTGCACCCGGTGGGATAGCGAACCCAGTTGTATGTACAGTTAAACACTAGAAACAGTTGTTAGGGGAGCGCGACGGAGTGTCTGGGGGTTTGAAAGGCACCCCGGGGAGCAGAAGTACACCTGAGCGCCTCTCTCACACAGCCTGGAATACTGATGCCTATGACTGATTGCCTTGTCTTGAGGATCTAATTTGAAAGGTGGACAGTGATAAATGTCTCTTCGTACTCTCACGGCCCGTCTGATGTATTATGCATCCGCGGGCTGAGCACAGGGCCTGATGAGCGACCAAGGCCGGACGTGTCCGTCGCACCATGACACTGTTGATATAAATGACTGCACCTCAACCACTTCTCTCACAGAAAGCTAATAGGGGCCGGTGTTAATGGGGGATGACTGACTGCGGACGGCCTCCCCTCGTGTTTGATGGAGCACAAATTTGACAAAGTCTCTTAACACAGAGACTGAACCGGCACTCCCAGTCAGAGAGAACCGTAATTGTTAAAGACGTCAAAACGAAGCGCGGAGATATCGGCTGCCAAAGCGACCACTGTCATCCTGCCGTCCGTACGCATTCGTTTTCTCTCTTCAGCACAGCCAGATAGACCATTATTTTTACTACCTGTCACATCTGACCACCTGATTCTTAAGTAGATGCTTTGATCTCACAGTACCAGGCAGCATGTTTTGATGCTGACACAATCTTGCTAAGCGAAACTGCAGGACTTGCACCTCGCTATTAGCCCAAAGGAGAAACAGCGAGGGATACTGTGTTGGGTTTTGTTCCTCACTCCAGGAAAACAATATGGGTAATTGTGCCTCTGATTCTTTGTTGAAGCGTTCACCGGGAGAGCGCTTTATGCCGCATCCCTCAGGCTCACGAGTGCCCGTCAGCCATACGTTTTTAATGCACGATAGCAGTATTGACTGCAGAGGCTGCAACAGAAGCAGAGGCTGCAACAGAAACACCGGCGGGCCTCTGGGGCCAAACACGGGCCCTAACAAGTTTAAGGATCCTCTAATTGAGCCGTTTTCACATCAGCTGTGGTTTTTGTCAAAACGGTCTGCTGGTTGCTTGCTCTTGGCTGCGATTTACCTTCTCTTCACTCGGTCAGAGAGCGGCTTGGCTATCGACCTGGAACAGCGGAAGCGGTCCGTGTCAGGTCAGAAAATAACAGTCACATGGGCCGGGTTCACTAAGAAACTGATTATGAAATGGGACATATGAGCTTGTTATTGGAAAAGATACAATAGTATAAAACAAGCTGAGCTACTGTCACACTACTAAATGTTTTGTTAGTAATTAGTAGCGTCGCCACTTTTAGTTACAGACGAACACTAGGAATCACATTATCAATCAATGTAAAAACACAGTTTTGTATCAAGTTTTTGTTAAAAGTTTTTTTACCTGTTTTTCATTAGCTTTTATTTTTTTTGTTACTTTTATTTGATTAGTTTTGGTTTACATGGTAACTAATTTTACCAATTTCGTTTTAGTTTTGCGTTTTTAGTATAATTTTTTTGTTTTATTGTAGATTTAGTGTTTCAATTAGCTTTTATAAATAGTTTCAGTTATCCTGGTAACTTTAGTTTAATTTGACCAATATCGTTTTAGTTTTGTGACTTAAATTTGACTATTGAATAAGAGTTTTTTACAAAGTTTTCTTTATTTTATCAACTTAAGAGATTTTTTTATTTGTATTTTATTTTTATATCACTTTTACTGTAGTTTTATTATTTCGAATTATCTTTGATTTTTAGTTAAAAAATGTATGCTAGCTTCAGTTTAACTTTGGCAATTTAGTTTTAGTGCCCCAACTTAAATTAATTTTAAATAAGTGTAAATGCATGTTGATAAAGCACAGAGAAGTAAAATAAGAAAGATCTAGACGGTGAGCTGTAGCTCAATTGGTAGAGCATTGCGTTATAGATGCACAATGATCATGGGTTCGAAAACCAGGGAACACACAAACTGATAAACTGTATAGCCTGAATGCATTGTATATTGCTTTGGATAAAAGCGTTTGCCAAATGCATAAATGTATTTAACATAGGCATTTAAAATTAAAGCCAATTTGTTTACACTACAAATGCAATTTGGTCATGCACATTTCCAAATGTGTAAGCGATCAAATCAGAAAACGTTCTGGCCCCCATTTACACCTGTATTTACCACTGTCAAACGTGAGAACCAAATGTCAACTTCACTGACGTTAATTTTGTAGATAAAATGCATTACATATGGAACATGTCACTGCGAGATCCCTCGCCACTCCATGCTTCTACCAATCCAGATCCTCTTGTTTTAAGTGTCTCTCACTTTCTGGCCCATTATCTGAAGTCTGCATTAAGCATGACTTTCATTTGTATAAATCTGCATGCAAATGATGTGTCTGCGGTGTGTTTACCCCAGCTGAGAAAGTGAGGAGGGAAGCCATCTTTAATTCATTAGAAAAACACACGTAGCAAAGACCATCTCCAGGAGAAAGAGGGGGCTTCGCATTATCCGGCACGTTTAAACGCTTCCTCAGTATGTAGAGAAGGACGGCATTAAAGTTCGGAATAATAGGCGCGAAAAGGCTTCGACGGATCTTCGTCCGATGAGTCATTAATTAGAGCTGAAGGATGTTGAACGGCGTGTTCAAAAGCTGAGGATTGTTCATTCGTTATGTGAGAACGATTCATACTGTTCCTACCGCCACACAATTAGCCCCCTCAGACCGCTAACATTTGTGGCTAACGCTATTGGCTATCGCTGTCAACAAACTAGCCACTAACGTCCCAATTTCCACTGTCTGAATTTAAGAACCATCCATACTTCCCACCACATGGAATATTTTTTTACGTGTGCAATTGCGGAATATCTGAGCGGCATAATTAACGGATGAGAATATATTTCAGCAGAAACGCTGCATGTGATCTCATTAGCATTGTATCAAAGGCGAATATCAAAGTTGCAAAAAATGAGCTTTTGTTTAGTGCTCCTTTTATCTTTCTGTAAGCATTGTTCATGTCATTAACCTCAACGAAGATATTAAGAGAGCTGAATTTAAAGAGCTTCA
The DNA here is from genome assembly GCF_024868665.1 of Triplophysa rosa. Taxonomy (NCBI): domain Eukaryota; kingdom Metazoa; phylum Chordata; class Actinopteri; order Cypriniformes; family Nemacheilidae; genus Triplophysa; species Triplophysa rosa. The sequence continues at coordinate 10,873,582 of NC_079892.1, forward strand.
TTGATACAGCCAGTCAACGTTTAGCAACCAAAACAGATCAAATCATCCAAAACTCACTTTTATTGTTAATGTAAAGCAGCAGAAAATATTAAGAAAAAAGTATGTTCATAACTAAAAACTAAAGTCAACCCTGAACGTTGTATTCTGAGACCAAGCACAAAATGTATGTAGGGTTTATTTTATTTTCAGTATTATTTTAGTTCTAAAGGATTTCATCCTTGGTCAAATAATTTGCAGTCACAGAAAATGAAAAGTTCACAATTGTGGTGAGGTACAGTATTTAGTGTGATGCTGCAAAATACATCAATGTAAAATATTATACATTGTAAGTGTCACTATGATTTTAATAACCTTTTCATTTGGATTTAAGGCTGTGCCACTGTCGTGTCGGTCCAAAAACAACTAGATAAATGTTAAAGCAATAGTTAACCCAAAAATGGTCCATATTGACTTGACCATAGTCATTTTTATTCCAACTATGGAAAGTCAATGGGGTCCATTGGCCGCAACAGATCTATTCCTTTAAACACCATTAAAAAAGTATTTTTGCAATATTGCCAATTTAGTACATTATTTTTCTAACAAACCCTAACAGAATGCTGCCGCAACATAAATATCCCAGTTTAATTAACAATAACAACTAAATTACAGACCAAGCCATTAGGTACAAGATGCTTAGGAGGAGCAAGAACAACCTAGAGGTAACAATGCTGTCAAAAAAGCCACAACATAGCTAAAGAATTTCTTCAAGCATCAAGCACAAAAAGGTGAAAGGTTCTTGTAAATACATCTGAATCCCACTAATCACGTCTTATAACATCACTGAGGTAATCGCATCTGATAGAAGACATCAAAGAGGTGTGCCTATGACAAACACAACGCAGGAAGGAAGGAATACAGGAAAAGCGCGGAGGAAAAACAGCGACAGGCCTGATCTGAGGGGCGAGCATCATTTCCATATGCAGAGGCACAACAAACGGCCGCGAAAGTGTAAACACGCACGCACGTGACTACCAGACGACTGTTATTTCTTTATTTATTTACCCTCCTGTCGCAACGTGCGGATAAGCCGGAACGAGACAAAAGGTAAGGGAGGGGAGCGCGACATGAACGATATAGTCGTTTACAGGGCTTCTATTTTCGTCGGGGACAGCTCTCTCTCTCTCTCCCGTGATACTGAATTAATCAAATCCAAAGGACATCATCTTCAAACCCGACGTTCCCCAAAGGCGAGCATCTCATTGCCTATGCAGGCAAAGTAACTTCACAACAACCTAAAAATACAGCGACTCCTGGCAGCAGGCAGGAGTAACTAGCAAACATATGGGAATAGGCATTGTGATTAGATGCAAGGAGCCGAGCGCTTGTAAACAGAATCGGCTGCAGAGCACGAAACACATCCTGGGCTCTCACAAGTGCTGATGTAGCTCACGTCCGGGCGGAGGTCTCGTGCTTCCGGGTAACACCGGGGTCAGGTGGACTTAAGGTTGCCAGTGGAATACAAACATTCAATTCTAGTTGCATCAAGGGTAGTCCAGAATAAAACTATTTACCCTCATGTTGTTCATAACTTGTGTATGACTATTTGTTCTGTCGAATACAAAAGAAGATATTTTGAGAAATGTCTCAGAGGTTTTGTGTCCATACAATGGAAGGCAATGGGGGTCAATCTTGTATGCTTACCAACGTTCTTCAAAATATTTTCTTTTGTGTTCTGCTAAAAAGTCATACAAGTTTGAAGTGACATGAAGGTGAGAAAATGAAAGAATTAAAAAAAACCTCTAACAATTCTACCCTTCAGTATTACTATGCAATGCTGAGTCACTCGCTTACATGCATAAACACCTTTGTAACTTTGTTTAATTATGATACGTTCAAAGGAAAAAAATATATATTTCTGTGCCCTTCACCATGTATCAGATCAATGCTGGTATGGCGCCAGGTATCCATGGCTACCTCGAATATGAAACATCCTGTATTTCAATCTGCGAAGGTAACGAGAATAGACAATTTACTCTCCCATCACTCACTGTCAGCATCCGTTATCAACAAATCTGCCTCACCTTCAGTTAGTGTCTCTGCCAACTGCATGCTTATTATTACTACGCCATTACAAATTCCATTCCTGTAACTTAGCGGAGACGAAAAACGACACTCTGCATTTTTTACAATTTGTGAGTGAAGAAAAGGACACCGCGGCAGTAAGATGTTTGGCTAATTCAAAGGAAACTCTTTGTCATGGCTCTGCTTCATTTAGTCATGTCTTTCTTGGTCCTGTAGCAGAGCCATGGCAAAGTCTTTGGTTATGTGTGGAGAGAAACATATTATTGTCTTTTTGACAATAATATACATTCTCTCCAGTGTCTTGTCTCTGTTCCCGCCATCTCGTTTCCTCGTTATCTTTCCCTGAGTGTTTGATGTTCTACACCTGCCCCATGTCGTTATCCCTCGTTTGTCTTACCTATATATACCCTCTTGTTTCTTTGTCCTGTGCTCGTGTATTGTACTATGTTTGTAGTGTGTGTGTACTTCGTTCCTTGTGTGCCTTGTTCGTTCTGTTCCTGCTCCCCGTCAAGTTTTGGTAATTGTTTATATTATTCTTGTAATTTTGACCGTGTTCTGTCTTGCCCTCTCGTGGGAAGTTTTTGTTTTATGGTTGTTGCTTTTTTCTCTGTTTAGTTTTTCCCCATTGTGGGTGTTTTGTTTCTGTTTTGGTTTAAATAAATATCTGTTAACCCCGTCATTGCCATTGCCTGCCTGCATCTGGGTTCTTCCACGCACCACCCGTGACAGAATACACGAGCCACTACGAACCCAGTAGGCAGCATGGGCACGAGACGGTCCCACCAGGCTCGCCTCCTCTGCGGCATTCGTCAGGGGAACGATGACATCGAGGACTATCTGTATAGGTTCCTGGATGCCGCAGAGGAGGATGTCTTCGGGGAGGAGGAGGTGGCGGTGCTTTTTAACGCCGGTCTCAGGGACCCCCTGTCGCGGGCGGAGATGCGGTCGTTGAGACCGCTGGACTTCGATGTCGTGTGGCGGTACGTCATGAACCGACCGGAGTCCAGGGTCTCAACACGACACAACCACCCATCTCCGCTGGCCGCCATACAGGAGGGTCAGACCCTGCAGATCGGGGTTTTAGGCATCGCCACACCGCTCTCCTCAACCCCTGCAGCCTCGCCACCAGTAAGCCTAGGTGGCAAGCGGGGGAGACGTGAGTCCTGGGGAACCACCTCCGAGGAGTCCCAGCCGGAGCCAGCCGTTCCGTATACCTCCTTCCATCACCCGACCACCAGCCGGGTGGCTAGGCGGAAGAAGAAGAGGCAACGGCGGGCAGCGTGGACTCCTACCCGTGCCGGCACCATCCGGTGCAGCCGGCGTCCAGTCCGGTGGTCCAGCCGGCGTCCAGTCCGGTGTCCAGCCGGCGTCCAGTCCGGTGATCCAGCCGGCGTCCAGTCCGGTGATCCAGCCGGCTCCAGTCCGTGTGTGTCCAGCCGGCGTCCAGTCCGGTGATCCAGCCGGCGTCCAGTCGGTGTCCAGCGTGTCCAGTCCGTGGTCCAGCCGGCGTCCAGTCCGGTGTCCAGCCGGCTCCAGTCCGTGGTCAGCCGGCGTCCAGTCCGGTGTCAGCCGGCTCCAGTCCGGTGGTCCAGCCGGCGTCCAGTCCGGTGGTCCAGCCGGCGTCCAGTCCGGTGTCCAGCCGGCGTCCAGCCGGTGGTCCAGCGGCGTCCAGTCGGTGCAGCCGGCGTCCAGTCCGGCGTCAGCCGTGTCCAGCCGGTGTCCAGTCCGCGCGCGTCCAGCCGGCGTAGCCTGTCCAGCCGGCCTTCCAGCCGGCGTCAAGCCCTGTCCAGCCGGCCTTCAGCCGGCGTCAAGCCCTGTCCAGCCGGCCTTCCAGCCGCGTCAAGCCCTGTCCAGCCGGCCCCTGGGAAACTGCCAGGGCCAAAGACTGTCCCCCCAGGACTCCCCCTAAGTCCCCCAGGACTCCGCGCCCTCGAGGCAGCCGGGGACTGGGACTTTTCCCCAACCCTATGGACTGCCCCCTATGGGCCCTTGTTTGGCCCCCCCCCCTCCCATGTTTGTTATTTTTGACTGTCCACCCAGTCCTGTTATTATGTTGTCTTGTCTGCCCTTGATTTTATTTTCTTTGTTTTGCCTTGTCCTGTCTGTCACCCAGTCGGTCTTGTCTCGTCCGTCTACCCCTTGGTGAGCACCTGAGGTGCTCATTAAAGGGGGGGGCTTCTGTCATGGCTCTGCTTCATTTAGTCATGTTTTTCTTGGTCCTGTAGCAGAGCCATGGCAAAGTCCTTGGTTATGTGTGGAGAGAAACATATTATTGTCTTTTTGACAATAATATACATTCTCTCCAGTGTCTTGTCTCTGTTCCCGCCATCTCGTTTCCTCGTTATCTTTCCCTGAGTGTTTGATGTTCTACACCTGCCCCATGTCGTTATCCCTCGTTTGTCTTACCTATATATACCCTCTTGTTTCTTTGTCCTGTGCTCGTGTATTGTACTATGTTTGTAGTGCGTGTACTTCGTTCCTTGTGTGCCTTGTTCGTTCTGTTCCTGCTCCCCGTCAAGTTTTGGTAATTGTTTATATTATTCTTGTAATTTTGACCGTGTTCTGTCTTGCCCCCTCGTGGGAAGTTTTTGTTTTATGGTTGTTGCTTTTTTCTCAGTTTAGTTTTTCCCCATTGTGGGTGTTTTGTTTCTGTTTTGGTTTAAATAAATATCTGTTAACCCCGTCATTGCCATTGCCTGCCTGCATCTGGGTTCTTCCACGCACCACCCGTGACACTCTTAATAACTTCCTGGCATGAGATTTTGGACTAGGGTTGTTTATTTAGAGGGGATATATAATAAGTAAATACATATTATGTTCCTTGAATAAAACTTGACTTCAAGGCTGTTAAAGATTTTTTAAAGAAATTACAGACAGGGTAAAGAATAACACAAGTCATATCAATACACAAGAAGCAAATGAACACAACAAGAACTATATGGATGTGACATTTTCAGTCCAAAAATTAGTGATGGGTATAGTTAAGACTTTAATGGTATTACTACTCTTATCGATACTGCTTATCAGTCCGGTACTTTAATAGTATTCTTATTGGTTCCTTTGGATGTTTTTTAATAAAAATAAGCAACCAAAAATAAAGAAATTAAGAATAAAATGAATACTGCTTTATTTTCTGCAATGCAAATTATTTATATTCATGTTTTATGTAAGTAAAGAAATACATTAAGCCCTCCATTTAATAAATAATAAAAAATTCTCCATTTAATAAATGGTGCGGGTGGGACTGTGCGCGCTTGTGAAGTTTAAACAGCTCATCCGTTTAGTTTAGAAGACGTGCTGTTTTAGTAGACACGCAGAGCCGAGTCACGTGCGAGTATAAGCATTCAGACACAGGCTGCATAAGCCGCTTCCTTCTCCAATCACGAAAGCAGAACAGATAATGCCGGAGCTTTCAATGCCCTGTCTTTCATAATTTAGCCCCAGGGCTCGTTTATTACCGGGTTTCAGTACTTATCCCTACTTTTAATATAAATGATGTGTTTATGACCAATATATTGAATCATCTGTTTATATTTTCCTAAAACCCTGATGAGTCCAGACATCAGAAAAATATCAGTCTAAGCACAGGCTTTCTATTTTTAAAAAGGGAAACATACTGTACGTGCTTTATGGATGTGACAAAAAAGGATGCCCGCTTTTGAGAGACGACATACTTCGTAGGATTTCTGTGAATTCAAATGTACAAACCAGAAGCCATAATACCCAACACATGTAGAAGGGATGGCTCCTTATAGAAGATTTAACATTTTTATGAACCCATTTATTGTAAGCTTGCACATAATTTGTCTTGTCATTGTCTTGAATGTGTGTACTAGAAGCATCCAAAACCAAAGCACACTTGGCAATAAAGCTCTTCTGATTCTGATGTTTCACATTTTAAAGGGGCGATGAATTAGGACCACAATTTTAACCCGAGCTTTTGTTATATAAGAGGGAATCGTATTCAAGCGAACATCATGTAAGTGTCAGAACTGAAAACGCCTTCGTTACTGAAATTACAACTGTTATTGACACCAGGCTCAGCGAACGCCAGGTCCTGGAATGCACCTATCTATGTCATTGATAGGTTGAACACCGCCTCCACAGAAGAATATCAACGACTACTTCTCTAGCCCCGCCCACTGGTTCGTGCATGACAGTACTGAAGTAACACAAGTTGCGCGGAACCAGATTGCGAGCAAGCAATAAACATGCCGTTAAAGATTGCAAAATATTGTGGAGTCAGTGCCTGGTTGTGGAAGAACACAGTCGCTGCATAACCTTCCTTCGGATTCCCACATTAGTAATGCGTGGTTGAAGTTTATTTTTAAACAGGTTCCAGCTCACGTGGGTAAAACATTACGGCGGATTCCTTTGTGAACAAGGCAGAGGTTGACGATGGATTTGCGGAGAAACTAAAATTAAAAAGCAGTGCTGTGCCGTCAATATTGGATCCGATAGGAATGGTGCAGCAATCTTATGTGAGTAAAACATATTTGTACTATGCTTCACTATTGCTTTGTTAGAGATCGCTACGTAAATCACATGAGGTCCTCAGATAATGCTAATCTCGTGCGAATGGTGCTAATGTGTAACCTAATGTTACGTCTCTAACCAAATTCACAGAAGGCTCCAACTAAGTTTACTACGCAAACTGCTATCCAATCATAGCAGTGGGCGTTTACTCCAAGTCTTCATGGAGGAACGCCCATTCAAACCGATCGTTTGTCAAGCCGGCCTCAAACCCGGGTAGAAAATAGCCTATTACTTATTGATTTTGATGTTTTTAAATGTAAAAACCACGCGAACGACATAAGTAGACCCCATACAACAGTATAAAACAATAAACAAGCCCAGTTCATCACACCTTTAAATCTGCCCTTTGTTTTCAAAAGGATTTTTACAATATCATTCCTTACATTTAGTTCAAACAATAACATTTTCTTAAATTTAAAGCAATTTGTAAACACAAATATATAACTATTTCTTGAAAGGTTTATTAAAACATTGAGCCATTGTCTGCGTCATATTGACAAAACTCTCAAGCACTGTCTCCAGGTTCCAAGATGTTCACACGCCGCCCGTCGCCTAAAACAAACATTGGGATAAACTTCCTGCGCAGGTCTGTTATAAATCGTCTATGGTGTATAATGGAATGCTGGGGCTCGTCTCTGCACTATGAATGAGACAGTGAGCTGCCGTGGGGGAGGCGGTGACATGATTGTGATTGGACGAGACACTGAGAATCCAGATCAAAGCAATCTCTAGTGTTTTGGCCCCCAGCACAGTGTAGAGCGGGCCCACACACACACACTTTCACTGCTTCTCTATCTTTTCCTGCTTATCTTCCTCACATACACTCTTTTTCTCACAGTGTGTATCCTTTCTCTCTCTCTTTTTCTGCACGCACACACTTCCTCCTCTCTCGCTTAAACTCACCAGCCTTATCATTCTCTCAGTGTAGCCGTTTTCATATTTTTCTCTCTCATGTGCACTTTCTCAAGCTAGCCATTCTTATCGTTCCGTCTCTGTAAATGTCTCTCTCTTTCTCTCATCCACACACACTCTTTCTCTGTCTGTGACATCTCACTTTTTGTACAAACGGCTCGTCCCTGGGTGGCTGTGTATCCCTCCTCTATTTCTCCCACACACACATTAGCTCTGTTACAAAACTTGCCGTAGTACTGTCTGCTTCCTTACCGGCTACTGCCTACATAGGGAGCTATTATTTTAGGGCTGTTTACATAATTGTAAAATTTAAAAAATGCGTCCTATGTACGCATTGCTGTTTAATCTGAGTGTCTACCAATGAACGCAGCAATAAGATGCTGTATCAAGTTAAAAGTAGCTACATTTTTTGATGTAGCATAGCAGATCTGTGTAAGAAAACAATGGAGAAATCAAATTAATCTGGCGGAAGGATAAATATTTACATATGAAAAAGGCTATTGAGCGTTTATATAACATCGAGTTCTGTTAAATTCCTGTAAAAAAAAAACTCCATCTAATTGTGTTAAATGCAGAATGTGTGAACAGCCCCAAGAAAGTGATTTGGAATGGCTGACTGTCTGCAAATCTCTGCGTCATACAAACAGAATCTCAAGTGAAACACACCGGCGACTCGACTCGCAATGGATTCCAACATTTGACATCAGCATGTTTCCAAATTTAAGGAATAAATCCCCAAATTATGATTTTTTTCATCATTTACTCACCCTGATGCCATCTGAGATGTAGGCTATACTTGATACTTCCTTTCGAGTTATAATAAGTAATATCATAGCTTTCTAGCTTTTTAATGCAATTTCATGAGGGCCATTGGGCCCTATTGTACACCCGGCGCAAGTGTTTTTGCTAGTTTCCGCCCGACGCAGTTCTCATTATCCCGTCCTGCACCGCGTTGTTTAAATAGCAAATGCATTTGCGCTCATTTGTGCGCCCATGGGCGTGTTGGTCTAAAAAAGAGGTGTGCTCAGGCGCATTGTTGGCGCATTGCTATTTTGAGGAACTGAAAATAGACTTTGTTTAAAAAAAGAGCGCATTAGTAGAAAATGCGCCTCTGGGTGGGTCCACATACAACACACTTTCACTTTACTTATTACACAGACGGAAGCGCCGCAGCACACAAACATGCCAAATATAAAAAATAAATGGTTTACAATGTAAAAGATTATTATTGTGTACATACAGATAAAAATCCGGCTTGTCATGTAGATGATCTGCTCACGATTTAACCTCACACATGCACGAGCAGATGCGTTTCCTCTCTAGAGAAGCGTCCAGTCTTTGCTCTTGCAAATGTGTTAGTAGCGAATCCGCCATGGCGCGAGCGCAACTGGCTCTTAAAGGGAATGAGAGATGAGACTCTGATTGGTTTACTACACGTTACGCCCAAAAAACACCCATTACTCATTAAGAGAATCGGGACAACCCGTTTAGACCATGCGCCCGGGCACGCCGACCGTTTTCCCGTCGTTAAATTAGCAAAAGTGGCTTTGGCCCTGAGTGCGCCTGCGCCGTGCGCTTTAAACCATGCACTTAGATCGTGAAAATAGGGCCCATTATGTTAAAGCGCCAAAATCCAGTGTGTTAAGAAATTTTTTCAGAAGTGAAATGATACGTTTGTGCGTGAAAATTATTAATATAGTTTATTTACTGATTAATGTCACATATGTAAACAGAAATGTAAGATTTAAATAAGTCGGCATGGTGATAATATGGAATCTCATTGGTTATTGCGTGTCTCGCGATGAATTGTAATATGAGTGTTTCGACGCAAGACACGCAAGCCTGGTGAGATTCAATGTTATTGAAATATTAATTGAACACAACAACAGAGAGTGCAACCGAGTGTATGTGATTTACGGTGTCTGTGTTTTTGGTCTTACATCAGCACTCTTGAAATGCCTCTTGTCCAACCGGATTCGAGGAACAGATCTAACTACTGTATGGTACAGTATAAAAATAAACAAAACTGTATGACTTAGCTGTCACACTGATTTTTTTTAGTATTCTATGTACAGCCAACTTTCTCTTAGTCGGCTTAAATCACAAGGATTTTTTTACACGACTCATTGCGATGCATTCTGGCATTGCATTCCATAAGAAAAACATGCTTTAGAACTTGGTCCAAATGAGGTACAGTCAAAGATATTAATATTAACAAGATGCAGCACTGCCGTTACAATGAATGGAGAGGAATGCAACGCTCAATATGGCCGCTCCAGCGAAGGAAGTCCCACCTTCCAGTAAAACGAGCCAATCGTCAATCAGTAAAGACGAGATTAGATGAGGCGACCTCGAAAAAGATGATTTTTAGTGCAATTTAAACTTAGCAAACTAAAGTTATGATACAGTTCATGTCATGTTTATTTATTGGTCAGAAATATGCTGTTTAATTGTGATTTTTGCCAGCGATTGTAGAAAAATCTGCCTTCCCGCCTGTGGACTTGCTATGACGTAAATAACTGCCTAGAGGCATTGCAAACATGGCCGCCGAGTAGCACGACATACGTAAATGGACTTTGGTACACTATCTCCAACAGCAGGTTGCTAAATGTTTTCTGAATTTTAAAACAGCCTTGGCATCAGTCTGTAACTCATCTATATGCTGTCTAGGTAGGCCGTTCACTAGTATTTGGATATGTACAGCTTCATCTCTTTCACTCAAGTTTCTCAAAAATACACACAAAGCACAAGTTGAGATCTCATTGGTGTTTTCTATCTGACCTTGCCAATAACGTTTCTATCTGTCTCTCTCTCTCTCCCCCCTTGCGTCTCTTTTCAGTGGTTTTAAAATACTGCAGTGACTTCAGTTTTCCAATGGAGTGTAGATAATCTGCATTTCTTCCTATGTACTTCACCTCTGTTGTGCAACCCAAATTAAAGTACGCCATTAAATGCGACGTCCCATTTCATTGACATGTTTGGTCTGCATTAGACCAAGCTTTTCCATTTTCCTCTCAGCTGCAGTTTTTTTGCGTTGTAAAAATAATATGCTGTATTGTACACATGGCTAACTTTAACTCTAAATGGGTGTCAATTGAAGTAATAAGCCACTGAGGCCATTCAAGTAAATGGTCCACATGTACGGAGTGTAACATGAAGGGGTTCAAGGTTAATTTTTTGACTTTGATATGACTGTGAATTCACCCTATTATCTATCCGCAGGGCCATGAATGCTGAGCGCACGATTCAGTACCTTTCTTCTAGTGATTCTGTGGCACTCGACTGATTAAACCAGATTCTCATATGTCTAATTTGTTCTTTCTGCTGTACCAAGCGAAAGCCCGGATGAATATGCACGGCGTGTTTCATAAGAGAGAGACGAGTCTTAGTTCTTATCTCCCCTGCACCTGCTTGAATTTCCATCGACATGGTTTTGTGACGCGATCGTTGTTTTTAACCACCTCATCTTGTTGTCTAATGGCACTTTCTGACTGTAATTTTTTTTAAGTCACAGACATTATCAACAAATTTTGAGATCTTTACATCTTAACGTGTCAGGTTATCATTCTTTCGTATCTGTGTAGTCGGCTTAAAGAGCACCACAGGACGAGAAACAAAACTAAAGCAATTAAAACATTTTTTTGACATTTCACCTTTAAAGATACATATCCGTTATATATGTTGAATAAAAATACATTTAAAGCATTAAAATAGTAAAACCATTTAGTTTAATATGTACCTCGGATCACCAAAATACAGTGTTCTGTCTGGTTCGTGTTTCAGACTTGGTGGACTTTCTGTGAGAAAATCTGTGCAAAAAAACCTTTCCGTCACATCAGCACTCGTATTCTTTTAGTACGGCGTGGTTCTACGGCGGGTCTCTATGTCAAGCGGTGTTATATTGACAACAATGCGCCGGCAATAACAGGGGATGGTTCTCGGACTCATGACAGTGTACCGTGGGCCCTCGCTGTCACGGGAGTACTTCTGTTTCTCCTCAAAGGAGAGGGACAGAGCCTTCAAGAGTCGAGAGGCTTTTATCCTGCGTGTCGTCAAGCGAGTGAGCGAGAGAGAACGAGAGGGCTTGCCTCACACTGGTTCCCAGGAGCCTTCGCTGATTTATATGCTACAATGCGTTAGTGGCGCGCACTCCACCTCTCTTTGAGGCAGTGCCTTTTCAACCCGGCTGCCTCCTAATGGAATTTACCGGCTTTAAAATGCATCACATATTCTGAGTGATAACATGCCATTGAGCGGCATCTCTTATAGATTCAAGTCAATCTCTCTGGCGCTCTCAAGGAATAAAAAGGGGGAAAACAGTTTGAGTGAAAAGCGCAAGTGCGAGAGTCAAGTGTGTGTGTGTGTGTGTGTGTGTTTGTCGGACCCCTGTGGGTGTGTCACACGGAAAGAGTCACATGCACATAAATCAGTAAAAGACGAGCTGCCGACATGAGTGTTTATCTAAGAAAGAGAGGCTTTGACGTCATGCTTTATTTATATTCATTCATTATCAAGGTGCTTGCTTAAATATGTAAAGAAATGTGAGGAATTCTGTCTATATGCTATGAAAGGAGCGAGGGAAAGTTTTTTGAGTTATTCATTTATTTGGCAGGTTTCTACGAGCTCAATGCACAAAAAAAAGGAAAAACGAAAACCTTAGTATGTGGTTATACAGCTACACCATAAAAAAACAAATTATTCAACCTGCTGACTAGGTCATTTTAAAAGTGAGCCATTGGTTGCAATTTGCAAACCCGACCGCTAGAGGCCAGTAAAATCTCCACATTGCTCTTTTAAGTATTTCAGGTCCTTAGGTTTTTACGGTTGGCAGATTAAAACTCAAGATGTTGCCTTTTGACCTTTTGTGATCTATCCTGCATGTGTTTATTCGCAAAAATCCATTTTATACAAACACCCCCTAATAAACACATATTCTGAGTGAGGTCACCTTAAAAAGTAGTTGACTACGTCTTTAGTAAAGTCAATTTAAAAATGATCTACTTTGTTTACATTCCTAAATGCAAATAAAATGATGAATACATGGTGAATACAATCACTACAAAAGTGGTCACTACATGATTCCAAACGTTTCCATAAAAATGTTAAATGAAAATTGACATTGTAATTGTGTTGAGTTACATTGTAATTCAAGTGGCATCATTCCACAATAAAAGTCTCGGCGACGTAACTAATTGGTGTTTCGCTCTGTCTCTACTGTGTTCCAGCCACGCCAAAATACACAATATTGACCAATCAGCATTCAGGACCACAACTATCTGTGTGCGGACGTGTACTGTGATGATGAGCCATCTGTGGCAGTAAATACTGTCGTCCAAGATTCATAAGTAGAATACGTGAGGCTGTTTAAATGCAACCCGAATTATCAGCAGAATGCCAGTGAACCTGCAGAGCCTGAACTAAGACCACCTGCTGCGTGTGCGAAAGAGGAAATCTGAATGAACGGCAACGGATGGGCTGTACAGCCAACATGTGTGCAATTATCATACCATTTGTCTCTCCAACAAACCACCGCAGGATGTGGGTTTGGAGCCGTTCCAGGTACGACTCTGATATCATGCCTGTATATATATATATAAGAAAGGGCTTGTTTGAACCCCAATCTAACAAAAAACATTTACCAAACATCACCAGCATTCATGGTGTTTGTTTGTTGATAAATAGATGTGCTTACAGCAAATTGTATCTGGCTGAGATTCACTGCCCAGCCCTCCAATCGTCCAACTGAGCAGACCCTGGCTTTGCAAATCCTTCAAAAACACAGGGACATCCTGAAAGCCGTCTGACAGCAAAAACATGCGATAATACTGATGACGAAAGCAGAGCTACTTGCTCTACAAGTCGAAAAAGGTTACAGCTCGTAAAAGCGAGGTTTGGAGAATTACATAATGTACAATCAAAGCAAATATAGTACACCAGACGATGTTTTTACCGTCGGCGATGTACAGTGAGACATGCTAACTAAAGCAGCATTGCAAGGCCATGCACGTACACGAAAACAAGAACAATAGAGCCATATTCATCTTATTCTTGCTAAAACACGCAACCACGTGTGCCGGCCAGTGCATGGGTTAACTAAGCATACGAAAAGGAAGACATGCTGGCTAGAGGCGGCAAGCCAGACTGAGGTTTCTCTCTCTCCCTCTCTCTCACCGCGTCATGTTGAGTCAGTTCAGCAGTGCAGTTCATGTCAGGACATGTTTCCCAGCAGCTGGCTCAACAGGACCTCTTATGCAATAAACAGGGAATGAGAGAGAGCGAGACGGAGAGACAGAGAGAGAGAGGGGTAGGAAAACAGGGAAAGTGGTGGTTAAGCTGTCTGTCTGAGCTTCATCACCATACAGCATTAAACACCAAACAAGGAACAGGTGCAGTGGTCAGTCAACTCATTTCTCAAACTCCTTAGGAACAATTACTTTCATTTGTGTGAAAAAGTATTATGGTTCTGTAATGTTCACAACGCAAGAAAATCGCCATCTATCGGTCTTTAACAATCCTCATTGTCTGCATTATTTTTTTGGCATGTTATATGGGATTTCATAATCATTCGTTTTTTTTTCATTCTGAATTGATTTATAATTTCTGCTGATGTTACAAAGGCCACATGGGGAGGAAAACATATTAGCAAACAATATCAAAGTCTAGCATTTTTCCATCCAATCAAACCCAGATGAATAAAATTGAAGTCCCGCCACACTATTTTTTGGTAAAAAATATCCTACATTACATGACATTGAAAAACACACATCTAGAAGTGAGGAAAGTAATTCATTACGATTCATTAAAGAAGTTAATGTGCAAATGTGAACTTAATACACGATGCACTGTAAATATTGTGTCATGAAAAAGACAATTATTTGGTACCATTTTCGATTAATTGGCCTATGTCATGGTTAAACAATCCGAAAGCGGTGTGAACATGCTTTGCTCATGAATATTAATATTAAAGTGACCTTTGCCTTAAAGATGCCATGAATTAAAACCACAATTTTAACTCGAGCTTTTGTTATATAAGAGGGAATTGTATTCAAGCGAACATCATGTAAGTGTCAGAACTGAAAACGCCCTCGTTACTGAGATTACAACCGTTATTGACACCAGGCTCAGCGAACGCCAGGTCCTGGAATGCAGCTATCTATGAACACCACCTCCACAGAAAGAATATCAACGACTACTTCTCTAGCCCCTCCCACTGGTTCGCGCATGACAGTACTGAAGTAACACAAGTGGCGCAGAACCAGATAGAGCGAGCAAGCAATAAACAAACATGCCTTTGTTTACTCACCCTCAACTTATTCCAAATTTCTTTGTTCTGATGAATACAGAAAATGAAATTTGGAAGAATGCTTGTAACCAAACAGTTCTCGGCCACCATTGACTACCATAGTAGGAAAAATTACATTCTTCAAAATATATTCTTTTGTGTTCAACACAACAAAGAAATTTATAAAGCAATTGTTCCCTCTATGGTAGTCAATGGTGGCCGAGAACTGTTTGGTTACAAGCATTCTTCCAATCTTCATTTTCTGTATTCATCGGAACAAAGAAATTTGGAACAACTTGAGGGTGAGTAAATGATGACAGTGTGATATGATAAACTGTCACTTTAAGGCAAAGTCACTTTAATATTAATATTAATCTTAATTTTCATTTTTGGGGGACCTGTTCCTTTTACTAATCTCCAGAAAGGCAGGTCTGCCATAGCAGGATAACTGCAAAATACTGCAAAACTATGTTTTTTTTTTTTATGCATTTTTATTTCGTCCTCAGCCAAACAAAACAAAACTTATATAATTTAATTTAATTTTAATATATTAAAATTATTATGTCTTTAAAAAGCATTGGGGTCCTGGGCTTAAAGCGTTTCATAATCACTCCGCTCCGGTATCACTTCAGGGTTCACTCAAGAACTATAAAGTTCTTTCAATATGTTTGTGTGCTAATACCAAATGTCTGGAATAAAATATAATTACTACTCAACTATAGAATAGAGAAAAACCAGCACAAGCTCATTTCTGCTCATTATGAAGCAATTGCAGAGCGACTCCACCCACTTTTTCTAAATACTCGTACCCTTGAATTCAACAACTATACTTAAAGGGACAGTTCACAAAAAATAACAATTATGTCAACATTTATTTACCCTCACGGTGTTCCAAACATGTAAATGACTCTTTCTTCTGTAAAACATAGAAGAAGATAGTTTGGTTTTGTGTCCATACAATGAAAGTCAATTGTGTTCAATGTTGTTTGGTTACCAACATTCTTCAAATGATCTTCTTTTGTGTTCTGCAGAAGAAAGTCATACAGGCTTGGAATGACATGAGGGTGAATAAACGATGAAAGAATTCTCATTTTTGAGCCAACTATACTTTTAAATGATCATTATTGTAAATGTAGGATTGATTATGACTGTCTGTAAAACTTTGACTCGAACCAAAGGAAATCCTGTGAACGTTCTGCCAGCGTCCACCTGTGCAGCCTTGTACCTACAGGCCTTATCATGTGCACGCTGTAAACCTGCAGCAGCCGCAGCTGAAAACCATCTGCTCTGGTTCGAGGGAGCCGGGCTGCCTTAACAAGTAGGCAAACTGTCAGGCAGGATTAATGCACTACCTTAAACCTGAGTTAATAATAAATGAGATGTTTACACATTCAGGGGGGAGCGCATAGATAACAGACCTCCAGACCCCTCCTTAAAGTGCCAAAAAGATAAATTCTGGTTAAGTGGGACCTGCCTGCCTGCATTATAGCCCCCATCCCCCATTTCCCACCCCGTCATTACCAACAAAACAAAGGCTTTAGCCCACTTACTGAAGGGAAAGGTCAAATTATCTGCTCTTTTTTGGTTCCCATAATGGATATGCAGCCAGACCGCAAATATTTCCCCAACCACAGGTGGGGTCAGCGGTGTATGCTCACCACCGTATAAGCGGTTTCCATATCTAATGCTTGTTCATAAGGAAGTAGCCTTTGATATGTGGACAGTACATGAACAGCAGTGCCAATGCTAGTAATTCTCTAAAGCCTGGATGATAGAAGCTGGATTTGATCTGATCGCTATAAGCTCACCTCGCCGCACTCCCACAATGCTTTGCTCCAAAGGACGAAGAGGCCGGTTCGTGTGGAGCGGCCCCCTCAGCTGCTGCTGATGGAGGCAGAAAATGTGGGAAAGGACGCCACGGACGCCCTGAGAATGAGGGAGAGTGTGGAAATGTCTTACTCTGGCTCCTTCTTTGCATTCGCACTGGAAGGGGATTGAACTAATGAGCCCTACAATTCTCCACTGGGGCCTTCCCAAGACAGCCCTTCTCCAGCAATTGGTTCCAAAGGGTTTAAAAAAGCCGTCTGTGGTGAAGCTGCTATCTGTCCGGGAGATTAGAAAGTAATAAAATAGATGGAGGGACAAAAAGGAGGAATAAAGATGTGTGCATTATTTGCAAACACAAGAGAGCGGCTTTTGTGTACAGAGATTTACAGCTGTGGTGCTTCACAAATGATGTGATAATTTATACATGCACATTCCCACAGAAACACATCCATCGTGAGCTCACATTCATAAGTGCTGTTATGGAAATGTGGATGTGTTTTTATATTACACCACGTTAAACATTTCAGGGATGAAACAGAAGGGGATCAAATAAAACATGAAACAAAACATGAAATAAAATAACAAATATTTATATATAAAAAATTATATTTAATATATATATATTTTTACAGTAGTAACATTATCACATTACTATTTTACAAGAATTTATTTATTTTTACAAGTTAAAAAATAAAAAAACCAACTAGTTTTTTACTAGTTCAAATAATAAATGAATAAATAATAAAATACCACAACATGAGTATCTTACTGTCTCTGCACAGGTAGATTCCCCGAAAAAAAACTATGAGGTATTTTTTGAGTAATCTGTTTGTCAGACAATATTCAGAAAACCTGTTAAAAAGATAACAACTGGTTGAGAAATAACCCACTTTACTTATTAAACGAAAATAATTTAAGCTGCAGACAGAATTAATTTTGCAGAAAAAGTCATGTGATGTCAGAAAGATTATATTAATATCATGTGCTTCTAAGAAGCCACATTTCAAATTACAGCCCATGTTTTCTGTAGCAGAAAATGTGACGCAATGCATCTTGATAACCACTGGACAGGGTGGGGTTCCTTCAAACCGCTCAACTTTACCCATCACAGATCTATAACCGGCAAGTTCAGAGAACTTAAAACGCAGGCCTCAGTCTCAGTCTGGCTGGCAGGACGAGAAGACAGTCACACCACGACGAGTTTAATCTGCTTCAGAACTTTACCTACCGCATCTCTATTAAAACCTGACCACACGCTGAGAAGAGTCAATTAAAAAAGCGATGTCAGAAACAAAGTCCGGATTTCCCAGGCATCGGTCACCACAAAACAATTTCAACAAAGTCTGACGGGACCTCCAACGGGGTGTGCTGCATCTACCGCCCCTCCACTAGCAACAGAGTTGTTTTCCTGGCAACCCTTCACAAATAAACCATTCAAAGACTGAATTACTCACCGGGAGTGAGAAAGGAAAAACTTGCAAGAGCTTTTTATTCGCAAATGTTACAGAATAAATCATACGCAACGGTCGTAGTTGCTTTGATGAAATAAACTGTCCTAAATTCTGTCCATTGTTCTCTGCTGTTGAAGTACGCATAAGCAACACACACAATCTGAATCAAACTCCATCATCAAAGACTGTCAGATTTTTTGCGTCATCTCTTGCGAACAACTGCCCCATTGCATCTCCGTTCCCTCCTTGCGAGTGTGTGGTCTGTGAGAAACAGTTGTTTTATTCATCTTTCTTATTTTGGGCTCCTCGGTAGGGAAAGAACGGCCCGAGATCTGCTTATTCTCTGCCACGCTTCCTCTGTTCTCCAAAACAGCCGTGGCACGCCGCAGTGTGTCTGGAGAGTCTGCGGGGACAAAAAGCGAGACACTTCTCTAATGACTGCCGCGCTTGGCGCAATGAATCACTTTTTCCTGAAAACATGTCCTCTAGTCTTCCATTTGCCAAACGCTACCAAGTCAACCAGGGACCAAAAGAGCTAATACTCCGAGGTCTACCTGCTGGTATAAATCATCAAAGCACTTCCTCCTTTGAGATAATGGAGCACTTTGTATATTTCTTATAGCACAAAGCAGGAGGAACTGCTCCCTCTCTGACAATTTCACTTTTGAGTTTGGGCTTTTTAGAAGATAACTTCATCTGGGTTCATTTTGAGACAGATTCAAATCCTGTGTTTCAAAACCTGTGCACTGCATTGCTGCCTTCAAAGGAAGCAAACCATCACAGAAGCTCAAAAGTGAATGATTTGAAAAACATAACAGGGGCAGAACTTCTGCATCAGACAAATCAAGAAGCGCTCAGCACGCGGGTCAATTGATTTTTAATAGAGTTGGACTCAAGCCTGTTGGTAAGACAACAGCATGATACTCCAAACAATGTCAACACATCAGAAAATTCTGAAGAGATTTTTCTTAAAGCAGAGGTAAAACACGCAGTTTCTGCTAATCTCATATTAATCTTGAGTACCTATGAAGTAGCACTGCATACTTTGTATCTTCGAAAAGTATTTAGTTTGATCAAATTTATAAAAGACAGTTACAGCTGTACAATTATTTCCGAAAACAGTCGAGCTCCTGGAGGCGTGCAGGGATGCGTAACTATGGTAAGAGCACACAATACATCATCGCATTATCCCTGCATAACTGTTGACTCAGGTTCACTTACTGCGTGCGGTGCATGACCGGCATCTTTTAGCGCTAGGACCGCTTCATCTATCAGTTTTAAACAATCTCCAAATCCTGCGCTATATCCACAGTTTATATAAAATTCCTTACCGAAATGCAGTGAACAAACAAACACAGCTGAACTTCCGTACAATGAACAAAGGAGCACATTGATGGGCGTGCTCTTTCTCTCGCTCTCGCTGGTTGACGCGTGGGTGTGCTCTTCCGGGAAAATTGCCCAATAAAGGACTAAGAAAAGTTGTTACGTAACAGAATCAATTTTACTGTGGAACACAAAAAAAGAAAAAAGAAATGCGTGCTTTTGTGTCTATACAATGGAAGTCAATGGAGGCCAATGTTGTTTGGTTACCAACGATATTCAAAATATCATTGTGTCCTGCAGGAGAAAGTCAGCCGTACAGCATATTTGAGTGAACTACTAGTAAAATTCCTGAATGCACCATTATCGTAACAAAAAGATCTTAATATATAATACTGGAGTGGTCTGGTTTTCAAACACACCATTGTAAATAGTGGAAAGAGGATTCAGACCAACAAGTAAAGTGGAATCCACTTTCAAAGCCAGATACAGTGTAACAGCGGAGACTTATCACACATTTAAAGGTTGGTACAAATTAAACGTTGTATGTTTTAGATACAACAACTCAAAATCTTCTCAGTTTAACATTTCAGAGGCCATTAGATGACACTGACCAACTATGACGTCAATCTGATTAAAACTGTATGAGTTTGTTAAAGTATGACACCAAGAAAACTATAAGCTGCCAAAAAATGCTAAGAAAATTAAAAATGGCCGACTTCACTGATTCTAACATCGTGTTCACAACTTCACACTCGTAATAAGTCCCCCTGTGGTGAAAATCAAGTTTTTCATGTTGTTAATATGTCTATGTGGTATTTTTAAAGGGAACCCGGTGTATAGAGAGATGTATGGCTTAATGCGTTGTAATGCCTTACACTACTAGCATTTGTCGTTAGAAACACATCAAATATTTTCAGTTCTTAAAAAAACCCTAAATGTAATACTTATTTTGACCTAAGGAGGCCGCCATGTTATTTTTCGATGACGTAAACTGGTTGCATGCACAGCTAGGCAGCCAAACTAAACACCGACACACAAATCAGTTCGTCAGTAAATATAAGGTTCTGTAGGATAATATATATACAGTATATATATATATATATATATATATATATATACAGTATATATATATATGTGTAACAATGTTCACAGCAAGGAAGAAGGAGGAGGGAACCGGCGAACGTTGAACAACAAAACTTTAATAAAATAAACAAACAACAAAACGAAAGTAAAATGCCGGCAGCTCCCTCACGGTCGACTGCCGGTCACACATAATAAAACATAACGTAAAGTCCAGGCCTGGTTCTCTCTCGTCCTTTACTGTTGTCGCTCCTCCTTTTATATAATGCTAAAAGAAGAAAGAACGAAAATAAAGACGCTATTTGGTGTATTTTCCTACATTTTAATATTGTTTGTCAGAAACAACACAAACATGCATATTAATAACCAAAATCATTTCGAATTTATCATATACATGATGTTTTAGCCATTATACAATGCATTTTATCCAGATTTGACTTTTTGATGTTGATTTATCAACATCAGTAGCCTAAAGTTATTGTCTTCTCTCCCTCGGTCATTTGCTGACGGGGGCTAATATTCACGTGTGCTCTAATACAGAATAAATAACCAAACCGCAAGCATTATTATTGTGTTTATCAGTATATTCTCATAATGTATAAAGTATACGATTATGGTGGATGCTGATGTCTTCAATAGACTTAAATGTCTCAAAAGCAGTAGTTTAAAGCTATGATTTAATGCACGCTCACCTTGAACATACGTCTAATACTGAACGCGTTCTTCTTTTATGGCTGGCAGGCTGGCTTGTGTCAAGAGGACATACCGCCACCTACTGTCCCTGTGTGTTTGTATATCTGATCTTATGTTTTACGTGTCATATTTTACTGTTATATATGGAAAACGTGTGTGCTTCGCTCTTGCGAAAGAGAACAGGTTTAGGTCGCAACCATTTGACATCACGGATTCTGACACAAAAAAATGGCGGCCTCCAAGTAAAAATATTTTTTCAAAGTTTATGAATACTGTGACAGTTACAATGTTTTTTTATTTCACAATTATAAAGTCAGTGCCATTGTTCATATATTAAGCCATACATCGCTCTATACCCAGGGATCCTTTTAATATGCTTTAAGATAAACCATGTGCAAATGTATCATTTTAAACCATTGCAGAGCATTTTCTCCATAAAACTGAAGTTTGCCAAAGAAGTTTACCAAATCATCATTTTCAATTTGAGCAGTGTCTGGAACTGCAGAGTGCATTTTCTATGTATGTCCAAAAGGGTGTGAATGAGTGGAGGCAGGGCTAATTTGCATATTCATGATTACGTGAATACTAAATGAGGTAAGGGTGTAGAGAGTTACATTCAAGTCACTTTAGGGCATGAAGAAAATATTATCACAGGAACAACTTTTACATATGCTATTTTAACGCTTAAAGCCACAATATGGAATATTTGGACCGCTAGATGGCGCACTTTCGAAACAACAACAAAAGGCGAAGCTAAATGGCGTTATGTGGGAGAGTGGAATTATGGGACATGTCGTTTTCACCATCCAGAGGCGTATGGAGATCGCCCATCATGTTCACGGACAAGGTAATGAATGCATTTTATTTTATGTCATCGTAATAAATTAGCTTGCAAGAAACGTGGAATGTAATGCTACGTTAGCCCGCGACTGATATTGGATTTTGTCAATTGATTTGGTAGCGCAATGCTACACAGTTTTATGTGTTTAAAACAGTCATACAGTCGTCGTTTAAACAGTAAATTTGAACGAACCCACAGCATTTACAAGTAACGTTATTAGCTACATATTTTTGTGCGACATATACTGTATTTCATAGGGTAACTGCATTCATAACTATTCAAATAATCTGTGCATGAGTATTTTGTGTACAATAAAAAAAAAGTGCTTACCTGTCTATTAAAACACATGCGAGAGCGGAGTCTCTGTCGAGTCCAAGTTGGTCGCGAAGCTCTCTCCATTTAGAAAACGCCACGCCGAAATTAATCCTTGTTTTATTTCTTTGTTTGTCCATAAGCCTGTTTGCCTCGTTTGGCCTACGTTTACACTTTTTTCGGTTTCCTTTACTCGCCAAAGAGTAATCGTGATCCATAATAACAGAACAACAGATGCTGCGTCCTAGATGCTGTATAACCACTTCCGCATTTGCGTGTTGCCGTAGTTTCTACAACCGGAAACTGAGGGTAGTGCGGAGAACCGGATATTAAGTCACTGATATGTGACAAATACAAGGGAGACAAGGGACGGGCCATTATTTTAAATAGGAATTTCTCTGGATTTGCACATTCTTGGGAACATTTGGGATAATATAAGTACACAACTGCATGAAATATATCACACTGTGCAAGGGATTTTTGGATATTTCATAACAAAATTCTTCCAGATTGTGGCTTTAAAGGGATAGTTCAACCAAAAATGAAAATTCTTTCATCATTTGCTCACTCTCTAATTGTTCCAAACCTGTATAAATTTCTATGTTTGGTTGAACACAGAGAAAGATATTTGGACGATTGCTTGTAACCAACCAGTTCTTGGACCCCATTGACTACCATAGTAGAGAAATTGACAATGGTAGTCAAAAGTGCCCCAGAACTGTTTGCTTTCCTACATTCTTCAAAATATCTTCTTTTGTGTTCAAGAGAACAAAAAAATATATATATAAAGTAATTTTTTCTGCTATGGTAGTCAATGGGGTCCAAGAACTGTTTGGTTATAAGCATTTTCCCAAATATCTTTCTCTGTGGTTATCATAAAGACATTTATACAGATTTGGAACAACTCGAAGGTTGAGAAAATGATGACAGAATTTTAATTTTTGGGTGAACTATCCCTTTAAAGATGAGTTTTAAGGGATACAATTATCAAATGCAATGGGGCTTTAAAAAAAACAACAGTTACTAACATAGAATCCATTGTAGTTGTTGGGTTGTGACTATGGACAAAAACTCTGGAAAAGACACATTTTCTAACATGTTTTCTAAGACGTGTAAATCTTTTGTAGGTAATGGAATGTTACATGTAACTAATTAATTTCATACATGCATGTCAAAGGTAATGCAACCGCTGCTTTGATGGAATTTTGGAGGTGGCGCTATCAAGCCATTCTGCTCCACTTCACTCTAAAACCCATGTCAGATTCCAGTTTGACCACTTCTGATGTATGTATGTATAGTTTTATCATGAGTTTGAGCACATTTAGGCCCTAAAAACAATTTGGGAAATAATAATAAACAGCATCAGTGCTTAAGCTAACAAATTGAGAAGTCTCTACTTGTTTTGTAAAAACTGCTCCAAAGGATGCTAACAAACATACGCTGCGTGCACACATGATGTGTATAACAGCGAGGCATCCACACGCATTCAATGACCTTTGCTCTTCTCTCTCATTAGCCGAGCGGTGACTCGCACCCTCTTCGACGAATCTCCTCCCATCCGCCAGACGATCCTGCGTTTGCCACGGACGCAAAACACTGATGCTAATTCTACTCCATGTTAATTACGTCTAATTTGATTTGGAAAATAATAAATCACCACGCCGCACCCTCCATGCATGCGTAACTTTCTCGTTCTTTGAGAGACGCCTCATTTCGAAACTCCCAGGGAGAGCTGTCTGTTTTCTTTCTGCAATTCTGTTTGCATTCGCCTGCGGAAAAAGTGCATCTGCGCGGTTATGCGATTGAAAGCGGAGCTGTCTGGGGCGAGACGTGGTGACTAACCAATTAACTCCCTCACTTTCTCGCCTGCCTCTGTCGACGAGGGCCAGCGAGACTTGGTTGCAGAGATATGAGTGGTGTCGGAGAGTACATCAAAGCATGAGGCCTGCTGTTACCTTTGAACATTGCGAGAGGATTGGAGGGACAGCCAGTGCTCTGCAGGCTAGACGCAGATCACAGGCTAAGCGAGCGCCTGCTGCACATGCTCTTGCACCACGCTGCCGTTTCAAAGGCGCCCTAACAATCCAGCCATCGAGCCCGTGCATGATCTTCCTCTTGTTCTCTCCGAGGGACTTGTAAGGCGAGCGACATGAATAGGTGTTTGCAGGAGATTTTTGCTCTTTGTTGAGTAATGGCTAAAGGTACGAGGATTGGGGAGGCGGCAAACATCCATAACTCAAATATCCCACACATGACAGTGTTTTAGATTGTTGAGGAGAGTTTCTATGGAGCTGTGGCCTAATGGATATGTCACATGCATTGACATTACCTGTGGGTGCTTATGTGGACAATGTAGGTTTGATTCTGGCTCTCAACACTAACAGATGCCA
Organism: Triplophysa rosa; assembly: GCF_024868665.1. NCBI lineage: Eukaryota > Metazoa > Chordata > Actinopteri > Cypriniformes > Nemacheilidae > Triplophysa > Triplophysa rosa. Next base: position 10,898,293 of record NC_079892.1, read on the forward strand.
TACCACACCTTGGTTTCCTTTACTCACTGTTACACTGTGAAAAGTGTTGACTGTGAAGTGTTGAAAATATTTCAAAGCACAGATGAGCCAACATGGATTCAATATATTCAGTACGCCTTACACAGCGCATAAACTCATTTCTCAGAGCTCGACAATGAAGTTACCAAGAGTCTGAGTCACCAAAATGCTAGAGCTTTACCTTTCTAAAACAATAGGAAGGAACATGAAACAAATGCACAATAAATCAAAACAATTGCATTATGTACCGTATTACGCAGACCTATTTGGTAAGAAGTGGCATCACTAAGCCCTATCTGTGTGTTGTAACATCTTAAAGACATCCATTAAGTTGATTAATATTGTGAACTGTCATCAGTAAGCGCGGTAAAATGGAGTTAAAGTGATTCTTTCATCACTTACTCATTCTGATTCTCATTCATTCCAAACCTGAATGACTTTCTTCTGGAGAACACAAAAGAAGATATTTGAAGAATGTTGGTAACAAAACAACATTGGACCACGATGACTTACATCGTATGGACACAAAACCACTGAGACAAAATGACAAAAAAAGACAATTTTGTCAACTATTATCTGCAATGTGCGCTGTAAAAGTGTTTGTGTAGCACTCCTCAACAGAAGTCATCATTAAACTTCAAGGCTTCTCAGGCAGGCACAACTACATTTGTTTCTCTAACTCACAGAACAAGGTTTTTGTGAAACGAAGTTGTTGCAATTCTTCCAGAACAAATCGTTTCCTCCATTTCTCGTTTTTCAGCTGCAAGTGACTCATGAGACAATTACATCCCGCTTTACCTCCGAGAAAACCGACACGTTTAGCATATTCACGCTAGCATATACCACAGGATGATTTCCGATTTTAATTGAAACGGGAGAGAAACGACTTCTCCCCGCGTTAGAAAAACCAAGAAGTAAATCTAATCGTCTTGGCACAACCTGATCTTTTTCTAATCATCCGGCAAATTCTGACAGAAAAAGGCTTAAGTGGGCGAGGGTGTGCGAAACAGTTTATTAACACGGACGATTATCGAGTTAAGCAGAATGGAGAGAGAGAGAGAACGGAGCGAGAAAAAAAAGAGATTTGGCAATTTGCTGGCTCCGTAGACTCTCGTCTCCTCGCATCTACGGCGAAAAAATGTGGAAAGGACTCCCAGGCTCACAATAAAGGAGAATATTCCGGTTCACGCCCGCCAATTAAAAAGATAATTATGCAAATGTAGCATTTACTGAGTCAGCGAGTGGGCAGCCGGAGCGGCGGAGGGGGCGGCGGCCAGAGGAGTGGGTTTGACGCAAGTGCGCAGACATAAAAATCACTAACGCGAATGCACGTGGGTAATTCTCGTTTGGCGCTTCCACCTACAATCTTGATTACCCTAAATTACAAAAAATTAAAACGAACAACCACTGGCAACTAACCTGCTTTTGGAATACCAGTGGTGGGCTTTAGATGTCATTTAACATGCAAGCCCCGCCCACTCTGTCATCTTCGAAAGCGGGGCCCTCTGACAGCCGCCACCTACTGCTATTGTTAGTTTTGTAAAGAGGAGGACGTGTCGGGTTTGGAACGTGCCGGCGGTGTTTTGTTAGCATTGTTAAACGTATCCATTAAACGAAGCGGCAGATAAGTTGGCGAACGCTCCACGTGTCCAGCCCGGCGGCTTTGATATTTCAGTTAAACAGTCGCTCAAAAATGACTAGCTTGTTGACAAGCTCTCTATAATTGATTACCGGTAAAAGCGCTCACAGTAACAGCGAGAATGAAAAGAAGAGGTTTTGATTCAAAGGGCTCACCACTCCACGGATTCTTAAGCTTCAAGAGCGACGCTTCAAGAGTCTCAGTGTGCTAATCACTCTGAAATGTAAATGAAACACGAAGCACTGACAGGATTTCAATACAATGCTCTAAAGAAAACGAAATGGCAAGGTTTGCGCCTGCTATCATCCCACCTCAAACAAAGAGAAGACAAGCAACAGAGCAAGTGTAGAAACATAATAACGTGTCAATTTAGAATTAAACAAATCAGTAACCGGTGGGGCTTAAAGGGACAGTTCACCCAAAAATAAAGCTTCTAACATTTATGCATCTTGTTCAAAACATGCATATGACTCTTTCTTCTGTTAAACACAAAAGAAGATATTTGTCCCAGAGAAATGTCCCAGTGGTTTTGTGTCCATACAATGGAGGTTCAATGGAGGTCGATGTTGTTTGGTTACCAACAATCGGCAAAATATCTTCTTTAGCGTTCTGCAGAAGAAAGTCAGTTCCAGGTTTGGAATGACAAAAGGGTGAGTAAATGATGAATTTTCATTTCTGGGTGAACTATCCTATTAATAAAAGTGCTATCCCAATACTTGAACAATGGATCCAGAGGAAGCCGGTCCAACGTCAAAAGTGATAAGCACCACATGACATGTTTTGTGAAACATTTTTTAGCTTCCAGCAGATTGACCTCTTATCCACATGGAGGGAAAAGCAGCTTGTGGCCTCTCAAAACACACACTTACAACCCACTGTGTGCCTGACACAGGGCACCAAGCCTAACCCCAAATGGGGTTTGAAGCTGAACCATGGGAACGCAGTTCGTGTTGTGGGGAAGACCTTTTTGAGTATGGCGGAGTCATTTGGGATGTTTAATGTGAAAGAGGCCTAGAGATGAGAACTTGACCAGTTTGTCCCTCCAAAGCTAACCAAGCAACATAGCTGTAGAATCTAGATTGGAGACGAGGGTTCTATGTAGCGCTTCTCTAATAAACACTTTATTTCCAATTCAGTCATTTTTAACGTGTTCAACGACGCCCGGCACTGTTCTACCTTGACATATGGGTTGTGTGTTAAATATCAGGCGGTAATTACGCAAGACATTAGGAGTTATTAAGTAGCACTTGAAGCTGGCATCCATTTACACCGCTGTCACAGCGCAGCTGAACGATTCTGAAATCGTTTTTGTTCCTGAAAGCTCGACCCGTGGATGAAGTAATGGGGGACGACTGCACTCCCTCACCTCACACCTTCAATCTCGAGTCTCATTGACTGTAATTAGCGTTTTCTACCTGCAGTGGGTGAGAGGGATGCAAGTCATTACCACATGACTCACGCGGAAATACCCCGGACTGCATTTTTCTTTTCTTATAAACACACATACGTGGTATGCCACTCTAATAAAGAGACAGCTGTACATCTGGCTTCGCATTAGAAGAAGGTTTTGAGATCAGCCGTATCATCTCAATCCCACGCTGGGGGAGAGCTTACAGAAGTCAGCGCTCCTGCACTTGTGTTTGATGTTCTGTTGTACGGGGGTTCATTTAGGCCGCTTAGATCAGCTTCCTGTCGGCAGAGGTGGAATCTTCAGGCTGCCATATGAGATAAGGGTCCTGATGACACTCTGAGCATCGGTTAAGAAAGCTAATGCCGTGATACCTTGTGACCCAAGATTCAGGGAATATTAATATAATGTACGTTTAACCCATTTATTCATGAGTTTTTAAGTGCATCACTGACCCCCCTCCGGCGTGAATTTTTATTGCGTGAGAAGGAAGCGGGAACAATACGCTAAGGCAGAGTCAGCTAAGCAATGCGCTGATAACACATACTGTATATAGGTGAAATATCGTGACATATATGGAATATATAGAAAAAATGTGTTCTATTCCTTTAAAGTAAGTTTGAACCCCCCAAAAATAAAAAATCGGTCAAACTTCATTTTATTTTTTGGGTGAAAATGTTATCGTCATTTATTTGGCAAACAACAAAGTGAAACAACTAAATAGTCTTTATTCGCGTTTTAATACCCAACTTTTAGTTAAATTTGAAGTCAGAAATGAATCAAGCCTAACATTCAACCATTAAAACTTCTTTTTTATTACTGCAAATAAATAACTAATTGGGCATCGGCATAAAAAACAGCTTTACTATTTTCTGAATGTATACAGATATTTTAAGAAAATAAGTTCAGATATGTCGGCATGTTGGTTCATTCATGTATTTTTTTTCTGCGGTGAATTATGCCTTTAAAAGGATTAAAAAAATGATGCACTGTCACATCAAGGTGGCGAAAACTTTTACCAGAGTACTTATGTGTTTGTTTGGGTGTTTGTGAAATGAATAAACACATAATGTGGTTAAAAACAGCGTCTCAAGAGTTGCCAAGTCACGGTACTCAACTACAGTGTTCAATATCGTTCAATTGATCAGGTTGCAATGGCAAAAGTCTCATTGAAAATAAATCACAACCACTTTGACGCTGTCAGTATGAACGTACCATTTATCCATTGTGTTTATTGTACCACGTGGAAACAAGATATTGCAAAATCTTCCCCCTTAGGATACTAATCTGAGAATACAGTCGAGTTACCTCCACAAATGAGGTTCTACAGCTGTCTTTATGTCTGCTTGCCTACACTCCCCACCCTTCACAGCATGGCTACATCTCAACACGTCTTTTTTAAAGTATTAACAGGGGCTCCAGGCTATCGGAGGCTCCAATTACACCAGCTTTTGCAGTCTCTAATTGAGGCCCTTTGGTGTGAATTTGTTCTATTACCCAGGTCTGGTAGGGAAATGAAGACAACACGGTTAAGGAGCCCTGCACCGTTGTACAGAGGGATTTCTGGCATTAATAGCGTCTGAGGGTGCGCCCAAGCTCTCGCTCGGAAAACGGCCCCTCCTGGAGTGATAATCCGTATTTTGTTGCACTGGATGATTATAAAAGCCAACAGTATTGCTCTGAGTCAGGCACCGGCTCTGCGTTATGAGAGAGAAAGAGAGAATTAGAGTGAAAATAAAGCAGCTATTTCAGTCGAATGTTAAGGAGTGGATAAACTACGCCCGCTAAAAAGACTGCCACTATCCTACCTAGAACCTGTAATTAAGACCTGACGTTTCTGTAAATGTTTTGCGAAAGCAATAGCCATGTTTCAATTACAGTCATTTAGAGGGACAGTTTAAACTAAATTGAAAATTCTGACATTATTTATGGAATCACTTAAAGGGAGAGTTCCCCAAATACAGGGCTGGACTAGGACTAAAAAACGGTCCTGGACTTCTTGTCCAAGAACGGCCCTCTGTCTGTTCCGTCTGTCCGCAATTGCGTTCTGGCCCGATCGCACTTGTGTTTTCGGTTCCGGGGGGATGGGTTTGGGTCCCCCCTCTGTTCATATGCCATGTTTAGATGCGGCCCACCGGGAAAAGTCCCTATATGACAGATGGCAAGTCTACCCCTGCCCAAAAATGAAAAACCTGGCATTATTTACTGAATCGTTTAAACAGATAGATCACCCAAAAATGAAAATTCTGACAATATTTACAGGGTAACTTGAACGGACAGTTCACCCAAAAATGAAAATTCTGACAATATTTACAAGGTAACTTAAAGGGACAGTTCACCCAAAAATAAAAATTCTAGCATTATTTAAAGAGTCACTTAAAGGGATAATTTGCGAAAAATAAAATTCTGGAATTACTGGGTCAATTAAAGGGCCAATTTGGGAAATATTAAATTCTGGCATTATTTACAGAGTCAATTGAAGGGGACCGTTCGTGAAAAAGAAAATTCTGGCATTACGGAGTCAATTAAAGGGCCAGTTTGCGAAAAAGAAAATTCTGGCATTACTGAGTCAATTAAAGGGCCAGTTTGCGAAAAAGAAAATTCTGGCATTACTGAGTCACTTGAAGGGACAGTATATTTCAGGAATTATTTATGGAGTCATTTAAAGAGACAGTTCACTCAAAAATGATAACTCGGGAAAGGCTGTCACGATTATGAAATTTGACTGACGATTAATTGTCTAATAAATCATTGCGATTATGACGATTAATTGTCTGTTTTAGGGCTTTGGCGATTAATTGTCTGTTTTGGGGGTTTGCCGATTATGACGATTAATTGTCTGTTTTTGAGCTTTGACATTTAATTCTCATACATTTTCACAGTTCAGTTTCACAGTTTCACGGCACAGTTTCACAAAATTCACGAATTCAAAAAATTAATAAAAGGTAAATATTGTCCCAAATATTCGAATGAAACCATAAACAAAAGAAATTGGCAAAAAATGTATAGGGACTTATCCTTCATCCTTCAGATATTGACATGATTGTTGAAAGTTAAAGGGATAGAAACGTCTTTGTCATTAGACAGTCAACATAGCTAATCGAAGTTATAGTTATAGCTAATCAAAGAGATGTCATTGGGAGGAGGGCAGGTTTATGATTTTGATTAAAGACTACAAAAATAAATGAATTTAAAAATGATGTGCAGGTTGACGTGCATTTGTAATAAACACTGGTGACAAAATACATTTTAATTCGTCTTTGTGCTCTGTTTCTGTACTCAAAAGTTAAAAAACGAAATCAGTCTAAAACCCTCAAAATAATGCAAATAAACAAAGCGCAAAATGGAAACCAGGCACAGGACACAATGATGTCATGCAGTTTCCCTCACCAGACTGGAATGAAGTTAGTAATTTGGCTGCGATTACTGGCTGCTAAATAATGGAGTGATTACAGTTTAGATTACCCTCACTAAAACAAATGAAGCACTCCCTTTAATTTCAGTCTCAAACCCTAGATTACTGCCTCATGGTGACTTCACGTCAAACTTCTTGGATCTAAAATCTCGGAGCACCCCGGGTTCCACAGCTCCAGAGCGGGTCAGATCGCACTCTTCCACCCGCCATCTGAACATCTAAAAACAGCCACCAGCCCCTCAGTAAGAGAGACCCGCTTTAGAGAACATGAATTATGCAAGGCTCAGAACACTGGCCAGCGTCTCAACATCCGCCCCTCGCGTTTGATCTCGTCAAGTTTACCGCACATTTTTGCATTTATTTGGTGGCGTTTAACTAAGCGTGTTTTTTTCAGAATGCACACGAGGGCGCGTGCAGCCTCGGTGGTTTAATGGGGATAAATATGGGAACTGTTTAAAAGAGAACCCAAAAGACTAATGCAGCCTCAACTTCAGTGTCTGCTTTTTTCTAGTAATGAGAAGCCAGCCCTGGTGTTTGGCATCATAAACATTTTTCTAAATATATTCCAAAGCTTTTCTAGCGAGTGTCAAGAGGTCTCCGCTCTCCTCTGCTCTTCTCCCCTGTGTTCTCGCCTCTGCGTTTGGTTACTAGAATGAGAACAGAAAAGCTTAACTTTATGAAAGCAATATTTTTTATTCATTCAAGCATGGGTCCCAATACAAGCATTAGGGCTAACATGAGTAACCTCACATGGGGCTCGAGATCAGTTTCATATCTTAAATTATGAAACCAAATGTTCATTAAAATCGATTTTGTTGGGACTGAATTCCACGCTGAAATATATTGTTTTTCTATTCTGCTAATATTGATATTTTGATGTTACTGCTATTATGTACTGACCGCAACAAAATGAATTGTTTTTGCTAAATTGTAAGGGTGTAAATGACGAAAAGAAAAGCTGTGCGATGTTAAAAAATGCAATATGCGATAAGTTTCTAAACAATGCGATATGGGATACGATTATGCTTTAAAATCAATCAAAAGTCTCTGTAATCAATTTAAACTATATCAAGATATATTTAAAAACTGAAGATGATACAACCAACCAACTTTTGAAATTATTTAGTTATTGCAAACCATTGTGATATGCATTCTGCAATAAGCACATTTGCGATATTTCAAACATTTTAATATATTGTGCAGCCCTACTGTGTACCATAAAATATGACCAATGTCTGCACTGTTAGAAAATATCAACTCATCTTTTTAAGTGTCTTCTTTTGTATGTTTTGTTTTATCTTGTCAAATAAAATAGATTGTACTAGAGATGCACCGATACAAAATATCTTCACCGAAACCCATAGCTGATTATTCAAAGTGATATCTGCCGATACCGATACCGATTCTGAAGATTAAATTAATATTTCTTATTTTTATGAATGTTATTAATTAATATAATGACTATTAATATTGAACATCAAACTGGTGATGTTTCTTAACATTTTCTATATACAGAGCACAAATACATAGGGAAAATGCTATGAATTTGTGCTCTGTATATAGAAAATGTTAAGAAACAAAGAAACACCAGTCCTCCTTTGATTGACAGGATATATCTGCTTTGATCATCGGCTGTTTTTAAACTAAACTATCTCTCGATAGCCGATAAAATTGCTTTTATCAACCGATACAGATTATTGGTTGAAATATTGGTGCATCTGTAGATTGTACAAATCAATTGGATTAACAAAGTAAATCAAATTTGGTTGACTACAGTACACTAAAAATTGTGAATGAAATGAATTGTGTACACAAATGACTCGTGTAAACCAATAGCTTGTAATGAATCTGAAAAAAATACTCAACATGCAAACTCTTAACTCACAAGGCTGAATCGAAAGATTCACGTACAAACAAACTGGTCACAATGGTTCTTACCTTAACTACTAAAATATAAGTGTAAGTAAACCAGAAGCCAGTTAAAGCAAGCAACAATTGAATCCGATAAAAAACATACAGTACATAAATACCGCAGATGCATGATGCCGTGAGCCATGTTTGCCCAATGTATTCTCTGTAGAGCACCTCTTCCAAGTCCTGTCACCTCTCATCTGCCCGTCACCTGACAAGGAGAGATTTTACAGAAAGCTTTCCTGTGTCGTAAAGTCACCCGTCTAGGAGAAGCCAAACTCCTCCAGCACTGACAACCATTGATCATCACCTTTTCTCCGTCACTCATAGAAAGCTTTGGCCTCGGCTTGTAAATGCACTCAGCTAGTGGTCAACATCGCTGACACTGCCAGCTCCTGTCTGCCATCACCAAATCCTAGTCAAATACACAAACACTTCACGGAGGTAGTTTAGAAACAGTGAGTCATTTCAATTGGTGATGTCAGTATTTCGTTACAATCCTGGCGTCACTTCCACATGTTATTAATACTATAAATCGATACAAAAATGTTTTAATTGTCATAATTGTGAGATGTATTCTTCCCTAAGATACTCGAATCGATGTACTTATACATGAATAGGCTACATGTTTGTCCATATAAAAACCTATTAAGTTACATTCACCAACTAACCCAAAAAAGCATAATTTTCACCTCTGTAAATGTTCCTTACGTGATCAAATAATTAGACGCGTGATACGTGTAGGAAATTACAGCACATTTCCCTCGCAGGCAACCCCTCCTCGATCGATTTTTCAAAGATCTTGAAGGAAACAGCAAGGTTATTCCATACATTTACGTCAAATTGAGCCTTATTGAAGGGCAGACTAGCCTACTTGCTGTATGGCCAATCGTCCCCTTAAGTCATTTCACTTTAATTTCCACATCTGATAGCACAAAGAATGGCCCCTGTAATAGGGATAAGCTAAGCATTGGCCAGAGCTAAAAATAATAAGGCTCTTGATGTTAAGAGACCAGGTTTTGTTCTCCCAAGTCATTAGCTGAGATCCCCATTACTGGCTCCATATTCCCTGAAACACAGTCGAGGGGTCGGAGTAATGGTGCACTGCGAGTTCCTCGCTTCAAAGTCATTCTCCAGAGTTAAGAGCACAGACCAAACGTCTTTGTCTCGGGCACAAATTAAACCAAAGACCCTCAGTTCAAACAGATCTCTGAAAACTCTTGGATTTTGTATTACGCGTCATGGTTTTATTAGTATTGTTATTGAAATAATTAACTATTTAAAAAGCTCTAACTGGTTACATTAATTGGGTATTTCTTTAACTTAGGGCACTTTAACATCAGAGGGTTGATTTTGAATTGTATTATTCCGTTGCATAAAGACCACATTGAAACTGTCTTGGTTATTTTAGTCTCTCTTAGAATATTGTTTCATTAATAATCTTAAAGGTCCAGTGTGTAGTTTTTGGAGGATCTATTGACAGAAATGCAGTATAATACAAATAACTATGTGTTCAGAGGTGTATAAAGACCTTACATAATGAAGCGTTATGTTTTTATTACCTAAGAATGAGCTATTTCTATCTACATACACCGCGGGTCCCCTTACATGGAATTCACCATGTTGTTTCTACAGTAGCCCTAAACAGACAAACTGCTCTCTCTGTCTTTTCCGAAAACGTGCCGACATGATTGTCCTGTGTCAGCCTCCGTAGTGCTTCAAAAAGGAGGGGTGGAGTGAGCCATTGTTTGCTATTCACACCCTCACCGCTAGATGCCACTAAAATCTCCACATTGCTCCTTTAAATAATAAATATCCGATATTTTTTACATTTTTAAAACAAGAATTATTTAAATAACTTTTTTACACACATTACAACTATCCCTCAGCTGGCTGTATTCCCTATAGCTTCATTTCTATTACATTTAACAATTGTGCTCCTTTTTAAAACGTAATGTAGTTCTGTTCGTGTACTTTGTTACAAGGTGAAAACAGTGTCAGTGACAAGTATGCTTCAGATAAAACAAATGATGTTTGAAGAAAAAAAAACACGGTCAAAAACAGGTAATTCTGGAAATGTTAAATGTGCTGGATTTGTTCATGACTTTTGGGTATAAAAACACAATCTTTCCAAGGTCATCCATGTAATGTAAATACACTGTTGGACATTGTGAGTGGACCAATTTAACTAGTGAGAAAGTATTCTTAAAGACCATTTTTAAACGTTTCCAAATGTTGTACAAAGAACTGGCAATGTTGATAATAAGATTATTCCAAGCGTTAACACAACCCAAAAATTCTGTCATAATGTACACACCCTCACGTTGTTAAAACCTGTATGTGACTCTTTCTTCAGTGTAACACAAAAGAAGATATTTTGAGAAATGTCTCTGTGGTTTTTTTATCTATACAATTGAAGTCGATGGGGTCAATGTTGTTTGGTTATCTACATTCTTAATACTATCATCTTTGTGTTCTGCAGAAGAAACAAAGTCATACGGGTTTGATAAATGAGTTTTTATTTTTGGGTATTTTAATATTTACTAATTATCCTGTGATCTGAAGAAATCACCTGTGCATTACATACGTGTTAAGAAACAGCACAGTAAAGTCTTCTCAGAAGGTTTATGAATCTTAAAGGTTGAACACACTCTTACACGTCTTCTTCGCCACCTGCTTCTTTTCTTCGCTACACGCCGAAAACTCCATAAACAAGCCTGTCGCTCTTTACTACTGACGGCAGGGAAGCTAAAAAGTTAGCCGCTATAAATGTGATGTATGTGACTGTGGCATTTCATCATTTATCGTAGCGGTGCCCAGAAAGCCAGCGTTGCCCAGCGGAGCCCAGAGGATTTCCTTTATCTCCATGATAAACTCATCTGGCATGATTTATTAACGAGAGAATCGCGCCGCTCAGCCCGTGCACGAGGAGAAAAAAGCCCCTAGTACAATGGGATACTTTAAAGGAAGGACAGACAATGTCTGGAAAACTTTTTCGAACTCTTTTTTTTTTTAACTGTGCTGAAGCGTGTTTGTAGATTTACATCCGCAACAGATGTTAAAGACTTTAAAGATCGATGAGTAGGTAGGAAAAAGAAACTTCTCAGGCGATGAGCTCTCAAAAGGGACAGTTCTCTTAAAAATGCACATTCCTTAATCATTTATTCACGTTCATGTAAATCCAAACCTGTATGACCTTCTTTTCTTCTGTGGAACACAAAAGAAGATAGTTTTAGAAATGTCTCAGTGGTTATGTGTTCATATAATGGAAGTCAATGGGGGGCCAATGTTGTTTGCTTAACGTTCTTCAAAATATCCTTTTGTGTTCTGCAGAAGAAAGAAAGTCATGGTGCACCCATAATGCCTTAAAATACAGCCTCTATATGCGGCTAACTAAGATTTGTTGCGAAAGTGTCTTGAAATTGTATGCATAAGGGAAAGACATACAAAACAGTGACAAAACCAGTTACTAAAGTAAAGAGGGAACTGCGTCCCTGTGGGATCTCATTTATTATATTCTATAGATCACACTACATTCAGGTAAATCCCTATCTTTGATAAGTGTCATGTTGTACCCACAATCCCCGGAGATAGTGGCCCTGCACAAAGTGACCTTGTAGAGGCTGTTCTGGGAGCAGTGAAGCAGCTGTCTTCTTACATCAGTTCTGAGCGGCTCTCTCCTGCTCCTCAGAGTCCGACTCTGGCACCTGACTGCACAAAACAACTCCTGCATCATTTCATTCTTTGAACTTCCATCTGCTGCCACCCCGACCGAGGGGTCTGCTTTCTATTTTAACTTTTCTCGTATGGTCTTCTGTGTGCATGTATGTTCGAATACCCTCAAAACCCTTCCCTCGTGTCTTTTCAAACCTGTCTGACTTTCTTTCTTCTGCAGAACACAGAAGAAGATGTTTTGATGAACGTTGATAACCAAACAACATTGATCACCATTGACTTCCATTGTACGGACACAAAACAGACATAAGTGTCCAATACATTTTGGGGGTCAATATAAAAAAGCTAATATCTACGCTACCAGTTAAACTCACTTCCTGTAAGCGACCTCCACATTGACACTACAAAGTTTTCACCTCGGTTGCTTCCAGAACGTTCAGTTGTATTACACTTCTGCGTAAATCGCAGGCAACTCGCGCGAAAGCAACACTCTATCACACATTTCACATTATAACATGCCGGCGGGTGAAATATATCAATTATGTAATAATCTTAATGGCCCAAACAGTCTCGCAAACTGCAATATCTAGATCATGACTCGCTTGTGTGAGCCAGATTATCAATCACCAGACACAATATGAACAGTGACAGGATGTTGTTATGGAGCGATATGAATTACACCACTACAGGGAGAAACCTTACAATCATTTCCTGAGTGATTTATAACACTGAGACAGGTACATCATGAACGATATTGTTTTGTTTTAAACATATCATTTTGTCTTTGTGTATACAAGAGGGAAAATGAGATCTTGTATTTGTATTCAAGATGTGAACATGATTTTGTTTTTTGGGGGGGTTCAAAGATCGTGAAATGTTACAGAGTACCAAAAATTCAAACCTTGTTTCATAAATCACATTGTCTTGTCCACGACAATTCATTCTTCAAACAAAATAGATTTACTTTTGAAGCAAACTTTTTATAGACTGTTTCAACGGACAAACACATCTTGCCCGGAGTTAACTACCGGTCTGTGACTGGTTATTTTATATTTAACATATATATGAATATTTTATTGTATACAAGTTTATTAAATTAAAGCTACTCAAAAGTTAGTGATTCTTTGCGGAGGTCTCCTGGAAGTTAAGTTTGGGCCACGTAACGTTTGTTTATGTTGTTGCTGCTGAAACCATCTATAAGATATAAAGTCCCTATGAATTCAAAAAGGAAGTTTTGGGCTTTTATTACCAATGTTAGCTTTAAGGATATCTACAAAACAAGTTTACTCCAAAACATCAATAAATTTCACAAGATTTACAAGAAAGCATTCAAGCATTCATCTTCTGAAATTCGCCTAAAGGAATCATTACTTTCATGACATCATTCTGCACTTCAGCTTCACATCCAATTCCATGCTGTGAGCAGTGTTGGGTGTAACTAGTTACCAAGTAATTAGTTACTGTAATTTAATTACTTTTCCCTTGAAAAAGTAAAGTAAGTGATTACTCTTATTTCTTTCTGTAATTTAATTAGTTACTTTTGATGTAATTAAACTAAATACTGTGTGTAATATATGTGTGCAAAAGTGGAATTGACATCAAAATTAAAATCTGTGCTTTAATGTATAATTCTCACATTTGTAATACTTTGGTCAGTTAATAATACTATTTTATGTAGTTTAATATTATTTATTTGAATGAATTAAAAGAGTCGTTTCATGTCTATCCTTGAATCACTTAACTAATCAAGGTTGATGTAGGATATAGAAAGTAAATATTAATAAGTAATTAAATACTTTTTGGAACGAGTAATTTGTACAGTAATCCAATTACACTATTGATTATGTAATAAGTAACTAGTAATCAATTACTTTTTCAGAGTAACTTGCCCAATACTGGCTGCGAGTTAAACTAAAGGATATTTTCCATTTAAAAAGGGGAGGAGTCACTCAATATGCGCCGCCCTTACTTCCTGTTCCATTGGAAATTATGCTGCCTTCATGTTCCCTGGGAAATTCGATAAATCCACTTCAACCCGGAAGTCACATCTGGATTTTGTAAGATTACAAATATTTAGTAACATTAAAACATTAATGTTACTAATGATTTAGTAGCATTAAAACATTCCAAGTATCTGCCAACATTTAAAGCGCACCGTTCCATAAATTATTTCCTGTTTGAAGTGGGAATTATCGAAATTTCCGAGAGCAGGTGAAGGCAGCATTACTTCAACGCACTTCAGTGGGTCTTTAGGACTTGGAAAACAGGCCTATGTCCTTTATTTTCTTCCCCCATTTGCAATTTTTTTCTTGTTTTTAAGCGTAAATCTAATCAAATCTGCTCAGGATAAGAAAAAGGATGCTGCCAACAAAATAAGAAAAGAAACTGAATTAAAGATATGCACTCAGGAAACAAGTCTTAAACGGTTGTGCTTTAAGTAAACTAATCTTGTTTGGTGTTTGTTCTGGAAAGCAAGGGAATTTGACAAAAACTAACGTGAACGTACAGCACAAACGTACAGTATATACAGCTGATATAAATGTGATCTTGGTGTAGATGTACAGTGTAGGATTTATTACACAGCTCCGTGATTGATGCTCTGACTGCTCTTTTTATTATTGGCTGCTTGAGAAGCAATCTGGTACCCGCAACATATTCTAAAGATAAACGGCTTTCGTAGTAAAACATGCATGTAGCTCCGTACAGATGCTTTTAACATGACACTAAGATTATGTAGTGGAATAATCTGCCACATGTTTTGTCTGAAATAAATCTGGATAGCAGATGACTGAAGCTTCTGAAGATCAATAACAGAAATACACGTTTTTTGCTCCATATCGAACGTGAAATGCATTTTTGATGAGGTGAAAGAAAAAGAAATATCCAACCTAAGAACCCTATAAGACCCGAGAACGTGACGGCGTAGTTGCATCTATTTTACCACAATGATGCAACATCCCGCTGATGATTTTAGCACTTTATACTGAGAGTTAGGAGCCACGCAGACACGTTGACAGCCTCTGCAGAACGCATTTCCACACGGGTCTTTTTTTAACAGTCTTGTTGGCTGTGATCGCACAAGTGTCCTCGGAGCCAAGTCAAGCAGGGAAGGACTGCCAAAGAAGTGTCTGGCACTGGCCTCAGTCCTCTTCTGCAGGATCTGTCACTATTGCCGCGGAATGAAAACCTCAGGCCATTATTGTACCCCGACGCTTCAGTTTGACTTTTGCCTAATCCTCTCCTCACAGGTAAGAGCCACTTAACTTCATGCTGCTCACTTGTATTCAAAAGTGAACTCACTAAAACTCAGGTAAAATTCAAGGCAGGTTGGAGCGAAAGTGCCTTTCAAGTACAGGAGTTGCTAGCTTGTGGAGGGTTGTGTCTAATTCATCTAAATTTCTTGAGCCCAGAGGTTAACGTGCATTGGCGTCACATGTCGAGATATAACGTAATGTAAATGCATACAGTGTGAGTTTAAGTTTAAAAAAGCCAAAAATGTACAAAAATACACCAAAATTATCATCCAAATATGAGGTTTATGGTATAAGTGATGCATTGTCTGTAAATGCTGTTTTACAAAAGGTAACAAAAATTCATAATTCATAAGGATTTTATAAAGTAGAGTAGGAAAAACCATTTTGCACATTTACATTTTTACAATTTCTAACAATGTTGATTAGACACCAATGAGTGACTTTCAGTTTAGAAGCAAAAATGCACAAATGCACAAAATGCCCCAATTTCACTTATTACAACAGAAAAAAATAAACTTAAAACGTTTTACGTTCAAATTGGCTTTACAAGTCACTTGAATTTTAATTTTGCTAAACTGACTTTTCACTAAATCTAGTTTAGCCAATTTCTTCATTTCATATGAAATGCAACTAGAAAAAATAGGCAGATTTTGAAATAAAGTTTGCAAGTTACATTTTTTTCCGTGTTATTTTCTTCTAGAGTTCTAAGTCCCTAGAAAAAAGCGTTTGCTGAACAACTAACTGTAAATAAAAATGAGGGCTGTCAACGTTAACGCGTTAACGCATGTGATCATTCTTTTGCGATTAACGTGTTAAAAATATTTAACGCCATTAACGCAACATCCGTTTTTCTGTCATCATTGTTTAACATTATATAGTCACGCTCTTATTCATATAAAGGCCTTTAAACTATTTAGGCGCGATTTGAAATAGTTGTATTGACACGTCCAGTATAGATTGACAGCTTCTGGCTGTGAAACACGGCTCAACGGGCGGTCCCGTCTGGTGTAAAGGCTGCGTCAGAATCTGTCAGACCAGTACCAGTATTAACTTCTCTTTCGTGCTTGAATGAACAAAAACACACAAGATTATGCCAGAAAGCACATTTTGTCTAGTATTTTCGCAAGCACAGTCATCAACGAGTTAAATAAAGTCTTAAATGAATGCAAAGTGTAGTGAAAATAGGACGGGCATTAGACCTGCTTAGAGCGGAAGCTCTTAATGGGGCCGAGCTCTTAAATGTGCTGCTGTGACTCCTGTCACTAATGTTAATCAAAGAACAAAAGAAAAGAAGAAATCAATGTCATTTTGTAGCTTTAATGAGGATACTTCTGTATTTCATGTATTTAGCAGTAAAGACTGTAAAGTGTTAGAGAACTTTATTTATTTTCTGTGTATTTCCTACCTGTTAGACAGGTAGGAAGGGCACACTTATTATAATGGGTTTGATTAGTAGAAAAGAAATCAGTTGCAAAGCCAACAACATGAGAATGGTGGCTTTCATTCATAAAATGATGCTGTTAAAGAAATGTGTTGTTTCTACATTCATTTGGACATAAAATGTGAAATTATTAGAATGTAAAAGTATATTTAAAAAAATCAAATCTGTGTGTATTTACTTAGTTAATTTTTGTAATTGATTGACAGCACTAAAATAAACATGTTAAACAAAATAAATAGTGTATGTTTAATTTCACTATACGTGTGCGATTAAGCGCAGTTAATCGCATGAAAAGGATGTCGGTAACCCTATAAAAATATTTATAAACGAAAGTTCACGAGCAACACGTATGTTCAAAGCCACTTCTGTACCCTCAAAGTCTTTCACAAAACAAGCCATCGGTTTGTTATATGGAGGACAGAAATAAAGTCCTCAATGGAATTGTAAACTTTGTTGCGGCGCGGGTGACCCTCTCCCCATCGCATGTCTCTCCTGCGCATTTCTCCCGCAGCTGCATGAGCTCTGGAGTAATGGAAGTGCCGCTTCCCGGCAGTTAAAGACAAAAACGGCACATTTCACAATTGTTCTCTTTAGCAAGATTACTCCCTGGGGGCTGAGATGGGTAACCTCGCCGTGGAATTTAAAAGACTGCAGATTAATAAATCATAATCCCCAAGTTACTGCGACAACCAGGCCTCTTCTGTCACCTTTTCTTTTGTTGGATCTCAAACCTCCCAGATCCCAAGAGGCTGGGCACATCCAGGCATTTAAGAACTGCGGAGGAAAACAAACAGGTGGCGTAAACCTCAGTGGGGCCTCTCACGCAGCTCCGCGCTCAGGCTCACTCTGTCTTTCTCGTGTCGAACACGGGTTTGAAGGGATCGGGCGGCGTGTTCCGAACTCGTTCTTTCCCCCCACCTCCGTTCCCTCATTCCGTGTGTTTAGCTGCCACCGGGAGCCCTGCTCCAGGTGTTTATTGACTTGCATGAAGACGAAGTTAAGTTCTCACGGTTCTGCGTGCACGCTGGCAAAAACCTGACGTGAGAGAATTGATCTGCTGTACTTAACATGCTCGCGGTATTCTTTCATAACCACCTCTCACTAAAACCAGGGTTTGGACAGAACAACGTCTGTTTTAATGAGGAACTTCCAACGATTGCAGACACGACGCTGAAAGAAATTAGATTAAAGCGAGTCTGTGCTCAGCATCTTGCCCCGCACCTCACAGCAGTCGGTTTTAACAGATGTAAAAGAAGGTGAGAGAACAAGAGCTACGCGAGACAGGCAGCGAGAGGAAGAGACTTTTGCTCACGAGCCCGCATGGCAGCGCTCGGAGGTGCCGGGCGAAAGTGAGGGGTTGATGGTTCTCAAGGACACTCCGTATCCCTGGGTACTTGTTGAAGAGGAGGAATTTTATTAACCCCAGTGGCTCGGCCTACCATTTCTTCATCTTTCCGAAGCAAAAACCGTCAAACCGTTATATTACGGCATTGCTTTGAATGGCGAGAGCTAATTTGACTGGGGAGAAATTGCTCAGCGCGAGGTCAAGATAATGCCACAACAATAGCAGAAATGGGCCATCGTAAAAATAACCGGACGGGTAGAACAAAACTTTTAGAAACGCAAAGTGCTCCATTTTTCTGGGACAGCGTACAGCGGTATGACTTGACTAGATAGCGTGAGTCCATTGAGTATAAGACAAGCAAATGATTATCAAAGTGAAGTCTGTACCTGAAGTTGAGAGTCAATTTAGACATTATTTTTAACTTTTCCAGAGGACGTGACTTTGAAACAAGACATAATAAAACCAAAGATTTCTTAAAGTAAAAAAAACTCACCACCTTTTAAAAGAAGATCGATTTAATGCTTTCAACTCTTCAGCAAATTGATGTAAGCTACTGTATACCTCTTCTTACTGCACTGGCATTACCCGAAATGAATTCTTGCAGTTTTTTTGTTTCTTGTTGTTGCTAAATTTTATATGACTAAATTTATATTCATTACAATTAGAGCTGTGCAATTAATAATCATAACTAATCGTAATCGTAAATTTTGGTGTCCAAAGATTACACAATAAAAATAATTGAGGTAAATGATTATTGTGCAGCATTCCACTTTGCGAGAATCTACAGCGATACAGCTTTTTGTACATTAATTTTGACTAGTTTTGGAGTTGAATTCAATTTAAAAAGACAAGATATTTATTTTTTATGCTGTTTCAAAAGTCGGTGAGTAATCATGTTAACATTGGCCAAAATAATCGCGATTACAATTTTTGTTACATTCAAACAGCCCTAATTACAATTTAAAAGTAGTACACTCTTAAAAATAAAGATGCTTTAAAAGGTTCTTCGATGCCATAGAAGAATCTTTTTTGTCCAAATGGTTCCATAAAGACCTTTAACATCTGAAGAACATCTCTGTTCAAAGGTCCTTTGTGGCGAAAAAGGGTTCTTCAGGTTAGAAAGTGATGGTTCTTTAAAGAATCTTTGACTGGTTCTTCTATGGCATCGCTGTGAAGAGGCTTTTGAAGCACCTTTATTTTTAAGAGTACTGCATGTCTTATCGTACACAAATGTATCTTTTTAAAGAATTTTTTAACTTAAAAATCAAAACAAAAATATCGGTCGATCAAAAAAATTATACTGTTTATGAGCTTTTTGCATTAGCCTATTACGCAAGTTAGTTCATCTCAAAAATTCCTCACTGTTGGGACTGTAGAAAAACTTTCGCTAGGAGACGTTGCCTTTCCTCACGTCTCTGATGGACAGAACATGGCAGTATGACAACATCCTGACAACCGTCCTGCTCTTGACGGGTAACACGCGATTCTAGTCATCCTCTATAATTAACCCTAGTCTGACTCCAACCCAGGTTGAGACTGAAAGAGCACAGACTGCCAGACGGTTCTCCTTCCCCAGCGGTCCTTTTATGCACGGGAGATGCTCTGACGCTCCACGTGATAGATCCGTCAGACATCTGCATTCTGATGCTCTCCATCTGCGCCAGTCTTTTTTATATCAGTGACTCCCGCACCAGTCTTTTTGTGTAACAGGAATCACATCGGTTAAATGACTAAAGGGCGTGTGAAAGGATTTGAATATTTGCCTTGTGTTTACTCTGGGAAGAAAACAGACGAAATGACCATGTCGGAGATGCTGAGCTCCTCTTTCAGAGCGGACGAGCATGGAAAGGCGTGCGACGAGAAAACAATGACAAGTTAATTATGAAAGGCAAAAATGGCGCCGAAAGATTAGTTAGTATTCAAATCCGTATCAGTGTCTGGGGATGAGAAACGGGGAGGGCTCAGCAATGCTTAAACATTCGCGGGTGTAAAACACGTCTGTTTTGCCTTTCAAGTCCTACCAGTATGGATTCCTACTGAACCCGGCCTTTTTATATGATATCATCGCTAAAAATGATGTCTGGGGAGAGACGAAGTCCGTAAGCTGCACATTGTGGTTTGACTAGGTGCTTGGCACCAAAAAGCACCCACCACTCTGCCAGAAGCGGCTTGCTTCATGCAATTCTACAAATATAATTCTACAGTGCTGAAATAGAATGAACAAAAAAAAACAAAGCACAGGTATAACTGCACTTTTGGGGGCAAAAGCGAACGGATGCTATTGACTGTCTAACGGTAATTTGAATTGTACAGGTTCGTTTTATTTGCATGCTTGAACAAAACTGCCTGTGATTATTCCTCCCTGACTTGCTTTTAAACAAATACAGATGACCAATGGCTTTTTTTTCATTGCACCTAATAATCAAACACACCCACACGTATCCGCACAGAATCTCTCTTTTGTTTGGCTGTTCATTTGGTACAGCAAACTCAGCAAATAAGATAAGAGCTTAAAATTCAATTACGTAGCGTTAAACAAAATGATAATACAAATCCTACAAAAGGAACAGTGTGCGTTAGAAGTCATCCGTGCGTCTGCTCTGTCAGGCTGCTACTGTAGTTTATTAGCACTACAAGAGCTGAATTTAAATGTGCTGACAAGTTGACCGGTGTGTGGCGGGGAATCGCTAGCTTACAAGTGTTATTCTTCACAAACTAACAATTACTGATAGAACAAAAAAAAGAGTGTTATAACAAAAATATTGCAAATATTGATAGTTGACAAATACATCGAAAATGTGTCCTTTATGACTGCAAAAATGTAGAAAAAACTAACAATGAAGGAAAATCTTTCCTATGCCATTATACACTATACAAATATAAATATTAGTAATATAAAATAACTTATTATTGAGAGTTTGTTTTCTAAATTTTTGCTTTGTCACACCATAGGACACACGTACGGTATATGTGTCAACTACCCATGTATTTTTTCTATGTCCATCTGTTGTTATTATTCTGTTTGCAAGCATTCTTACATTTAAACTTACTGTGAATGCTGTTGAAATGCCAATAAAAAGATTAACACAAAAAAACAATAACTCATTTCCCAGTGCAGGGTATATGATGGCAGAATATAAACGTTTGCATTTTGCAAAATCCTAAAAGCAGGCTAAACTGTGATCTTAAATACCATATGTCTATTTATATTTCGAGTCTAATCGTACATTTCATAACATATAAACTTATTTTTTCTTTAAAGTGTAATTTTTAGACAATACCACGCAGGTTATATCGATAGTGTATGACAGATAACAAATAACCTTGCATTTCACTGACCACCAAGATAGCACAGTTATGTCGGTAAGATGTTTATGATTTAGAATGTATCCCAGATAGCACAGGTACGTCTGTAAGATGTCTGCTAAAGATATGGAGATCTGGAAAACATCTGCTGTGAAAATCTGCTAAACATATTTGAAAGGGCAGTTTAACAAACATTCTTAATCATAAACATCTTATTACAGACATCTTTTAGATTTCTATATGGCATCTGACAGCAGACGTCTCAGAGACGTATTACAGATGAGCAACAATCAAAAAATACATCTTGCAGATGTAAATGCAAATATCAATTGGACATCTCCTAGATGAATGAGTGCTATCAGGGCAGGTACCACAAGAAAAGAGTCAACATTGTTTATTTACATGTACTATTTATATTGATCACCCCAATAACATTTTGAAAGCCAAAAATTTACATTTGCCCAAAAAAGCCCCCCCCCAACAAAAAATACAGAGAGAGGAATTTACAGCATGTGTTCTCATAAAAAGGCCACAAGGTCTCCAAGACATTGCTGCTGAAAGACTTCTAAAACCTACAGGACCGTCAAAAGTATATGCTTTGTTGTTGGTGATACGATATGAATCAGAATCTAACTGTAATGCGACATGCAATTAGAGCTTTGGTGCATTGCGAAGCAGATAAGGACAAAGAGAGTGAACTGATTCTGTGTCCATGGCACTGGGTCAAAAAAGCCTCCATGTCTAAAAGGAAGGTTATAAATACTCCGTGCACTCCGAGTCAGCTGTGCACAAAATACCCTTCTGTTCTTCCTGTCACCTCCTGGTACCTTCACGCTATGTGGACATATCGGAGCAGGGAGAAGAGAGATGGGGGGGATGAGAGGGAATGTGGGGGGGTTCGAGGGTGAGGGATAAATTAGCCAAACCACTTAGGTGATTTCAACTAAAATTAGCCGGAGTGCCTGTGGGCTCCATCAATTCTCAACTTCCTTAAACTCTGACAAGCAAGGGGGCAACTTTCTCCGAGCGCCCCTGTGAAGCCCAACCTCCCTCCACTTTTTCTCCACCTCCTGCCACTGGTGGAAGATTCTCTAATTTCTTTCCTCTTATGTCTAGGAACAAGTAGTCAAGTAGACTTGTAATCTACGTTTTAACATTGATATTTTTAACACCGGTGGTTTTTAAAATGTTTCACCTTGTGGAAACACATCAGCATCCTTAAGACTCGAGACAAAATACACCATAAGGCTCGACACGGGACGTTCCCAAGTCTCCCTCTCACGTGCCTCCTAGCGGGACCCGTAACACACGGACACGTATCATTCAGCCCAAACGGCACAGATGTGCCCGTACACCCACAGCACGGCCCGTCTCGGAAAAACGCGCTACGCCGTATGATTAAGGAAGACAAATGACTGTGAAGAGTTGTTCTCTCTCGCCCCCTGATTCAAAGAGACGGTTGAGTGAAACCAGTCTCTCAGAGACTGCGTCAATATGTGCCGCTCTGCCTCACATGCTCTCAACCTCTCTCACTTTCTCCCAGGTGTTCTGTCCGTATGTTGACTCATTCAGAGCTCGTAGTACTGAAACCACATGCTTCAATTCCTGCGTTAAGATTCCTCAACACTGCTTGTTTAAAGCCAAACAAATGGCTGCTTCATCTGTAGGGGTCGTGCCATTTGGTTGTTGGTGCTACTATAAAAACAAATAAATTCAATTTTAAAACAGGGTGTTGAAATGTTCTATATTTGTCTAAACATGGTTGAAAAAGCAAGGGGTCCTGATTCATCTGACACATGGAAACTAGCAGTACTTGTTCCATGGACACCAATCCCAGCCCATTTCCAAGAAGTGAAAATAACCAAACATTACAGGTATTTTGTAATTTAAAAAAAAAGTCATTGATAAGTTTGACCTTGCGATGTACCACAAAGATGTGTCCGCCTTCCAAGACACAAATATCGGGTGGCATATGGAGCAACATTTATGCCCACCTGGTTCCCACAGGCGCCCTCTCTCTCTACCCACACCAAATGGCCGGCCCTAGTCTCTATCTTAGCAGACAGGTGGCCAACCTGCCCTGAAAAATTAATTTCACATTTATTGTTAGTGTGTGTCAAGCCTCTCTCTGGACAGCTTGTACGACGGGCAGTATCCCATATGGTGCCCTATGTAAACCAATTCATCACCAATTCCAGGAAGATAATGAGAATACTCTGATTAATATTCAAATATACAATACTGCTATAATGTTACATTAGAAACGTGTGTATGATAGCATGAGATGTTCAATGTGTGAAACTGCTCATATTCGGGAAAAAATGGCTTTGGGAAATGTTCATATTATTATTCAACACGCAACACACAATTCAAGAAATTCAAAAGGGCAGAAAATGTGCTGCTTTGACTCGCCATGACACATAATCAGACACGCGTACATGGGTATAAAAATAACTGACAGCATTTGTTTCTTGCCTGACTGCTTAACCAGACCCACAGACCCCAAACAGATATCCAGACGATCCGTCGTACTGCGCTCAAACCAGCCGAGCAGACGAAAATGACCTATTCCATAATCGCTTTTAATGAAGACAACGTGAGCCAGCGCTTCTGCCGAGACCGCGAGCTGATTTGGGCCGGCAGAGGGCCGCCACACAAATGAAGCTGATGAATCCTAATTCAGAAATTGTGAATTCTGAATAATTTAGTCTCCCGGTCCACCTTTTCCCCACAGACACCTACATGCATTTGTCCAATTAATGGGAATAGCGCTCAAATGAAATTCATGTTGAGTGTGACATTTTAATTGAAGATGAGGACGGCTTTGTGGGGCTGTTAAACGCTTTAGTACAAGCAAAACTACAGCCAAAAACATAATAATAATGATGCGTGAAATAATTTGATTTGGGCAATTAAATGTTATTAAATGTGACAGCTTTGTGAGAAGAGGAAATAAACAAAACTCCGTGCCGTACGAGAGAGCCGGCAGCGCTGAAGTTGATTTTATTTAATTCAACAAAAATGAACTTAATTAAGGAATTCGAGAGCTGATATTGGCAATTAAAAAGGAAATGTCTGGTTTGGTTAATATGTTTGCCTTGTACTGGAAATAAAAATGCCACTATGGGTGTCACAACATACTGGTATTGACAATAACGGTAACAAAAAAACTCATGATTATCGATACCGTGTTAATACTACACATGATAATATCGTAAATTATTCAACACGTTGTCCTAAGAGACAAAATTAGGACACCCTACACTCATATTATGACTGTGATTCTTTGGCCAAAAAAGAGAAAAAATAAAATAAAATGAAATGAAATAAAATCGAGGTTATCAGATTTTTTTTCCCTAAACACATGTACAAATATTACTGTTGTATTGCTTAAAAATCAATATCAACTTGTCTTCAGTATTTAAGGTCGGAAAAATACAGAGCATCTTTTCTGCTCTTTTGACCTGTTTCTGCAGTTTTCATTTTCTGCAAATAAATGCAAATAGAAATTATCATTTTGTTTGAAATATGGGAGAAATATTGTTAGTAGTTCACAGAATAAAACAAAAATAATAATTTTACCTAAACACGCGCCAATAAATAGTAAATTCAGGAAAACTTTAAATGGTCTTTGAAATGATTTTTCACGGCTGTATACTGTGACATATCTAAGTGTCACACAGAGTAAAGGTCTTTGCACATACAATCCGAAATTTTCGTAAGCGTTTTTTTCGTATTTGGCTCTCGTTTGTACGGTGTCTCTGAATTGTTATAAAAGGCCACTCAAAATGCTTGATACGGATGCGAAAACGCAGAAAATCGAACCCGGTCCGAATTTTTTTATGACGGACGAAAATATCGGAGGCAGTGTGTAAATGTGATTGACACAACGTGAGGTCGTATTTATTTTTTAACGTGCGGAAATTTCTGATGCAAATTTCGGACTCAATGTGCAATGGGCTTAAGTTTGTCATAAAAATATTATATACACAAACTACTACAACTACAACAATGCCATACGACTTGGCACGCTTGGCATAAAAAGCATCAGTTGGTACAGCTGGTTGTCCGTTTATCAACTTTACCTGCGAGGTGAGATCCTCTCTGGACATCTCTGCAGTCTTAAACTAAGCTGAGCACCTGTAATTTGTCAGCAACAACGTTCACACAGCCCACCAGACGCACGGGGTCAACTTAAATTAAAACCTTTTGATCGCCCGGCTGTTCTGCATAAGAAACCTCGCTGCCACTTTTTTACTAATTATACAACCGTCAACATCTGTTCGTTCTTTGCCATCTTAGCATTTGGCCTTGAAACAGCATTGTTACGCAAGAAAGCCGCCCAATCTCGTATCCGAGGTCTAAACCAAACACCGAAAGCAACGCTAACATTAGAACAGACCCAATTTGGATGTAGAGGCTAGATGAAAACCAAACCAAGCTTTGCTGGAACAATAGAGCGCCTTTCCACAGTTCCTGCAGGAAAAGAGTTAACTTCAACACGTATGAAAATAGATCTATTTTCTTTATGACCTCCACTTTCTCCAGCTTGAATTCTTTGCAAATATATGCAGACAAATGTTCCCATCTCTAAGGGGAGCATTCTCTGGGAATATCAGAGCGTTTCTTACTCCACATTATATTTCGGGCTTTATCTATTGTTTGTGTCTGACAAGGTGCTCCGCAGAATCGTCGGGCTGTTATATCAAATTCAGTGTAATAACCTTCGGCCTACTTTCGGAAGGAAAAACGAAAAGGGAGAGTCGTAAGAAACAGGAGAAGTTGCGATGAATAAAAGAAGAGACTTCCAAGGACACGCTGGACTTCCTAATGGAGTCTCCAGGAACGGTGATGTTGGCCCGGAACGAGGTGAAGAGGACAAACAGGGTTCCTGACCAGCCGCGGGGGCCCTGTATAACATGTGCGAAGACACGAGGAGTTCAGAGGTCAAGAACATCCCATGCTTGTCTTGAGCTCGTAAATGGAGACTAAACAATTGAAAATGTTTAAGAAAAGCAGGGCGTGTGTGCGACACTTAAGCAGTACAGCGACGTACCATTAAAATCATTTATAACCAATGTTTTGTTAGGTCGGGTCAAACCAAGGGTTTCTACAATAAAAAAATAACATTCAGCCATGATAAAACGGTACGTTTGATTATTTTGATGGCCTCTGGAACTCTGTACGTTATTAAGAGCGTGTTGAAACATACGGTTGTTTTTGGCGAGCGTGGCGGGACTAGGGCTCACGGGAGATTTATGACACTTTAGAAATATATAGCTTGTCAAGTGGAGGCACTTTCAACAGAAAATGCTTATTTTCCCCATTAGACCTCTCCAGCACACTTCAGAGGCGCACACACTCGCACATCAATGGACTACATCAAAAAGCACCTCGGAGTAATAGAGTTGCAAATGCTTCAGCAGACAGAAGTGTAATGAACACAAGCCTGCCTGAACTGAGCTGTAAATACAGCAGCCATTCATACAGCTCTATATCTATTGAAACTGATAAATAATAGGAAACAATCTCTTTCAAAAACATTCTAAAAACATAATAATTGTGCTTCAAACTGTAAACAAAATTAAAAATGTAACTACAAATATGGCAAAACGCAAGCTGCACAATATCTTATAAACGCAGAGTGCTTGGAACTGAAAAAAGATTCTGCAGATTTTTCTAAAACTTTTTTTCAATTTACCAAAAAACAAAACACTTGAATTAATTCACATAAACCCAAAATGGAACTACAGAGGCACCGATGTATCGGCCGATTTCCAATCAATTTAAGACCATCGGCATATCAGTGATCGCATGAAAATGGTCAATATATAAAACTGATAGTTTATTAATCCTAGAGCTTTCCTGTGACTCAGCGGCACAGGCACTAGCATCGCCAAGGTCATGGGTTCGACCCCAGGGATTGCACATACTTAAAAAAAACTAATGTATAGTATAATGCAATGTAAGTCGCTTTGGATAAAAGCGTCTGCCAAATGTATAAATGTAAATGTAATCCTCTCATCTGCAAGTTTCTATGTCAGAAGTGGGAACTATGATCTGATCGAACGTCCGCTGAAAGAAATCTAATCAGTGCATCCCTAAATTGAACCACAGATTTATTATAGTAAAGTGTATTCCCCATGTTTTTTGGCACATTCATTTGTATTACCACTGTGATACTACCAAAGTTCGTTTACGGAAGTCGTGCCACTCGGCGGCCATGTTTGCATTTACATCATAGCAAGTCAACAGTCCTATCTCTTTGAATGTTGGAAGGCAGATATTTCTAAAATCGCTGCCAGAAATCACAATTAAACATATTTCCGATCAATTAATAAACCTGATATGGACTGTACCATAACTTCGGTCTGCTAAGCTTAAATTGCATTAAAAATCACCTTTTCGAGGTTGCGTCAGCTACTGCGGCCCAGAGAATCTTCAGTCTTTATTGATTGACGATTGGATCGTTCTACTGGAAGGTGGAGCTTTCTTCGCTAGAGCGGCCATATTGAGCGTTGCATTCCTCTCTATTCATTTTAATGGCAGTGGCACATCTTGTTAATATATACAGTATTATGTTTGGTTACTACAAATACCATGGTTAAACTATGGTTACTGTGATAAGACAAATAAAAGCAAAAAACGGTTTACTCTAAAGACAAGATTTAAGTGGCTTCCTGAAATGGGCATTCCGATCATTTTTTCCTTTTAGAAAATAAGGAAGACCTTGAGTGAAAAAGGTGCATCCCCTATGGCATGAAACTGTACCTTCACTAAGTCCCACCCCCTTAGCTACAGTTGCTATTCTCATACTTTGGAGGTACTCTGTAACACTTTAAATCTAATAATGCATTATATGATTGTTTAGTTAGAATCAGAAATTGTGTAATATGCCAAACTGTTACATCATTGAACATCACTGTAATGGAGACCTGAATCTTATTCTTACATTTGTTTTGAATCAAACTAATATATGATATTTAATAATGTACGACTTCTTCCTCTCTTACAGCAATCATGAAGATTGTAGGGCCCATGACAATACTTTTTCCATATGCCTCCATCAAAACAGCAACTCGAGAGCTTTATTGGTAAACCATCAACTTTCAGTTAAAAGTAAAACAAATGACAGACGTTCAGGCCCCCCTGGCGTGACACAGTGTGGGCATCGCAGCAAAGATATGCAGTTTGACAAAAGCCCAGCCAAGCCAGAGCTGGACGGAGGTAAAAGATGCTCCCTCCTCAATCGAGCGCATCATGTTTCAAAAGCCTCATGCTATCGCTGCCTCTTCATCAGGACACACGAGGGGCCCATTTACCCCCAGTGGGCAGCCTGGAGCTGCCGGCCAGCCTGCGTCCCTGCAAGGAGCCGCCGCGAGGGGGAGATGAGGCTCGACCTGCTCCGAGCCGGGTCTGTGCCGCACGGCTGAGGCCCTCGCCAAATCCCAGCCCAACTGTCACTGCTGGCACAGGCCTCCGCCCCTTCAAGCACATAATCTGTGCTCACATGGCTGTTAAACCCCTCCGCCATCATGCACTCTGTCTTCAGAGCACACACGCATGCCTACATCGCATTGTCTTGTGCACACATGCTTCTGTCATCAGATATGAAAGGAATGGAAGAAAACACTTTCGTTTTTCTTGATCCTGAATGGAAAAATTTGGCGTATTAGTCGTCTTAAGGCCGAGTCGTTTAACGCCTCGTGACTAAACAAAGGGTGCCAATGTGAGCGTGCACACCGACATGCAAAACGCCAGGTGTAAAAGCGTTATTTAAAAAAAAGCACCTCTGGCTCGTTTTTTGGTTTGACGCGTCACATTAAAAATCGTGTAACACAGGCCGTTTCTGCCAATCTCATATTAATCTTGAGTGCCTATACAGTAGTATTGCATACGTTGTATCTTCGAAGTGTATTTGGTTTGATCAAATTTATAAAAGAGAGATACAGCTGTACGATTATTTCCGGAAAAACACGAGCTGCTAGAGGTGGGACAAGTGGGCAGAGTGGGACAGAACTACAGCATGAGCAAGCAACACATCATCCCTTCGTGTTTCGTACATTATGCACGTACACGCCGATTGCCAACAAAACACAGACTTATGACTTAGTTTGACTTACTGCGTGCGGTTCATGTCCGGCATCTTTTAGTACTGTGACCTCGCCATCTATCAGTTTCAAACGATCTCCAAATCCAGCGTTATATCCACCGTTTATATAACATCCATCACTGAAATGCCGTGAACAAACAGACACACCTCAACTTCCCTTTCGCAAGAGTAATGAGCTGCAGTGCTGCGTAGCCCATCTTGACGCAGCGCAGATAACCTTGATGGTAAGCGGGTCTCGCTCGTCGGTTGGCTCTTGGGCAGGCTTTTTCGCCTTTGCCTTGCTGTGCTTTTGGCAAATAAAAGGAATAGGATCCCTGTGATGACACAGGGACCCAGAATTAGAAAAAACTTTCCGAAACAAGTTGCAGTGCTGGGGGAGTGTTATCAAGTACAGAAATACTATGTCATACGTCCAACTCGTTTTTTTAACAAGTTGACCATGTTAAGCATGAGAAGCCAGCACGTTTAACAGTGTAAGGAAGTCAGAATGCATGACATAGCATGATATCCGATCTTTAAAAACTGGCCGACCAATGAGATTTGTGCTTTTGTTCACGTTCCTGGACCTGCTGAAGTTACAGTAAAACACGACTTGGTGGCGCTCAAGAACAAAACGGTCTTGCCGAGCACACATTGATATAAACGACGAAGAGGAAGAAAGTAGATGAAAGATTGAGGGCATTTTCCAAACGGAAGTGAGCATCCCTATGCCCTACTCCCTTCGAAGGGCTGAGCCCTTGAAGTGAACTGTTTGAAGGGTATAGGGCATTACTGTCTCTTGTGTATGCATTTGGAACTCCCTTCACAAAGGGAATTGACTGGCCAAATGTTACCTTGGCAATGCCGCACATGCACTCTGAATCCAGCACTCAGTTGTTGAAAATAAACAATATATCAGGGTTTTTCCTGGCTCAAATTGAGGCAGAGGTGGTGTCATCCTGATTTTGACTTGTACACACACTCTTAGGCCTACCGTACCTTTAAGTGGCTTAACCAACGTGACTTTGACATATTAAAAGTTCTAATAAAATGAGATGAAAATGACAATTATTAAGTTATATAAAACATTACTTTCATTCAACCAAACAGAAATTTTTCTTAATCAAATAAAGCTTTTTTTTTTTTATCATTTTCAACTAACTTTTCAGCCCACAATCGCCAACTGAATTAACCAGTCTTACTAAATGAGCAAAGCTCATTCACATCTTGCATTCTCTGTGGTTCACTTTAAATGATTCAATGATCTCTTATATTCGCTAGTGACCGAAAAGTTGAATAGTTTAAATGAATCGGTTCAAATGAGTCATTCGTGTGCTAGTTGTTCAGAACGCAACGTTCGTCCGTACTGGCGAACTCGCTGTGTATAGTATACGCTGATTCAACGATCCAATGCACAGCTAAAGACATTACATTGATGTATGTCATGTTAATTTAAGACATTTCAAGAAATTAAACGTACATGGATGCAAAACAAACAGCCGTGAAAACACAGCTCTCGTCTTGTTCTGAAACTCTTTTTAGCGCCTCAGTGTGCTGATAACGAAACAGCGCCTCCATTGTGGCTTAATGCCGCAACTGCAGTTACAAATGACAGTCTGTTAAATGCACGCAGCATTTCTTGTGAAGGCACCTGACATGATTTTGGCGATAGTCTGAGGTGGCACGACATTTGACGGAGGCGGCCGCCTCCAATTTCTCTATGCAGGAAAAACCTTGTATATTTAATATTTCTTATCGAATATTGTCTAATTGTCTTATTTCACCTTGTTTTTTCACTCCACTTGGTATTTAAAAAGGAAATATATGATAAAGGAAAGGTCACATGATCACAAAAGGAACTCACTTCCTTGAAGTGACCATGGCTTCTGAAAGGGTCCTTCGTGAAGAGATTCAGGTGTACACTTTAGTTTGGAATGCCCCTACAAATGGCGTCCCCTTCTCGAAGGGCCCTTCAAGGGCGCATAAATGCTGTTTGGAAAATGGGATGCATCGAGGCAAGATTAATTCTTCTTCTGTGTGACAAGCGAGAAATACCGGGGTATTTCTGTTTTTCATTAAGCGCCATCTAATGTCAGGGAGGGAATTTGCACGTTCACTTTTTTTTGATACTCATCGCCAGAGTATCGTCCCAGTGTGGACAAGCCTATACAGTTCAAGTTGAATGCAGAAGTATTGGTTCTAGAAAAAGGAGTGACTGAAGTGGCCTTTTAGAGTATTGTATGTCATCACAAATAAAAAAATAATGAAGACCACACCCATGCAGTCATGAGTTTACAGCAATTCGTAACTTTTTTTGTGTTAAAAATAAAAAAACATAAATTATTAAGCAATTACATAAAAATAAGTGTTGTAAACTGACTCTTTACCTATCTCCGATCGACAGGTTGTAATGATTTATAATTTGAGCTGACAAGTCCAATTTCATGGGAAATGTACGATTGCACCAATAGACTTTAAATCACAAAATATAAGTGCATTAATAACCTGCAATTTTATGTTTTAACCAGAGATGGCGATAGAGAGGCAAACGTAAAATTTGATTTGCAATTCATCACTAAGCAACATACAGTTTTTCTTTATTATGCATTGGAATTACTCAATTTATTTCATTCAGAAAGTGTGTGAGAAAATGATGACAAAACTTTCGATTTTGGGTAAACTAAAACAAGAATCATGAAAATAAATTTCAATATAAGAAAATACTGCACCCAAGACTAAGTATAGACAGCTAGCTGTGTGTTTTTTACACTTCTTTCAGTAAGACAGCAGTCAAGGTGTCACCCTCCACCGCCGCATCAATCTCAGGACGCACTGCCGTCTCCCTCCATCCTTCTCCCCGTATCTCCCGATGACAGAGCGCTAACGTCGCACACGTCCAGGTGAGAGAGTGGCGCGTGTCACCGGGCGAAAAATGTCCGCGCTCGCCATGCTCAGCCATCTCCTTTAATTGGGTAAAACAAAGTAATTTGAGCGCAGCGCAGGGGGGCGTGAGGGGCTAAATGACAGGACAGAAGGTCAACGCTTCTCTCTTACTCCACCGAGCGTCATCCACCAACACGCCCAGCATGGTTTTGAGTTAATATTGAGATCTATTATCCAGCAGCCCTCTGCCATCTGCCCCACACGTGCGAGCCGGCGCAGGCAATCAACTGTACGTGCTGAGGGAAACAGCGCTACAGTGCATTTGTCTGCTACTGTATGCATGCAATGCAAAATTAGAATTATCCTTTAAAACTTTGAGTTACAATTCATATATACTGTAAATATACCTTTAAAATAAGATATTTGGTTTGAAATTGTCTTATGAATCTTTTTGATTGTTGTAGGGCCAATAATTGTTGCCAGGGAAAATAAAAATAACAAAATTCAACTCACCGATTTACTAACTATCGTAACTAACATTAAAGCCCCCTAAAAATGTGTTTTGCACACGGTGGATATATTCCACAGTGCAAAACGCACTGACACTGGAAGCCCCTCACAAAGTAAGAAGCTATTTGCTGTGAAAAGGCAATTTGGTCGTTTTCAAGGAACCTTTCCAAGAGCATTCAGAGAAGGGTCAAGCAGAACGACGCCAGTTCCTTTAGGAAGGTCAAGCTGGTCCGTCGTCTAAATATGAAGATTACACCACTGAGAGATAACCAGAGCAATGCCTCAGGTGAGTACACACACACACACACACACACACACACACACACACACACACACTGTGCACACACTGGTTTCAACACAGCTATTTCCACATTCCTCTGGCTGCTGGCCTGCTCAGATGTTTCAACAAAGCAGCTGTGGTTTTCAATGAAAGGAAGAAATAACAGAGAAAGAAAAATGTTTAGGGGAGTTACTTCAAACACATTAATGCCAATGTTTGCGTCAAAGCTATTCAAATCTGACAGTTCCTTTTTACAGAAAAACTACGACAATTTACTTGTAAATGCAGTATAAGCTGATAAAACACAAAAGCCTTGGACATTTCATGCCTCTCCTAATACCTGAGATGTTTTAGTTATCTTGAATAACAACACATGACATGTAATTAGTGTTGGTGCGGTAAGCATCACTTTTTCAACCAATTCTATTCTGGTTAGGATAAACTATACAGCTCAAATTGTGCAGCTTGTTGGCAAGAAATGTACTATCACATAAGAATTCAGGCCTACGATTTTTAGCTGACTGGCAGTAATATAGGCAGAAGGTTTAGGTTTATATTCAAACGAGGGACATGAGATGCATACCTCTGACATCCACCCAAAACACTAACAAATGTATAACAACACACGGTAGCAACTGTACAGCAACACCCTGGCAACCACCAAAAACACTTTAACAAGTGCACAGCAACACCCTCAAAACTCCCTCTAGCAACTACAAAGCAACACACTGACAACAACTCAAAACAACCTTTAGCAACGACACAGGAACACCCTGACAACCACCCAAAACACTCTAGGAAAACCCTGACAACCACCCAAAACACTCACGGGACTGCTCAGGAATGCCCTGACCACCACACAAAACACTAGGATCCACAGAGCAATGCCCTGACAACCACCCACAACACCCCAGTCTCCTGGACGCAAATCTAGCATATAAATCTAATCAGAATAAGTAATGCCCCTTACATATTCACTTCTTTCATATTTTGGCAAATTTGATTTCAGATGAGAGTCAAAGTTACCAATAGGAGGACTCTGAGCTCCCACTTCACCATTCAGCAAACATCAGACATACACAGCGCGAAAAAATGTGGGTCTACTGGGTAGTAATGTGGGTAGTAACCACTGCAGACATCCGTCAGTCTTTGTGCTTCTGTGTTTGTGTGTCGTGCTTGTGCATTCCCCTAATACTGTGCAGCTCTGTTACAAATGACTGTGCTGACTGCGGCGTATGTGGGTTTACTCCCAGATGCGAACGATGCTCGGATCAGGAGATGTGCGACGCTCTGGGCTATGTTGGCACAACCTCCCTGGGAATAATCCTTTAATGTGTCCCATGAATTTGCATGGAGTGTTTCGGGGGTGTCGGGAGGGTATCGCTCACCTATAGCTCAGTGCGAGTCGTGCTGGGCCCGAAGCCTTTAGGGCTCAATCAGGTATTATCTGTCTGTTTTAGGACACCGCCATCAATCTCGTCCTGTCCACTTCCTGTCCCACGTGGGATCAAATCACCAGCCTAGAGTACCTACAGAGGCATCGTGGCCCAGCTGCCAGCTTTTGTGCTCTGACGGTACTTATTAGTCAGTTCTTTGTTACAACTGGTGTTGGTTTCTTGACTGAGCCGCCTGTTAAGAAGAACCGGTAAGGTTTATTACAGAAGGTAGGGCAATATTTGTGGCAAAATTTTGTATAAATGTCTTTTTTACAATGAATTGATGCATTTTAAATGTAAACATTTTGTTGTACATAAAGTGCAAATGAATTGATTATTTAATGTTTAATATTCGTTAAACATTACGAAAATCTTCCAAAATGAGATATCGCCGTTTTTTTTTAATCATGTTTTTTATTATGTTATCATGTTTTTATTGCGTTTTATTGTGTCAGTTAGCTGTATTTGTTTTTGTTATTGTGGCTTAAATCAAAACAAACCAACTGCAGTTTGATTGATATTACTTGGAATGCACAATAAAAAACATGATTTAAAAAAAAATCTCATTTTGGAACCAAACTCTTCATATATATACTGTATATACTGTATATATATATTATTTATAGATAAATATATATTCACATTGCATATTTATGTCTATAACACATATCATGCTACCTGCATGACACTACAGAATGATAATCTTTTACCGAGGTAAATTTGCTGTAACATTATATTTTTACCATCCCATTCAATCAGATTCAAAAGAAGGTTTCGGCATTGTGACATCACTGACATTTCCAGTATCTCTCATTTACATCGTGATGATTTTTACATGTGTATCAATGGCTTGCACCTCAGCGCGGATCTACGGTCGGCTCCCTTGTAATCGTCTTACGCCGTCTTATTCCTCAATGCAACTGTCACAAACTATAAACTCAACAATTTGGCACAAATGTCAAAATGAGTACGCTCTGCGTTACGGAGATATTACGGGGGTACCGGAAACTGTGCCAAATAAGTGTGCCACATAAAACGGGATAATCCGTGCCAAGCATGACTAGCGTCTGGTCAGGCAGAATATCATTTACATGCTGCATTCATGACTCATTAGCTTTATTGAAGTCGGAGTACATGTGTTCCAGTCTGCGCGAATGACAAGTAATTCAGTCACTTTGACAGAAGTAATGCATCTCTTGTGGAAACAACTGCGCTGAGTGTTTTTGCTCGCTGAGGATTTCTTTTTATTTGTTTTTGCCTCTCGCGCTGTTGAGTGATAAAGCGCACGCTGCCGAGCATTAGACCTCCGGCCGCTACGACAGCCAGAACGGCCGGGAACTCACGCCGGCTCTATAATCTGACCCGTGAGTGATTGCTGAGGGTTTGAGAGGTACTTGGTCCAATTAGAACCGTGCTGCAAATTTCCAGCCGGCCCTGACAAAGATGAAGTGGCACTTTGAGAAGACACAGTGGCTTTCAGCCAGGTAAGAGAGAAGCTCAACCCAGACATTCTAGTCCAGCAATTAACAAACCTCGGCTGGACCCTCCCTCCCCATGCTCCCCGAGACCCCGCATGCAAATTGAAATATAATGAGAATTCTCTATCAATTAAACCCGCAGATTGTCATTCACCACGCCGCGGTTTCGGGAAAACTGGACAAACTGCCACGTACGAGTGTCAGCGGCATTGCGAAGGGTCGAGATCGCCGTCAAAGGGGAAAGAAGTCACAAATGTACTCCTGCTGATACAAATGACAGATGTGTCCAATAAATAGTCTGTCACATAATAATTTCAACGCCACACGTTTTCTTAAAGTGGGTCTGCAGGGCAGAGCGGAGGTGTCATTTCAACCACGCGGATGTGAAAAGTCAAACGTTCGTTCAGCATTCAAGCTTTTCCCCTCAGCGGCAGGCCATTAAACTGCCTTATAACCTGGTCAAAATAACCTCATGTTGAAATCATTTGCCAAACTAAATTGAGCCATCTCTAGAAGCCAATCTGCAAATGAACCAATGAAAATAAAAAAAATCATCCAAGAATAACAATTTTGACATTATTTACTTACCCTCATGTCCTGAGAGCAGAAAGTTCCATTGAACACAATAAGAGCAGGTCTGAAATCATGACATTTGACTAAAGGTCATAGCAAGGTATGAAAAAGATTTACCATAGCAAGGTAAAGAAAAAACTTATTCACAAAAAACAACACGCCCAACAAAAATAAATAATGTCAATTTTTATTTCTGGGTGAACTATTAAAGGAAACAGTATGAGGAAATTGAAATGGCTTGTAGCAAAGATCCAAAGATGAAACAGTCAAGGAAAAGCCAGTGATCAGATCAATATTTAGATTCATATCAAGCGTAGTTAAATTTCTGTTCAGACCAATGTAACGTAACCTTTACCAACCCACACAAGCATGTATTGCAGGACTTCTCAAATACTGTGGCACCATTGTGCTCCATCTAACTTTTCTCCGTTAAAATGCGATCAATTACAATACGTTTGCCAGCCACGTGGCAAAAACTTCCATCTTTTAATATGAAATTAATGCAGCGATTATAATGGGGTCTTGGGAAGGAATAATTTCGCATTTCAAAATCTTTGAACATTAACTGATGGCTTCCATCTTCCTATTTCTGCATGTCTATTTCTGTCTGTCACGTAAAAATAGGGTTTTAATAACCTGACATGGGGTTAATTATTGCATCCCGACACTACATTAGGAAAATAAAGTGGTAAAACACTGATCGATAAGGCTGATAAACTTCAACCCGAAGATGGAGGGACGTGATTGGTTCGGCATATACGACAGCGGGAGAGCCCGGTTCTCAATCACTGCCGGAGTCCGATGGGAACGACGTTCTGACTGAGTATTAGCATCTCCATCACTGTTCCATCAATTCCTTCCCTTGGTCATCTATCCACAAGCTGAGATTAACTATTCATTACATAAAAGAGAAATCTCATCTTCTGTTTATGACATCATGTGAAAGAGACTTGGTCACAAGTTAACAATCCGAAGTTTCCCAAAGTCCTGCGACTTTCCGAAAGTCCATGTGATCGTGTGGTTCACAGCAACAGCTTTTTATTAAACTTATTTATTTGTAACATCACAAATTTAAGGATTTGAATGTATGAAAATGCCTAATGCTTTCAAAATAAATTGCAAATAAAAGAAAGAGAAAATCGGACGGTCAAAACTGTTTTGCTCCTAAGATAAAAATATACAAAACAAAACAATTGCGTATTGTTGATTTGTTTTGTTAATTAGATATTTTTTTCTAATTTCTGAATGTTTACTTG
This sequence comes from Triplophysa rosa, assembly GCF_024868665.1. NCBI lineage: Eukaryota > Metazoa > Chordata > Actinopteri > Cypriniformes > Nemacheilidae > Triplophysa > Triplophysa rosa. Next base: position 10,936,213 of record NC_079892.1, read on the forward strand.
AATAATTAACGTCCATTACATAGATAAATGTTTTTTTATTTGTTCACTGTTTTAATGTTGGAGTACATCAAATATTGTTCACTTATTTATATCGGCTACTGATGTTTCAGCATTGTGACAACCAAATTTCTAGTAACATTAAATGGATAGTTCACTCAAAAATAACATTTCTGTCATCATTCATGTCGTTCAAGACCTGTATAAGACTTTATTTTGCTAAAAACAAATGAATATATTTGGAGAAATGTCCAAATACAATAGAAGTCAAAAGGGGGCCAATGTTGTTTGCTTACCAACATTTTTCTAAACATCTGTACTTTTCTGTTCTGCAGAAGAAAGAAAGTCATACAGGTTTGAAATTACATGAGGATGAACAAATGATGACAGAATTTTCATTTTGGGGTGAAACATCCCTTTCAACGGTTAAATGGCTGAAAGTGCACGTGCCGAAAACATAATTATCTACATAACCGAGAGGATGATGGTAGAACCGCACACAAAAACCTCCGCCTGAGACTCAAGTTGAAGGTCAGAAAGACAAAACAAGTCCTCGGCGAAACCTTGTCCCTTCCCAGCCACTGTAAGACATTTAAATAAGAATGCACTAATGAATTCATATCCAAAGTGACTCAACATGATTAATAGTTATGGGCATTGTTTAACCACTCTGGTCCACTGGCTCACTGTAATTGGTGAATAAAAAAATATAGAGAGTGGACCTGCGATATTAATAATTAGCTGGCTGAATCGTCACATGAAGAACAAAGTCTGCCCAAGCCCACACGATTTTAATCAAAGACTGGAAATGGGAGCTGATTATAATCTGCATTGAGAGTCACGAGGGTGTTTGAAGAAAACGGCACGCCCGGATGTGAGGATAATTTGATTAAGCGCTTGCTGTACCTGAAGGGACGGAGTTTCTGTCTTATTTTCCCTTTATTTACTGGATTAGGCGCTGCTTCTTAATCATATATGAATAATCAAGTACATTGAGTGACGCTAATTCAAAACCCGCCTTATCTTTCCGATCAGCCCGGTTTTTATTTGTTGGGGGACCCGGAATTGTTTTAACAGGAGACGGATGAGCAGCCAGTTAACTCAGCCATTTGAATGTGCGTTAAGACGAGTCAAAATCAATTATACGCAGAAATGACTGAATAAATGAAAATTACATGCATGAAACACATCCGGGGCTGTTCGCAGTAAAAATGAAATTTGATGCAAGTGCGAAGAATGGATGCGCGCTTAACCCATGAGACATAGAGATAGAACGGACGCCGATTAAAATAAACGTACGTGTGAATTACGAGACAGACTTTGTGACTTAAACGACTCGGAATTCACATACAACTAGACAGACAGAAACACGTATAAACTCGAGGGAGTGAGAAAATGTAAAGTCAAGTTCAGGAAACGGCCTACTTTTTCAAGTCTCTCCTGTGTCTCCCAACTTGCTTTTATGAGCATGGTAAACACATCTTGTGGGGGGAAATTTTGAGATGAAAAGCAGACAACATTGCACAACGTCCATTAAAAAAAAGGACGATGAACAAGTGGAAACAGAGACGATTACTTTTGGGATAATGTAGAATTCTGCTCACAGTCTAAGGTAGGGATCATTTAGAGTTCAGCTAAGACCAGCTTGAATCGTAGATTTGGCAACTGCGAAAGAAAACAAAAGAAAAACGACTAAAATATAGACTTTCAATAACATTTTACGGTTTTACACAACAAATTCTGAGCTTTTCAACATCGCTGATGAAGTTTGACACAGCAGAGCTGTTTTTTTTTTTTAAACGCCAAATGTATTTTGAGAATTACTAGGTGGTAATCTTCACACTCTTCCTGACAAGTAACGTATGTTGAACTATATAAGAATGCATCAGTTTTCACAAAACAGTACACACTCTGATGACAAGGTGAGATTGAGATTTTCTTTTAGCATTTGAACATTTAAGTTAATGTGCATCTAAACTTACACCTTAAACAGGCTCATGACTTGTTAGGGCCTATGAAAACCCCGTTGGGAGAACCATCATCCTTCAACGTCTCCTGCGTTGCCCCCTAAATTTCCAGGCCCCGCTCCTCATCGGCCCACCACAGGCCTAGCTAGGTCACAGCACCCCCAAAAGTAAATTTAGACTTCTTTAGAAGTCTTCCCATAATGCATCTGGAGGACATTAATTAATTACTATTTAAACCGTCTCAGATACTGACTTCTGTAAATGGGACGTAGATCTGAGATGTCACCCGACCGCTGGAAACGTCGCATCAAAAGCTGGTGCTCGGTGACAGCTGAGGGCATATTTGCCAGCCCCAGTTTGGCCACTGGTGACTTGAACTCCAAAATAAACTCTCCCGCTGGAGCGAAACTTTCGAATATAGTTCAAAGAGGCTAAACTTCATCTAATGTGGATGCCACAACATTAATTATCCATGAATGATCAATATGGAGATGTGGGACATGGTCCTTGGTTCCAGAAAACTTTTACCCAAGGTAGCTTAAATCGTGAAGTAAACTGACAAGACACACCAAATATATGCAGATAGTGAGGAACTTCTAGAAACTTTTTAAGACCTAGTTTTCTGAACAGCACGACAACTTCGAAAGCGTAGAAATGTTGTGTAGAATGCGTGCAACAAATGTCTTCGCCAGGAAGTAGACAGACTGAGATGTTCATGAAACCTGTTTAACGTGAAAAAGAATACACCGAATTGAATGCATTGACTTTTTCAAAAAAGGACCGAATGGACAACACAGACTGCAAGTAAAAGCGAGTCATGATATCAACAGATTTACGATATCTTCACTGCAAATGTGATTTTGTAATGTGTGACTAGACACCAGTGGACTTTGAGTTTAGCTACACAACAATCATTTCATGTGAATGTGCTCAAATGGATTTCAGTGGTTTTATGAGATATTGATTGTTCCCACAATACGCGTGTCGTTCTGCACGGTTTATCTTATATAATCCACATCAGTGATCAGTCCTTCAAACCAGTGCATTTTGGTCTATTTGGAGGAGAGAGTTAACTGCTCAATTATAACAGATCACACATTAAATACATTAATGATTTAGCCTAACCCTGTGAGCAAACACATTGTGCAGACACCCATCTTAAACCGCACCAGGGTGTGAGACATCACACCTCTGATGATCAACAGCACGAAGGGGGGAAGCCATCATTATGTCAGAGGAAGTCCGCCAAACAGTGATCCTCATCTTGGGTCTTCTCTCCAGGATGCTGGCCTGACTACTGGTTGCCATCAATTTGGCCTTTCTCACCAGCTGAGATCAGCAGTCCATTATTGAGGGAATCATATCATTTTAAAATACTGTATGTGTGGGTCTAATTTCACCCAAAAATGTAAAGAAATAAGAATTTTACATTAGGATGTTTTAAATGACCAATAAGGGCCATTCAATTCTAATTGCTGTGATGTACACTGTAAAACTGTATTACGCCGTGTCTACACTGGACGTGACATACGGCTTGTTCTTAATGGGTTTGTCGTGTCGCGTTGTGCCGCATCAAGTGTGGACAGAATTGAAAATTATAATGGGATCTATTGTCGTTTGTCGTGTCACGCTGCGTCTAGTGTAGACACATTTTTTAAATGCAGAAAAAAGTTAAATTACAGAAATAAATTGAAAAATGAACAGTTACAGTTTACAGGTAGATATGATGGAAAGATGATTAATATCGTGTAATTTTACTTTAAGAAAAATGCATTTTACATTTTTCTGGTGCCTTGGCTGCCGGAATATTCGTTTTTATGGGTATTTATTACAATGTAATTAGAATTTAGAAAAAAGTGCTAAATTGTCATGAAAACAGAAAATACAAACAAAATAGAAACGTAATTAAATTCTATATTTAAATCATTTCCTATTCAAGTAATATTAATACATTACAGAAGTATTTTTGTACTGCCATTGTGCTGAATTGTTCAATTTAAATTACATTACTTATTTTAGTCATTTTTGTATTTTAATACAGTACGAAAGTTGTTGTATTGCATTTATAAAGACTCCACTGCTTCTCACATTATCGATATCTTTGTGTTTCCATGAGATCCCTTTTCCTTCACTACAAAACAAATCACGATTTGAGGAGACGACTGTTTCTAGATAAGCACAAAAAGACGACTTCCTATACAAGCATGTTGAAAGGCCGGGAAATCCTAAGGCCCAATTCACATTTCACGTCTTTTCCACACGCATATTCGTTATTTTAAATGTAGACGAGCGGCAGGTGCACATTTTTCTAGGCGCGTCGGCACCGCATCGAAATGTAAATGGTTCAACTTTTCGGAGTGCCGCGTGTCATTTGAAGAGAGAAAGAGGCGCAGCTCGCGTTTTCCGCACTGTTTTAGACGCGAAATGTGAATCGGGCCTAATGCGGGCATTCGAGAATGTCACAGACTCACAGCGTTGGCTGTCAGATAAAGCTGCACTCCACCTCTGGGCCTCGGTAGGCTGTTTTTTGTACCGCTCCTCTACAGCCCATCCATCTTCTGACATCAGCGGGTAAACATACACCACCACCCCAGCCCACAACCTTCGAGAGGAACAGCACTGGCTGCAGTGCTACAAGTCTGGGGCCTGTACCACGCTAGAATTTTCAGCAGCACTTCGCTGGCAGGCCAACAAAAACAACAGCCACGGCCAGACCTCCATTAAGAGGTGTCTGGTCCATTTAAGCATCATGGAACGGCATATCTTTGCCCTGCCAGAGGTAAGCAATCCTGTTAAAATCCATGTAACGCTGAATGAGTTAATTGGTACTTTCAGCTTAAGCATATTGGGTGGTCCGACATTAAAAACCGGTGTTATTGCACAATATCTGTTGCACTAATTGCAGAATAAAAAGGCTCAGCTTGGCTCATTCAGCCGCTAAAATATTCCCCCCCGCTGGAGGGAGTCAATCAGCACGCCGCCAGGTGACAGATTTTACGATCTCGCCCTGACACCGAGGCTGGGAGCAAGCAAAATATTGTTGTCTACCATGCCAACTAATAAGTAATTATCGGCTAGTCCTTCACAGATGGCAGACCCCACAGTCATTCCGCTGTCTTCCAATAACACAGAAATTAAGTTAAGACGCTGCTCTGCACTGCACATGTGCATCCGCAATGCGAGCGGCCCAAACCTACACGAGTGAATGCACTGCCTAATAGTTAACAGGATGGAGCCCATTAAACTGAGCTCATGACATTGCAAATCTACTCAAGCTTGATGGATGTAAAGCTCTTGTTATGTGATTTGAGCACACACACACACACACACACACACACACGTGTTATTGCAGAGGTGTGCAACAGACACTGCTAGTAAGGGGTTGGAAAAGAAAGCTTTTGCTTAGAGTTACTTCAACCTGAATGATCAACCACTTTTCTTCCGGATCTTATAGGATCTTTAAAAAAAAGTTGACCCAAAAATGAACATCTTGTGTTTCTTTTTGGTGGAACACAAGAGCATTTCTCAAAATCCCTCAAGCAGCTCTTTTCCATACAACCACATTCATTGTAATGTACTGTATATAAAAGTGACAATAGACGGTTTCAAAGCAACAACATAAACAAACTTTACTGCGCATTCGCGCTTTTGTGGCCCTAATGTAACTTCCGCTACACATCCGTAAAGAATAGAGTTTCTGCAGATTATTTCTGATAACAAGCAAAAGAAATCGAAAAGGACCGTTACGTGGCAAAACTTGCCTCTCCAATAATTTTAATTTAGACTGCGATACCAAACTCACCCACTAGATATCAATGTCCCATACCGTTTCTTTATGCGACAAAGTTACACGACCCATTTAACAAATAATTTATTTAATAAAATGAACACAACAAAATTCAACAAGTTGTTTATTTAATACAACTATTATACAATAAAATAATAAATAAATAAATAGTTATATAATATTATAATATATAATATAAATACATATATTTGGTCTGGCCACTAGCAAACACAAACACAAAAAAAACAAACACAGACTGGAAGTTAACTTCGGACCAGGTGCGTGCGTCCGATGAAACGTCTATAAAAGTACAGTGTAGGGATGGGCGATATGGCCCTAAAACTCTATCAAGATAATTTCTGGTATTTGTTGTGATAACGATAAAAATGACGATATATCCATAACACCATCCACCGCTGTTTTTTGCATCAAGTGATAGTAGCTGCATGTAGTCTAGACCCTCAGAAAAACAAATATTATCAAAAAGTAAAACGTACCCCAAATCAAACAGCTCCTAAAATATACCTACAGTATTTTTGTAAATATAAAATATAATAGTGAGATTCGACTTCAAAAGGTTGTAGTAAAGAAAAGTTAAATGAACTAAAGCTCAATAAACACATCATGTCATACCTAAAACTGTATATATTCTATTGTTGGGTGGAAACGATCGATCGCATCACGCTGTCAATCACTCTCTCTTGAACTGTGTGAACCTTCTCTTCTCACAGCAACATACACTGAATCTGTCTATGACTCACGCTACAGAAAGAGAACAGAAAAATGCGGTGTAGCGAGGAAGGCGGGGCGAGAGCCGTGGGGCGGGTAAGGCGGGGCCGGCGGCGTAAGTGGCAACGAGTGTCAGCTTTACGCCGCTGGCCCCGCCTTACCCGCCCCACGACTCTCGTCCCGCCTTCCTCGCTACATGCGGATAAAAGAAATCTAATTAAATAATCTACGCTGTCATGCGCTCATAAACGTGTTTAAAATAACGTAATACAAACTTTCATTTGTTCTGTATGTAAACAGGCAGCAGTGCTGTGAACGCTGTGTCGCTATGAAAGCACATGTGAGCGTGAGCTGTGCACGGGACGCTCCGTTCATCCTGTATATAACAGGCAAGAAATCGTATTAAACAATTAGCGCACACTCGCATAACATCTAACGAATGTTTAAATAAATACTTTTAGCCAAACTAAATGTTGTGGTGTAACGTATTATGACTATCAACGAATACTTAACAAACGAATTAAATAAAACGAAAGTGAAACTAAACATTAACTCGGATGCATCTACAGTGCCAACCTAAACGAGATTTAGAGCTCGTCTTTTAGTGCAAACTCTTTCTCAGCTTCACGTCCGCCCTCCGCTATACCCATTTTCGCTTCACATATGAGCTTTGAATGGGTCTCACAAAGAAATACGTCATCAACTAGAATTTATCGTTTATATCGCGGGAAGACTAATTCCTATCGTTTGGGGAATTTCTACCGGTATATCGCAAACGATATAACATCGCCCATCCCTAGTACAGTGTATAACTTGTTGCAACCCTCTGGCAATTTATGCATGCTTTTACTTTTTTAATAAATTATAAAAATATGAATATTATAAAATAATATATTATTAACAGTTTGTTTTCTAAATTGTTGTAGTCACACCACAGGACACATGAACGGTTTCTTTGTCAACTACCCAGATACATTCATAATAAAAGTAATAAGTATTAAAGTGTGTGTGAAAAGACAAATAATATTTTGAACGTATTTAGCTAAGTAAAAAAACACATAAGAACGCTAAATTCAAATATACACACTGATAAACTCAAATTGACACTCACGTGTTTCATGACAAAATATACAGAACACAATCTCACGGCAAAAACGTAACTATGTGGCTAATTTGGGCGAATTCGTTTGATCTCATTCATACATTTTAGTACGATTTGCTTTCGTGCCAGTGATTGTATTGTAGCTTCAGTATTGCTTTTTTTCTAGTAATCGTACATTTTTGTACAACGTACAAATTCACACAAATAAGCCACTTTGTAAAATAGTTACGAATTCCCCATTGGGTCTCAATTTAAATGTAAGAAAAAAGCGAAAAAGTTATTTTAATTTGTTCATTTGTTTTCAAGAAAGGAAGGGACGGCATGAGAATTAATAAATTATATTAAAATAAAATATAATTCAAAAATATGCATTAGAATGTAATATAATTGTCTTTCTGAATGACCTATAATCTTCAAAAATATATTTTCCTTTTATAGTGGCCATCTCTGTTTAGTTTCAAGAAAAAGAGCAACATACATTTTGAACAACATGAGGGTGACCTTTTTTAGGGTAAACTATTCTATTAACCTGTTAAAACCATAAGTAAAAAGCTGCACTAACATAATCATAAACTCTGATAGTTTCAAGACAGATTTTTTTTACTCTCTTAATACACATCACTAGTCTTATTGTGCATGGTTTATCAGCGCATGTCACTCCAAAGAAAAATCACTTTCATGTTGATGTCAAGACACAGCGTTTGAAGCGAATGCCTTCATTACATCCAAAGCTCTTAAGCTACAACACACAAGCCTGAACCTTCATCGCTAAAAAAACAGGCCATTAATATTGTTTTCAAACATTCTCTTTGAGCGCTGGAAGATGCCACGTGTCGGTAACACTACCCACTCCAAGTGATTTAAGCAATTGCGTGGCCTCTTGTCTGACCCTCTGTTATCCTACAAAAGCCCTCCCTGAAATAAGATGTCAAGTGTCAGCGCCTGAGGTTAAAATATCAAGTGCCAGTTCTCTGCTTTGCCTTTCAACCTCCCGGAAGGTCAAATCTGATGTCTGACCTACTCTGAGCTCCTTTGTGAATGTGTTCAAGCACAGGCAAAAATAAATGCAAGCGAAAAAGTGAAAGAGAGAAAGAAAGGTCAGAGCCCGGTATGGTCAAAAAGACAGAGTGGGCATTGTGTATAAAAAGTGAAAATGGAAAATTTGCTCCTTACTAAATGTCTTCACGTCCAGATGTTGGTTTTTGTGGACAAACTTAAATACAGTGTCTGAATGATGCACTGTAATTTAGAGAATGCTTCAGATGTTTGACACTGAAAAAATGAAGCCTTTCTTGACTTGAATCCTTTTAGATGTGTGCAATAAACCCAGCATATATGCATGTTTTTAAATAGGACTATAGACATTTATTAAATTCCTTACATTTCATGCAAACCATATGATTTAAAACGAATTTACTGTGTTATCAACACATCAATTAAATTCTATCCATGAGTATTATATAACACCTACAAAAATGTACTAAAAGAGATACACGTCCAGGCAATGGGTGTGGACAAACTCTTGTCTGGGATTTGTTTCATAGGTTTGAACACGCAAGCAAAATTAGTATCAAATGAGTCAAATGGATGACATTTACCGGGCAAGTTACCATATTTGGTAACTTAATCGACCAATCTCAACGGCGTTTCCATGCCTCTCCGTGAGCTTGTGTAAGCGCATGGATGTCTCCCAGTCAATCAATAGAGATCAGTCTACGTCACAAATAGTGACATCATGGCATGTGACCAATCAGGAGTTGCCGGGGGCATTTCAAACTTCAGCGTAATTCCGGAATTGTGAAACACGGATCTGCGCTCCTACCTACTACCACAAATACATAAACATAATCAAAACGAACAATGTTAAGTTAATGAAACTAACACGTTATATGGTTGAGAAGTCGTATTTAATGTTGAGATAGATGTTGTTCAGGTAAATGACAAAGTGTCTATTTTTAGACATACGCCCGATAAGTTTAGTAAGTCGTACTTTTACTAATAATGCATTATAACATATGGCAAATAGCATCTATTTATGCATTGAATGTTGCCACAGGTTTGTAAAACATTATACAGTGATCCAGTTGGAAACTTATTACAGTTTGTATTATACCTAAATGGCATATATTTGTGTTTATTTTTACTGTGAGCCTTATTCCTGCTAAAATAAGTGGCACCAGCAGTACTCAGTGCTATTTTTCACTTTTTGTTATATATTTACACATTTTTATGTCAATATTCTTTGATTTCAGTAGATCTGCACTTCACTGTCACGGTTTTGAGTGTGTGTTTGTGTTCCCAAATGTTCCTAAGTAAAAGACAAAATGTTCCTAAGTAAAAGAAAAAATGTTCCTAAATAAAAGAAAATAAATAAATACATATTCTATGAAGATAATATATGTTTTGTGCATTTATTTATATTTTATAAATGTGTCTTATATTTTTAAATATATAAACGTTTTGGGGAAAAAATGACCATAGACCGGCGAGGAACCATATATGGTAACTTCATTGACCTTGATTTTCAATATAAAAAAGTCACACAAGTTCAAAAGTCTTATAATAACCTCCAATAACACTCCAGGGTTGAAATTTGAATTTCTAATTATTTCAATGAGTGCCCTATAAAGGGTTAAGGTCAAATGACACTTCCATTCCATAAATGTTTTGAGTTTTGTGCGAAATGCTTGCAAATTATAAAAAAATGTACTTATATGAGAATTCAGTGGATGTACCCCTGTTCGGTCTGAACTCTCGAACTTCAATGATCCAATACCTATCTTAAATAAAATGTGCCAAAGACATATTTCAATTAAGAAACAAAGTACTAATATTGCTTTACATAAATGTAACCGGTCATTCTAAATCTTCAAAAGCCTCCGTTTTATTCCCTTTTCACTTGAGATCAAAGTAATGCGGTGTGCTTCATTTCAGAGAGAAAAGCGCTTCATTCATCCCAGCGCTGAGATTGCCTCCGACACCCACGATCACAGCCAATGTAGCGAAAGTGCAAAATAAACTTACTGCACATACCACAAGCAAAACCACAAACTGCTCGTGGTAAACTAATTATAAACTAGTTTCACGTGTGGTGTCCTACTGTGCGTAATTATGGAGATCTGACTAGACCACACTTTAAAAAGGGGTTTAGCAGGCAAAATATGATTAACTGTCACAGCTGGTGAAACGTGCACTTGAGCGTGGTACTGATATTTACCTTGCCCAAATAAATATATCTGAAATCAGCAAGCATACACATTTCTCAAAACAACTTATATACAATAACAATCTAGAAAATATTATTGTTTTTTATTACAAAAATTATTTGTTTGTGGCAAAATGACAATCTCAGCCTTATTTTTTTAAATTTTTTTTGCACTCTGAGAGACCGGCACGCCACAGTCACTATTGACTTTGTTAGTGTTGCAAAACCTGTGAATGTCAAACACAGTCCCACTAAACACTTTCACAGGGCCATTCACACAAGTGTTACATAACACGACTAAGGCGTGCTTTCTTTTCCTTTTCTCTTCCTTCTGTATGCACATCAGTCCATAACTGTAAAGGGTGGGGGTGAATATAGGTCAGCAGGTTAGGAGTGTCTCAATGTCAGTCTCCTTCCTTAAAAACAAAAAAACGACCTGGGCTCCAACTTACTTAAAAACTCCCATCCGTCCAGTGCCTCCCTATACCTGCCTGTTCTGACTGCTGTTACATAACTGAAGTGCTGGGAAAGTACCATGCTACAAAAGTGACACAAACCGCCTCGAACTGTGGCATCTGGCGACAAATGTGACGTGTCTATTGAAACGCGTAAGAATGAAAAAAGGTTGAACGGCTCTCTAATGATTTTCCCTCCTCTTGCGCGCTCGTCTCTGTTTATGGCAAAACTTGTTACATAACCAGCTTACATTCCGCGTTCACCATATCTGACTCTAAATATATCCCTCGGCACGACACACAGTAACAAGCTGAACAAAGATTGCAACTGTTGCTTTACATTGCGGCGTTTCACTCGATAAACACATTTATCGTCTGTATATTTGCTGATATATTTTCCGCTGAACTTGGAGCCGAGTTGAATGGAGACAGCGGAGGGGGAGTGGCTAAAAGACTACTGTCTCTACTGTAAAACACGGACAACTCCAAAGCAGACACATTTCACATTAAAGTTAAAACTTAAATCAGTGCGTTTAATTCGCGAAGGTAATAATCACTATGAAATGTTTTCTGTATGAGCAAAAAACCCATTTTGTACCGCATAGCAGCTCTCAAATCATGCAAGTAAAGGCATGCTGACAACCAATGAATGAAATATAAACAATACGATGAGTTTAAAATATCTTAAAACAAGCATTTATTTAAGAAAAAGCACTGAACGTTTTGGGAATATTGCCATTGCCATCGCCACAGTCTCAGTTAAACAGTTCACTTAAGTTGGACTGAAGAAATGAGCGTACCATCAGTGCGCTTTTCATTTATACTGTATTATTGCGAACTATAATGCCCAGCAGAAGTAAACTTTCACGTTGCAATTATACGAATATTCAATGAAAGCGTTTCTTCTTAATTTTTTGTCTTCGGTGTCAATGCTGTCACATATCCACCATCAGCAACAATGGATGGATCTATAACCGCGTCTACGAAGAGCGACAACAGCAACTCTAAAGCATTTTAAATTACATGTATCTCACAAATGCTTTTTATTCTCGTTTATTGCGCGATTTCCAATAAACAAGCGCAATGCAAATCCTGTTTTACGCACGGCGCGCCATCCAAGTTCATTTTGAAGCGAATTCACTTTGAAGTTTTGCGCATCATTATTACGGAGAATCCGTATCGTATCGATTCAAATGAATCACTGTCTCTTACCTCTGTTGGTACTAGAGCAGCTCTGCCTGCGCACCGGGGCTTGGTGCTCAGCTTTGCGGAGGGTCTCCAGGTTTACCGGGGTTTCCCTGACCGGGGTAACCGGCTCCGAGACGCCGTTGCCCGGGTCGCTCGCTGGATCTGGAGGGGACTCCATGTTGTATTTTAAGATCTTTCTTGAGCTGTTGCTGCTGTATCGCGATGCGCCGGGATGAGATTTACAGCTGAGAGATTTGATGAAGCTGTGTATTTTGTAGCAGAAGTAAGAAATGTTGAAAAGACGAGTGTAGACAGAGGTGGGTGTGTACGTTTGATTGTCCACTGGCAGCGCTAGTGAGAGCTCCAGTCAAACAGCTGAACAGGGAGAGACTGTCAATAGCCGATGAATGGATGTGTGTGCAGTGCACTGGGTACAGGAGACCCAGCGCATTTACACCGACACTTTCATGTCTTTGCCCATGTTTCAATGACACAGCCGCACTTTTTCCTGCATTAAAACATGAGATGTGAACTCTATGAAGGTAACTCGTGTATTGATGTAACTATTGTATTGATTTAGTTGATTTAGTTCCAACGGGATATATATTTTGTAAACCCTGTAAATATTAAGTTTAAAGCCCGTAAGCTTAGAAAAAAATGTGTCTTCAAATATGTACCCTCGTGAACGAAAACTGCAATGTTCACATTTTATTTTTTTAGCAGCATTGCAGGTTAAAGTGATACAGTATCATTACTTAGTAACATCTTTCCAGTATGTTGTTATCATCTGAACATTTACGCATTAGGCAATATCTCTTTTTATAATAATACAGACCTTATTTATTTTTTTAGATATTATTTTATCTTTAATGTCTCACAGTTGTTTTATAAATAAAGATCGAATTTATAATAAAGATTGCATTTCGTCGGGCCTAAATTATTGACGAGACTATACAAATAACAACCTGGAAGTATATTGGTAAACAAATTGTTGCGCGCGTGGCCTGATTTCATCCTTCTTTTAGTAAACATTAGCAGTTGTTTTAGAAAATTTGTTATAACTGTATAAAATGTATTCTTTGCATCAACTGACATAACATTGGTCTGATCATTTTTATTTTGCGTATTCAGTGTGAGAACGCGCCACATTTCTCACAGTAGATTAAGTTGGTCTGAACTCTGATCAAAGCCTCAACACCCTGAGCACCGGATAAAGCAAACTTTTATAGAAACGGGTTAGGAGCTTGTTTTGGTATTAAATAATGCCCAATGTGGGGTATCATTATCAATTAAAACGTCGTTTTATGTGTCATTGCAGTTGCAGGTTTCATCAAGGCGTTATAAACAGAATGCCTACTGCATGTGATCAGAGCAGCTGAAAGCCACGCCCTTCACAGAGCAGCACGTGGACTTTGGCATGGAGCTTGTAACTTTGATATCAAAAGCGCAAAGCGGGTCAAGTTCACCTCCTGGCACGAGTTAAGGGAACCGTTTCAGTTGTGCTGAGAGGTCAAAAAGACTGGTAGCAACATATTGCACAGGTATAAATCATCGTATTTATCGTCTTTAGAACTATTTAAATATTTACTGACCCTTAAAATGTCTTGAGTGATCCGCTGCCCTTTTCCTTCTATGGAACGCAATACTGTTGACTGTCAAGCTTGAAGCTTCACAACAAGATTACATAAATGTAATACAGTAACTCTAGTTCTTCCCAAGTTATATTGTTTGTAGCAAAAACATCAAGACTAGACGTAATATTTGCACGCGGTTCCCTCCGCGCTCAACTCTGATCAGCGCATGCGTGTTTTTCATTTGGCGCGAAAAAACGGATGCGCAGCTCTGACGGCATAGATGTTGTTCATTGTTATCGCTTGTAATATAAGGGCGGATTTAGACAGTAGCAGAAAAAAAATACAAAAACGTTCGCCACAGTTTTTTTAAATAATTATTTTGATAGTTGACCATCATGCTCACTGCAGATTGACGTTGGTGTGAACTTGAAGAAGGCTTCTTGCTCCTCAAAAATAATTCAGTTAACTTTAAGCTGAACTGGGTTAAACTTTAGATTCATATTATATTCACTGGCACATAATGACCTACAGAAATGGCTACATTGAAAAAAATATATTATTCAGCTGTTTCTGACATGCATCTCAGAAGGTTTGGAGATTTAATGTTTTGCACAGATAATGGCTTCCAGCCAAATAAAAAAAACTTTTAACTACAATATTAAACCTAAAGCAATCGTAAGGTCTTTCTCCCATTTGGCCATTTTAAAACATAGCTCATTTTTACAATGAGGAATAGACTTTGACAAGCAGAGTAACATTTCTTTGAGAGGAAGAAAAATTCATGATGCGCTTTCCTCTCCATAATGATAACAACTGTTCTTTTATTTAGAGTATGGAGACATGCAACATAAGCAACAGAAGAAATCATACTTGGGGAATATTGTCAGAGATAAAGTCATCGATGTAAAGGACAACCATTAACCAATGTTTAAGTGCATGTATACACATTCCTGGAAGGACGTTTCAAACCGAAAGACATTTGTAAACAAATAATTTAACAAACATTTTTGTGAAATGTTTAGTTTGTATTTGCACTATATTTTGACAAAAATCCAATTGATATGAAATAGTTTTATGTAATTCAAATACATTCAAATACCCCAGCATATTTAATAAACTGATTGTGGCTTAAAGTGCCATAACAAAACACTGTTGTGGCCTGAAAGTTTTGAAAATGTTTTCCGTACTTCAGTATAAAAATTAAGCATTTTGTAGTTGCATTTATTGACTCTTTCAATACCGTCACTGATTCACCCCTGACAAGTGATAACAAAGTGTCCGTTATTTTTTTTTATTTTGTCAGCTGGTGTTGCTTATCTGTATGCCCAGTCATTTATTATTTTAAAATAAAGTCAGTCCTATACTCAGGAAATCATTCTGAATGTGTTCACACAAAGGCATGTGGTTTGTATCTGTCGTATGAAATGTGTCGTTTTTCTTATTATTATTCCTTACTACATGTTTGATAGCATCCAATGTTTACTTATTTTTCTGTGAGATCATCCCTTCATGCAGTCTGCTTGGCCTTTCAGGTCTCTTGATTTAAAAGCATTTTTGATGTCTGAGTGTTTCTTGGTATGATTGGCTACATGTTTTCTCATGTACTCTTTATAACAAACCTGTCAGGCAAATAATGCCTCTCATTCCTTCTCATTTTGAAAATGTTAGTACAGCACGGACAAAAGATAAATCTGTGCTGTATTTTTTGTGTGTAATTGTTAGTTGGAGATTGAAAATATCTGGAGTCACTGTAAACTCAAATAAGTTAATCTTTTTAAATATTTTTAAATTAACTAATTGTTAAATCGCCCCCATCAGTGGCCAAAACTTTATAACATTACTGGTTGCATTACTGTTTTTTCATGATGCCATTTTGTATAATACATTTTGATTAAGAAATTAAGATTTTACGAGGTGGATAATTCATATAAATTTGTATGTTATGAATCGTACAAGAACGAACGTATGATTACTAGAAAAAAAGCAATACTGGAGCTCCTCAAACCACACTTCCCTCACCTGGATAATTGGGCCTAAATTACGGCATTGGCCTGGTCATGTTGGTTTCCACCTCACATGGTCTTTACTGAATTAGGAGAGGTGAAAAGCGCTGTGTTTCTGAACATCGACAAAACAACACAATTACATTTACATTGGCTAAAAACACCAAGAGTGTTTGTCAGGAGGGTCATTATGGATCCATTTCCCTGTTACTTCCTCATTTTTTGTGGTTAGATGTGTTTCCTCCATTTGGGGAGATAATCAGTGCCCATGGCTTTTATTTTCAAAAGACCATTTTCATTACCTTACAATGTGTATTGATTTTGCAGTAATTACGGCTCTCTCATAAATCCGGTGAATTTAGAAATGTAATTTTCATGGATTCTCACGCGCTGTTGTGTTGGAAAGAGAATGAACTTGAGTGATCTCTTATCCCCTTTCTGTAGTCTTCTGAAGATATTAAAGCGGCCCTAACAAACGCGGTTTCTGCCAATCTCATATTAATCTTGAGTACCTATAGAGTAGTATTGCATACTTCGTATCTTCGAAGAGTATTTCGTTTGATCACATTTATAAAAGATAGATACAGCTGTACGAGTATTTCTGAAATCATACAGCGCATGTGGGGGGGGGGGGTAGGCTGAACTAAAGCACGTGCGCACCCATTGCCAACAAAACACAGACATCAGTTTCACTCACCGCATGCAGTTCATGTCCGGCATCTTTTAGCGCTGGGACGGCTCCATATATCAGTTTCAAACGATCTCCAAATCCAGCGTTATATCCACCGTTTATATAACATTCATCACCCAAATGCAGTGAACAAACAAACACCTGAACTTCGCGAATGTCTGCTCTCTCTCTCTCTCTCCTGCACACAAGTGAAAGTGACGTCTGCGCATGCTCCTTCTCCTGCTCTCCTTGCTGCCGCGTGGGCGTGCCGCGTGCTTTTCCGGGAGAATTGTCCAATAAGGGACTAAGAAAAATAGTTACGAAACAGTTTTATATGTTCGAAAAAAACTTTCCGAAACCTGTACGATCGCTGGGGGAGTGTATCGAGCACAGAAATACTACGTAATACGCCCAACTCGTTTTTTGACAAGTTGACCATGTTAAGCATGAGAAGACAGCACGTTTAACATTGTAAAGTCGTCAGAATGCATGACACACCGTTGCACCACCCCTTTAAACATCCTCATTAGATCACTGCATTCTTGTTAATGAAAGGCATATAAATTAAGCATCGTAATGTCTAGACGGCTCATTAATGCTGATATTTGCCACAGGTTGTATGAGGTTTTTGACACTGTTCAGTGTTATTCGAAGTTTGTAGGTCATGACGAAATGCCGAAAAGCTATTGTTACGCTATGAAATTCTTCATACCTGTTACACATATGCAGAATGCCAAAATAAAATTTATAGAAAGGTATGCATACCTATAACGCAGATCGAGATAATCTGATGGCACGATTTCAATCGTGTTACCAAATAATACAGCATTCACAATTCATTATCGTTTCTCATTTTGACAGTAAAAAATTAGGAAATTTGAGAAAATTGCATGGCAGCCTTTTCTAATCAAAGGCTGATGTCAGTTGTGATGTCATTTGAGGGGTGGAGCTAGTTGTTACAGTTTGAGAAAACATTTTTAAATGCTCAAAGATGAATCATAAACAAAACCTTAATGCAAAAACATGCTTTAATTTTAATTTATTGTTGGCTTACAATTGTTAGTAAGTGATAAAATGCAAGCACAATACTTTTAATTTAAGTAGCAATGCAAAACAATCATTTTTCGTAACAATCATTTGCAAACTACTTCGATCATTATTACCAGTTTTAAGACAGTCAACGCTCAAAACCATCTTCAAAAGGAACCTGGATTACATTACCGATCAATTCAAGAACTGTTTATTGTGTCATTTTTTTCTTACGCAATTCTTCACCTTCCTTTGGGAACCAAGTTTACACATACTTCCAAACATTTGGTCCCGTCCTCAGTACGTAAACAAAATAATGAGGAAATATGACTTTGCATTCTTCTCCATCATCTCTCTTCTTGGAGTTTTGCACAAACCCAAACAGTCCAGGGAGAGATTCAGGAAAAGCGAAGGCAGCGTAAGGTTTCATTTACAGTATTACACACTCAGCCTTTTTCTGCAACAAACAGTGTAAAAGCAGCTAGCTTGTGTCCTGCTGCTTTATGTATCCTCTGGTCCTCATAAGACAGTAAATGGCATAACCACGAGAACCTGACTAGCTCGAAGCTTATAATCCATTACAGGAGGCTGGGAACAGAAGATCTTGAGATGTCTGTGGTCTGTAACTGCCAAACAACTATAAACGGTCCATCATCTGGCCAATAACTACTCAAATATAAAAGGTTAAGCTGGTTAAACAATGTGGCCTTTCTGGTGATGCTAGTAGACCAATGAAGTCTTGGCTAGTAGAAATGCCTGGTGGGGGCCAGCATACAAAATGCAACATATGCTGGTCTTTTCATCATAGAATGTTGATGAAACATGCTCAGCTAATGCATAAACTAATGTGAATCAAATGTGGAAAAACATTGTGTATTCTCGAGTGATTTGTGCATGAGGTCATAATGAGGAGAGGCTAGGGGATCGAGAACTACAAATGTTGCCTCAATGCAACAGCTATTGCTTGACCCCAAACAGGCTTTGCTAAATGCCAAGTCTCAGTTGCTGTGTTCCAAAACATAGTCCTAAAGTCCTACACCCTAAAAAAAAAAAAATGGTGCTATATAGCACTAAAAGTGGTTCTTTGCTCATAATCATAGGGGAAACCCTTTTAGTACTATATAGCACCATATCTTGGTGCTTCAGTGGTTCTTCAGAGGTTCTTCAGTGGTTCTTCAGAGGTTCTTTGGGATGACTGAGGTGTTATAGAACCGTTTCCATATAAAAGAACCTGTTAAGCCCCTGTATGGTTCTTGAGAGGTTCTATATATCACCTCAGTCATCCCAAAAAACCGCCGAAGAACCACTAAAGCGCCAAAATATGGTTCTATATAGCACTAAAAATGGTTCCCATATGATTACGAGCCAAGAACCACTTTTAGTGTATATAGCACTATTTTTTTTAGTGTAATGTGTTAAAAGTCCCAATGTGAAAGTGTCCACTGATGTACAGTATATGCAATCCATGTTCAGCTGATAAAACTGTAATATACAAAATGGACTCCATTCTTTTCATTGTGTTGTTTTAAGTTCAGAGTGAATTTTGTAAATATGCCACATTTTATTTCACTATTTCAATATCACACAGTAATGTTCACAGTAAAGGTCCCCAGAAAATTTTTGAGAAACAAAACACAAAAGTTGTAAAATTCTACTGAAGATTCTTGCAGTTTAATTTCTACAAACAATATGCTGTCTTTATAATATCAAACTCACTATTTGTTTAAATGCTTCTTTATACAAAAAAATTTATATGTATTTTAGAAAGGGGGTCCCTCGCAAAAGGTTCATCATATTTGGGGGTCCTTGGCATGAAAAAGTTTGAAAACCCCTGGGCTATAGCATGAAAAATACTTTGTTGTATAATTAGAATATTTAAGCAAGAAAAAAGATGTCAAGAACAGAATAGGCCTGTAATGAATTTCACTGACTGGTCATTGTGTTCATTGCAGGTTCATTTTAAACCCTGTTTAGGTGCATGATTTATTTAAACAAAGGTTGAATACCTTTTGATTTACTTTGTCACATGCTCCCATTTGTATTTTTGCTCTAATTAATGTCACAGGGATGCAGAGTGTCATTCAACCCTTGCAGTTAAACACTAATACAAATGAAACAAGCAAAACAACACAAGCGAAAGGCTGATACGCTTGGACTGTGAACTTGGCTAACAGAGGAAAAGAAACACATTTAATGTTGCTTGAGGAGCGAGAAAGAAAGAGGAATCCCATCCTGCCATGTTTGTGCATTTGCATGGGGATAATTAGTCCGCGGGGCAACATTTCCCCACAGAAAAAGCAGAGGAGCTTGATACACCAGGGATGATGTGGAAACATCTACTGGCCGGTTTTAAATGTCAGCGTGTGTGCGTTTGCCGAAGTTTAAGATAAAGCACCAACACAAACTCGCCGCGAGTCTTTGACCTGAGCAGGTGTGACCACAGAACAAGAACATCTCGAGTCGAGATAAAACAACAAACAAGATGATACAAATGCCATGGTTTGGAATTGTCCCTCACTGCCTTCACAAACAAATCATAGTCCCAGTCCCAATGAGAGAATCTAGATGGGGTCTACATAAAATGGTTGACCCCCTCACCTAGGCTTCGGACTTTCCCAGCGGTGGCTAAATTCATATGTTGAAAGCCCATTCAACAGTCTATAAGTGTAATTGAGTGCACTTTTAGAAAAGACCCATTCAAAGACACTTTCCCTCTGAGAATCCATGGTCTGTGCCGGACAGATGGAAAACGCTTAATGGAACAGCATTTCCATTGGGAAGTTGGGTCGCTTCCTCAAGAAGAGCCACGTTTCCTCCTCGACCCCTTTCGAGTTGTGCGCCAGCCCCTTGTCCTTCAGCCGTCGTGACCTTTGACCTTCCGCGTCCCACACTTTTAAAATTCAATGTCGCGAAGTTGCCGGGAAGGAAAAGTAGAGCAGAGAAGACAAAAAGACAGGAAGACTGAGAGAAATAGCATAAGAAAGTAAAAGAGAGCCGAGGGAAAACTCTCTGTTCTTACATCACTGATCATAGCCCACCGCCAGGCCCACCGCCACCCTTCCCATCAGCCCCCACCCCTGTGTTTAAAACCAAGAAGAGGCAAGGACGAGTCTGATACACCGGCGCTTTCATTTTTTGAGTGATGATGAATTGCTGCCGCCGTGCTAGACTGGAGCAGGGGAAAGATGCGACGGATGCGGGGCAGGAGACTCACCGTGCCTGCCTGTGTTTAAAAATGATTGATTAAACTGACACCGGCGCAGGAGTACAGAGACGCTCTATTTTTCTCCTTCATTATGTAAGACAATATTTCAAATCAAAAGAGCACCAGAAGAGGACAGCACGAGCCCCCAGATAGGATACCCTTCAGATAAAGTTTACACACAAATCAAAAACATGAAAGAATGCGCGTTACGTGCCAACGAGATGTTTTTTTCAGATTCATTTATAAAATACGTGCATAAAAAATAAAAGAACGTCTTTTTTTGCTTGTTAAAAACGATCTTGCTATTTAAAAAGAAATCAAAATTTTGAGCATGCTAATAATATTAACAGAATTGAATCTGTAATCTAAACACGTGCAACTCTGTTTGTCCTGTCCTGTGACATGTACTGTAAAGAATTTAACCAGGTAAGTCCAGATTCGTCACCTGCTCTAAAAGAAATACAAGCTTTCTTTGTATTAAGGAAGGTTTCGAGATTTCTTATTTTCGACTTGAACTTCATAAAAATAAATAATGTGTACAGCCCTTTTTTAAAGTGTTATAAAAGAATCATAGTTTGAACAATATTAAAACAATTATAAAATATTTTCTTCAACTGTACATTACATGACATATTTTGTCAAAAATGTGGCTTTCTTAATTGTGATGACAATGTTAAAGGGGTATTTCAGCCAAAAATGGAATTTCTATCATCGTTTTCTCATCCTCTTGTCATTTCAAACCTGTATGACTTTCTTCTTACTGCAGAACACAAAAGAAGATGTTATGAAAAATGTTGGTAACCGAACGACAGATGAACCCATTCATTCTATTGTATGGACACAAAACCAATGCAAGTCAATGGGTACGGCCGTTGTTCGGTTACCAATGTTCTTCAAAATATCTAAGTCTAGTAAACGATGACAGAACTTTCATTTTTGGGGGAACTGTACTGAATATATTCACATCTCAAATCCACCATCAGTTATATTTTGATCCTATTGTAGCTTCCCCAAAAGAAAAAACACATTATAATGGAATTGTAAACCTAACTATGTGTTTCAAGACCACACACCAAACAAATTATTCTTCATTTCACCCTTAAAATGTAACAAATCTGTGTTACTACCATATTGTTTCATTAAAAGCACATATGTGTGTGTGTTTTCTCTTCTGGTTCTATTTACACGTGATGTGATTTTGTGTCTTCACAGCAGAGAAATGATGCGGCTGGTGCCAAGCAGAGCCCGAACACAGAGCGGCTCGATTGTGTGTAAAATCCTGATCTGACACACACATCAAACCCAGAGATGGAGTGACACGTTTGTGGTAGTTCAAAGTAATGACTGATGTGCAGCATGGCAGACAGACGTCTGACACTGACATACACACATACACAAACATCAGCTCTCCTGGGCAAAACAAGAGAGCCTTTTTCTCACTAACATTGCTCGAGTCATGAGCTTTCACTGCTTTTTACATCGTTCCAGCTAAAAAACCATGCTCGTAATGATACGTGGCTGAGTCGATGTTATTACCATGCACTGAAAAATGAAGAAATAAGGCACATAAGCACGGCTAAGATGTTTCCCTGGTGCAATGCTACCAAACAGCACCATCTAGCAGCTCCGGGATGCTTAGAATATCAAAGTCTTCCGCAATTGCAGGTGCTACTGGAATATTAACCACCGTCTTGAATAAATTCAGGCGGAAAAACGTGATGGTATCCCGGTGTGTTTATTGATATGGTTTTCAGATTGAGGAATAAAATAAAAAGCATCTCATGCTGGTGTATGACAGCGATCTTAGACTCGGTTACATCATTCACACGATGTGGGATCCCAGAGACTACTACTAAACTAAAACTACTAAAGTGTCAGTGACAAGTAAAGACAAGAAAAAGCTCAAAATGTATGTGTCAGGTTCTTTGAAATACTTTGTTGAATTCATATACAGTACATATTTATACCATTTGACATTTGACCATTTCAATTAATTAATTAATTTAATTAATTAATTAATTAATCTTTCTTTCACTTTTCACTTTCACTTTATTCTTTGTCATGATTTGACAACATGATTACATACACATTTATGCAGTTATTGTCTATATATACTAGTCAAAAGTTTAAACACACCTTTTATTTTTTATTATGTTTTTGAATGACACTTGAATGATGAAAATTATGGCATTGTGACAAAAATGTATATTTGAAAGTAAAAAAGTGTCAACCCCTGTTTATCTAAATTAGATCTCTTCACATTTTGTGCATCGTATGAGTTTCATGAGATTCATCCTGGAATGCTTTTTTAACAGAATCAAGTAAGTTTCCATATATATTTTTCATTTAAATCTAGGTTTTGTAAGTAAATAAGATGCAGCAGACTAATCTGAACCATTTAAACAGATTTGTGTCAAAAGCTTCTTAAAGGCATAAGGTACTCGGAAATGTCATCATTTACCCATTTTCTTGTTCTATGAATCACAATTTTTATGCATTTTTTGTGATTGTCAATCTGTTAGTCTTTGCCTAATACAAAAAGAATGTCATGTACAGCCATGGAATATTTATATTAGAAGACCATTTCAAAAACATTTTTCGTTTTTCTGAATTTACTATTTACAGATGTGTTTAGGTAAAATGATCATTTTTGTTTCATTCTGTGAACTAAAAACAATATTTCTCCCAAATTTAAAAAAAATCATTGTTTCTATTCGCATTTATTTGCAGAAAATGAAAACTATAAGATGCTCTGTATTTCCAGACCTCAAACACTGCAAAAAAAAAAACAAGTTCAGATTCACTTTTAAGCAATGCAGCAGTCATTTTGTACATGTATTTAGAAAAAGTTGTGATAACCTTCATTTTTATCAGTGTCTTGTCATGCTGTCAGTCTTTCACGTTGCTGTTGAATGACTTTATATCACTACTGGTTTGATTTTGTTGAACTTCAACAGACACTGGACTGGAATGAAAACAATACATCTAGAAATGCTCATTTAAAAAAACGGTGTCTCTCAATGGTGTAGGTTTGGAACAACATGAGAGTGAGTGAATAAATGCTGACAGAATTTATTTAGGGTGAACTATCCCTGTTCGACCACGAGAAACATAAATTCATTGAAGTTTGGCCAAACTTTTACTGTATTTCTTTAAAAACAACTGACCTGGACACCCCAAAATGGACCACGCCACCTAAACCAAAGCTGCTATAATTTTTCTCTAATGTTACGGCATTATTAGAATATCACCAGACCACCAGATCATCACATTTAACAGACGTGTTGTGTTGTTTTCAAATCGGTTGCCTCTCAAAGTGTCCAGAGTCAGAATTGAATCATGGGATGTGTGTAGAGTTCAAATGACTGGGGAGACTTGCGGCTCTCAAAATCAGGAGGTGAAAAATGGCGTGGTTATTTGTACCTGACAGAAGTTAAGAGTCTCTCCCCCGCGGCCCAGTCGCTCCCTGCTGACCGCGAGCCTGCCTTCTCCTCTAGCTGCATCTCACCTTGCGAGAGACACACACACACACACACAATCCCTGAATGTGCATAAGATGGCCTACTATCTCCAGCACGCTCAGGAAATACTAGGCCAGAGGTGAGCGGGTCTCTGTCAGGTCGAGGTGTGTGCATGTGTTTGTAGTGGTTGTTGGTTTATAGGCGTGTGTCTAATTTCATATTAATCTCAGCGAATGACTGAATGGAGTCACATTGGTGTCATGAGGGGAAACATCTCTAGAGTGGTTTAGCGCCGACTTTTAGAGAGTACTCAACAAAACGGGCCAAATATAAGCTAATATAGTCAATGTGGGTTAAATAAAATATTTAGCATTAATTACATGAGACGTAAGGCTTTATGTAAACAACTATAGGAAAGCCATCTGTAGATTGATTTCTCCAAAAAGAATATTAAAAATTTTTAGCAAAAATTTAAGGGCAACATTGCCTAAACCAATGACATAAGTCAGGGGTGTAAGTATCTGTTTAACTGACCAATGGCAGACGGCGGGTGTGACTTATGTGGTACACCAACAAAATGTTTGTCTTGTAATTTTTCATCAAAATGTGACATCTTGCTCCGCCTATAAAATGAATTTCCATTTCGGCTGACATCACCGATCCCTTTTATTTTTAAACCCCCACCAGCCACCTGTCATACAGAGACCACTCTTCTCAACCCAATTCCCAATGGATACATTTAAGGTCCAGCCTACATTTTTAGTTGAACATCCGTATTTTAAAATAAGCCACATTATAAAGTAAAATGGGTTGTGAACACGTCATATGGAGTTTAATGCTGATCCCAGGATCACAGTCCCTTTAACCAGTATTCTAAGCCATACAGAATCAGCAAATAACATTTTGGCCAAAAGTATGCAAACTTTCAAAAAGATTTAAGCTAGATATCCAAAATCAAAATTTGGTTATAACATCTGAACATCTTCAATTTGAGCATCTTATTGAAGCTATAGGACCAGTGATCAAATCAAATTGCAAGTACATTTTTTAAATATTTATGACTAATACATTTTTACTGCATGTGCAAATGATCCTTCAAACATTTTGGCCAGCAATGCCAAGGTGGATTTGAATAATTTAAAATGATATATTGATATTGAAATGATATTGTAAATATTCAGCAATTCCCGTATTTTAATATGCGACATGTATTTATTTTTCTTCATTTGTACTGATGTTTAGAGTTCCTAAACAAGATAAACTGTTCAATTCAATTCAAATGTATTTCCATAATACATTTCACAACTGTGTATTGTTTCAAACGTACAGTAAGTAAATTAGTACAAACATTAGAGAAATAAATATGAAATTACGAATGACGAAACAGAATACATCAGCGTTACATTATTCATAGTTCATTCATATTATTCATTATTCATAGTGCCAATAAGAAAGAATTTCAAATATCAAATTTTTCATAAGATCTATATTAGCGACACTGATTGTAAAAATATTTGTCTGTAAGACTGCTGTCTTTTTCGAGTTGACTGAATTGATGACAACTAGATCATTCAAACATTCAGCAAAAAACATTTTCAGAGGTCCAATGCAAAACTGAGTCAGAAAGCATGTACTCGCATTTCTGTTCTTCTGCTATCTGAGGTTTCATGGGATATGGGGGTTTGGGGGTGTGTGTTATGTGCTGTCTCCTCCATGATTCTTGACAAATTCGACCAATCAGATTTACCGGCCGGTCTCTGAAGCTGGGCGGGCTACTAATTTATCCTTTAGCTCCATGGAGCTGTATATCACAACACTCGGGAAGACAAATGCCAGGACACATGTTGCCAGATTGGGGCTTTGAGCGCGAGATGCCTTTAATTGGGTGAACAGGGACCGGGCCCAATCCCAGACACCCTCGGCGTTATCTTCCTCACCCACCGCCTCTCCCCTTTTTCTTTCTACATGTTAACAAAAGGCAGGAAGATGAAAAAGATAACATCTTTCCCATCCCCTGCTTTGTGCCATTATAGAACAGACGCGCGCGGGGTAAAGAGGTACGATGCTGAGCTTCAAGGAGCAGAGCTTTATATAACTTCCTTTTGAGTTCCCTCCGCGTTTCATGTTTATTTCACTCCATCTTTTCCGCAGCCTCGCAGTTCTGATTGACACCGTCTTGCCGTGTGCTGTAATAACAATTATTCATTATAGACACTCAGAGCGATCCCACTGATAGCTACTGGATATATTTGTCTGAGTTTAGAGGGATGTGTATAAGAGGGTCTTAAAGGCAAAAGAAATTTAAAGAGATTTGTATGCAATAGCTGTTCATCAACATTGTTCATCTGATGCATCCTCATTTTACATTGCACCTTAACTGGGAACTTTTCCACTTTTTTAAGCAAAAGCGTGAGCGTGCGAATGAAGCAAGCAAATGAACGTAAAGCGGGCTAGCAGCTCTATGAATTGTGTGGTGTTTGACATTGCAAGCAGCAAGAAGCTTTTAAGCATTCACTGTGGCACAGGTGAAAAAGACTAGTTTAATATAATGTCACAGCTATATCAAAATCTTATGCACACTGGTATCTGTCGTGTTTTCTCAACAACAACATTTTTTTTGTGTGTTTTTTACTTTTTGGGGAGAAGGGGGAGCCAGGGAGTATTTACGGAAAACCGGGGCAAGTTGTCACATAGAAGTGGTTGCCACAAGAACAATATCTCTGTAAGGTTTTGAGTCAAAATTGTATTTACACATGAATGCTTGTCTTCTTCAGCTGAAAAATGCTTGTTAAAATGTGTGTATTTTATCATTTAGACCAGGGGTCTCAAACGTTTTGACTCCAAGGCTGCCCCATGTATTCAACAACATTCAAAGCCCCCTCTCCCCTCACAAAAACTCGAAATTTCCACCCAATAGAATATTTTTAAGCTTGACATTAACTGGAACATGTTTATTCATTATAAAAAAACAATAAGTAATATCTTGTTTTTTTTCCAATGTATTTCAATGCTCATTTTGTCTAAATTTGAAATATTAGTCATATTGAGACCTCCTTGGAAGTTACCTGGGGCACCCTTGTGGGTTTATTGGTTAAATATTTGCAAAACTCACAGACAAACATAAAGGGTGACCAACAGTAATAAATTATGAAAAAAATAAAAACCATGAAAAATGGAGATGGACAAGGTTTCTGCTCAACAGCGACGATCTGCTACCACACTGCAGTTTTTTCTATACCACTATAGGAGCTATACAAACCGAGGCATTTATTTAATGTATAGTCGCTTTACTATAATGTAAAAGATCTTATACGCATGCATATCATTTTATGATCATCACACTTATTAATAAATCGATCTATCATGCCTTTGTCGATTTGTTAGGAAAAGATGGCACAGCAATTTATCAAAGACCCGTGCTGCACCATCTGGGTTTATCTGTCAGTTGTCTGTTATGATGCGCTATCCCTGCCTGCGCTAATTAGGGAATCTGGGCACAGATATACAAAGAGGGGCTCGGATAGATTCGGGGAGAGCTTCAATAGCCCAGCTCCGCAATCTGGCCTGTGTCCAGTTCTTTCAAATGAATTCATGTTCCCCAAAGCAATTACATAAGTGTGTTTGGTCCACGTGGACATTTTCCACAATACACATTTTAATTAACACAATAATTCAGATCAATTTTGCAAGACCTGGCCTCACAAACTTTCGATTATTGCATATTCAATAATGAGAATGGGTCTTTTCAAAGAACCGTATTGAGTTTGAACAGTCAGCGAACACAATATTGCATTCCTGAAATTACAGTTGAAAAGCTAAAATGTCAAAACAAAGCAGGGTTTGTGTAAAGAAAAAGAGCTTGAACACACTTCAGGAATAAGAGATATCTATGAAAAAATACAGAAGTGCATGAATAAAAAAAGTATTATGGGCAATTGCATGCAAATCTCAACCTTAGCATAGAAAAATCAAGTTTAGTGTTTTAAATAGCCACGACGTCTAGTTTTTTAAGCCTTATTTTGCAAGCGTATTTTCTCAAAATCGTCACATCCATAACGGCCCATATTCCTCATAAATAGACAAATTAAAATATAACAACTGTATTATGTTCTACGAGCCATTCCTTCTCCATTTGTTAGGTATTATTGCTTTTGGTTTGTACATTTTAATTCACAGAAATCCTACAAAGTATGTCGTCTCTCAGAAAGCATGTCCTTTTTTGCCACAGCCATAACACATCCATATTTCCCCATTTTAAAACAGAAAACTTGTGTATAGACTTATATTTTGCTCATGTTTAGACTCTATGAACAGGGGTTTAGTAAAATATAAACAGATGATTCAGTATATTGGTAATAAATACATTCTTTGAGAGTTTATGTGACATATCCATAATGCTGGAATTGCCCATATCTGAAATATGTCTTTGTTAAAATATTACATTTTTATGTTATTTATGTGGAACTACATACATTTATGTTTCAGTGTTCTGTCATGTTATTACTAATGATTTTGGGTTTTACAAATGTTTGGGTTTCAGCTACACATGTGCAGCAAATACTACAGGGGTAACAATATAGTATATAACAATACAATACAATACAATGTATAATGCTGTAGCGATTTTTTTTACAATATGATGTCTGGTTTTTTACATTTATGTTACATCTTTGATTGATAAGACTTACTTGTGTAAGTATGAGCCTTCCATTGCTTGAAAAGATATCTAATTTCAATTGTGTCATCAATTCAGTCATCTTCCCGAAAAACTGATTGCAATCTTCCAAACAATTCTTGTTTCAGAAATATTACCAATATACAATGGAGTTGTAAAAAATGTATATGAAATGAATTCGATTAGTCGTATTGGTTAAGCTGCCAACATGTGACATGCTCTAAAAACCTCAACCTTTTATCTCAACCTTTTATTTATTTACCACACGATCAACACAATGTAATGTTCTCTAGGGTTTAGCTTTCTTGAATTTTTTTAAGGAAAGGAGTCTTATTTTTCTGTGACCTATTCCATTTTTTATTCTTGTTGGCAGAGAAGGTCACATTAAACCATGAATGTGGTCAATTTTATAACAACACATGTCACTTTCACCCACAGTCACCTGTAGTTCAGGCCTGTTTTCACTTTCCTCCGTGTTTATCTTTGAAACAAAACACGTTGCCTTCACACACACACACACGCACACCTCCTCCCAGCCAGACCTCATGTTGAGCTCCAGCCACTGTTTATTGATCAGCTCAAACTCCCAAATAAACGAGCAGAGAATGAGAGCTATGCTCGAGGGAGCCGAGCCCAGTCCCGGCTCCTCGGGCTCCCATCAATTTTAATCACGGCCCTAATGAAGAGACTCCTCTCTGCTGGATGTCCATAACTCAGAGCAGCACACCGCTACCTTCACCAGCGCCACTAGATCAGTCTTCCCGCTCCCCCTCGCCTTCAATACCTGCCTAATGCCTCTTTTTCTAAATAAACTATGCATTAGCTAATGGCTCACAGGAATGATAATAGATAATGGCTGGGGAAAGCTCATTTTGAAGCGGGGAAGAAAGCGCGAGGCTGAAGTTTCGTCTTTTTTGGCGTGTTTAAAGAACGTCTTTGAAGAGTTTCATACATCACACGGTTGTGCGTGAAATCTCAGGCTACGCTTCAGCCAGGTAGAATTCCCTGTTGACGACTTACAAGAATAACCTTGATATAAACGCAGCTTTTTCTGCACAATTAGGGATATTCCTTCATGCAACTCTAACCTTTCATGAAAGGCATGTCGTTCCGCCATATGTCTTTACTTTTGTTTTGACCTTGAAGTTACCTTTACGAGTTTTAAAAGTGTTACTTTTTATACAGTAGCCCATGATAACCAGCAGTGACGAATTACTTTAATATCTCAATTGTTTCTGCAACTGCATTCATAATGTAATGAAACGGAGAACTCAATAGTCTCAAAAGAGCAACCTCTGCGCAATACAATACATCATTTCAAGGTCATCTTAACAAACAGCTCTGACCCAGGCCAAGAAAACCACAAACCTCCAACCAAACGCCCAGAGACGTCTTTCTTCTCATTTCCACCCGCTTCTCCTCAAAAGAGTGTAAGAAGTTTCTCAAACTCTAAAGCCCGAAAACTTTTTCTGAGCTGCTGAACCAAGCGCTCATATTTTACTTCTGGTGACGCCCGGAATCTTTCTCCAGCATCTGGTCCTCTCATGCCGGGTAAGAGGAAGAATCCATCACCTTCCCCTTGGGCTTGCATAATCTTCTCATGGAGGTGAGGTGCCACGATTTTGGCTATTTGCTGCTCGTCCTGGGATTTGGCCTGTCTGCTCATATTTGATATCTGAACTCAGCAGTACAGACACATATGGGCGGCTCATAAAGCTAACATGGTTTATGGTGCGGCCTGACGGAGATGCTCACTTCAATTCAAAGTAAGAAAACCAAACCTTAATGTTACGCACCTTGAGGAATTTTGTAAGTCTGATGCTGAATTTCCTATGAAAGGGCAAACCATAAGTATTGTGTATGCAGAGGGTGTTTTCCAAATGAGTCAGTCTGTCTGTCTGTCTGTCTGTCTGTCTGTCTGTCTCTCTACAGTATCTGTCTGTCTGTGTGTCTCTCTACAGTATCTGCCTGTCTGTCTGTCTGTCTGTCTCTCTACAGTATCTGTCTGTCTATCTGTCTCTCTACAGTATCTGTCTGTCTGTCTGTCTCTCTACAGTATCTGTCTGTCTATCTGTCTCGCTACAGTATCTGCCTGTCTGTCTGTCTGTCTGTCTGTCTGTCTGTCTGTCTCTCTACAGTATCTGCCTGTCTGTCTGTGTGTCTCTCTAAAGTATCTGTCTGTCTGTGTGTCTCTCTACAGTATCTGCCTGTCTGTCTGTGTGTCTCTCTAAAGTATCTGTCTGTCCGTCTGTGTGTCTCTCTAAAGTATCTGTCTGTCTGTCTGTCTGTCTCTCTAAAGTATCTGTCTGTCTGTCTGTCTCTCTAAAGTATCTGCCTGTCTGTCTGTCTCTCTACAGTATCTGCCTGTCTGTCTGTGTGTCTCTCTAAAGTATCTGCCTGTCTGTCTGTGTGTCTCTCTAAAGTATCTGTCTGTCCGTCTGTGTGTCTCTCTAAAGTATCTGTCTGTCCATCTGTCTGTCTCTCTAAAGTATCTGTCTGTCTGTCTGTCTCTCTAAAGTATCTGCCTGTCTGTCTGTCTCTCTACAGTATCTGCCTGTCTGTCTGTGTGTCTGTCTGTCTGTCTGTCTGTCTGTCTCTCTACAGTATCTGTCTGTCACTGTGTGTCTCTCTACAGTATCTGCCTGTCTGTCTGTCTGTCTGTCTCTCTACAGTATCTGTCGTTCTATCTGTCTCTCTACAGTATTCTGTCTGTCTGTCTGTCTCTCTACAGTATCTGTCTGTCTGTCTGTCTCTCTACAGTATCTGTCTGTCTATCTGTCTCGCTACAGTATCTGCCTGTCTGTCTGTCTGTCTGTCTGTCTGTCTGTCTGTCTCTCTACAGTATCTGCCTGTCTGTCTGTGTGTCTCTCTAAAGTATCTGTCTGTCTGTGTGTCTCTCTACAGTATCTGCCTGTCTGTCTGTGTGTCTCTCTAAAGTATCTGTCTGTCCGTCTGTGTGTCTCTCTAAAGTATCTGTCTGTCTGTCTGTCTGTCTCTCTAAAGTATCTGTCTGTCTGTCTGTCTCTCTAAAGTATCTGCCTGTCTGTCTGTCTCTCTACAGTATCTGCCTGTCTGTCTGTGTGTCTCTCTAAAGTATCTGCCTGTCTGTCTTGTGTCTCTAGTATCTGTCTGTGTCGTGTTCTAAGTCTGTCTCCATCTTCTATCTATCTATCTATCTATCTCTATCTTCTATCTCTATCTATCTATCTATCTATCTATCTATCTATCTATCTATCTATCTATCTATCTATCTATCTATCTATCTATCTACCTATCTCTCTATCTCTGT
The DNA here is from genome assembly GCF_024868665.1 of Triplophysa rosa. NCBI lineage: Eukaryota > Metazoa > Chordata > Actinopteri > Cypriniformes > Nemacheilidae > Triplophysa > Triplophysa rosa. Next base: position 10,968,549 of record NC_079892.1, read on the forward strand.
ATCTCTCTCTCTCTCTGTCTGTCTGTCTGTCTGTCTGTCTGTCTGTCTGTCTGTCTCTATACAGTATCTGTCTATATGTCTCTCTGCAGTATCTGTCTGTCTCTCTACAGTATCTGTCTATCGGTCTGTCTGTCTGTCTGTCTGTCTGTCTGTCTCTTTACATTATCTGTCTATATGTCTCTCTGCAGTATCTGTCTGTCTCTTTACAGTATATATTTGTCTGTCTGTCTGTCTCTCTACAGTATCTGTCTATCGGTCTGTCTGTCTGTCTGTCTGTCTCTTTACAGTTTATATTTGTCTGTCTGTCTCTTTACAGTATATACAATATTTGTCTATCTGGCTGCCTGTCTGTCTCTTTATAGTATCTATCTGTCTGTCTGTCTGTCTGTCTGCACTATTTGTCTGTCTCTCTACAGTATCTGTCTATCTGTCTGTCTGTCTCCTTACAGTATATATTTGTCTATCTGTCTGTCTGTCTGTATGCCTGTCTGTCTCTTTACAGTATATATTTGTCTGTCTGTCTGTCTCTTTACAGTATCTATCTGTCTGTCTGTCTGTTTTTCTACAGTATCGGTCTATCTGTCTGTCTGTCTACCTATCTGTATGTCTGTCTGTCTCTCTATAGAATATGTTTATCTTTCTGTCAGTCTATCTCTCTACTGTGTCTGTCAGTCTGTCTCTCTACTGTGTCTGTCTGTCTGTCTGTCTACAGCATCTATCTCTCTGTCTGTCTGTTTTTCTACAGTATCGGTCTATCTGTCTGTCTGTTTACCTATCTGTATGTCTGTCTGTCTCTCTACAGAATATGTTTATCTTTCTGTCAGTCTATCTCTCTACTGTGTCTGTCAGTCTGTATCTCTACTGTGTCTGTCTGTCTGTCTGTCTGTCTGTCTACAGCATCTATCTGTCTGTCTGTCTGTCTGTCTGTTTTTCTACAGTAGTAGAGATAGAACTGTAAATCTCAATGAGCTGAACTTGTAGATTTCTTGTTGTGTTCTTGTGCCATGGATCTGCTAGACAGCACAACATTCTTTTGAATGACTACTCAGACTTTCTCCCCACTGGATCACATTAACTTCAGTGATTAAACAGCGGCTCTGAAAGATACTCAGGCTCAGGACTACAGGAGAGAGAGAACAGTAATGTTTGATCTATCATTTGTGGCCTCACACATGAGGCAGCTCTTTGTATGGATGCTGGGATTTGCTGTAGCCCTTAGGCAACATCTGCTGTGTGTGTGTTTGGACGTGCAAGGGGCCATTTGGCCAAACGGTCACAGAACAGGATGGATGAAAGGGCGGTGAGCTGCAGCTGGGGTGATCTTATGATATCACCAGAGAGATGTGCACAAACGCACACAAACCTGACATCACACCAGGGAACATCGGACATGTTAGCTGGAATTATGCAAAGCCCTTCTGCATGTCAGATTGCTAGAGACGGCGTGAATGTGTGTGTGTGTTTAACCCTTAAACAAACTGACCTGCAGATCTCGTTCGCTCTACCCCGTTCATAGGAAATCTATCTTAAAGTGATTATTTCATCAGAGTGGTCAGGTCCCAGGCTGTGTGTGTGCATCTGTGTGCCGTGCCTGTGTTGTTCTCTAGAGGATGTCTTTCATTCATGTAACAGGCATGAACAACTCAACCTTCTGCTCATTTAAAGGGCTTTTCCTGCAGTCGACACCTCTGCCTTGAGGCGATGAGCCATGATGGGGTTGCAATGAAAGCAGCCAAATAGTAAATCCTTCTCTCGGTTCACCTCTGCTAAACACCAGCTCTGTCAAATCCCCAGCACCTCAATTCAGTTTGATTTCAATGTCAAACTAAATAATTATGATACGTTTTGTAAATTAGTACAACAAGATAAATAAATATAAGTAAGTCAATAAATAAACATAATTAAGAAGGTAAATAAATACATATAAGCACGTAATTAAGTAAGTAAATAAGGAAATAAGTAAGTAAGGAAATAAATAAATAAGTAAATAAATAAACATAAGTAAGTAGGTAAATAAATAAATATAAGTACATAGTTGAGTAAGTAAATAAATAAATATAATGAAGTAAATAAGCAAGTAAGAAAATAAATTAATCAATCAAAAGTAAATAAATTATTTATTTAAAAGTGATTATTATTTAAAGTTATTTAGAAGTAAGTTAGTTAGTTAGTAAATAAATAAATAAATAATTTATTAAAATAAAAAAATAATTAAAAACCAAAAGAAATAGAAAGCATTCTTTGGTATATCCATTGTAAAATTTGCCGACTCCGATTACACAGCTTATAATTTTTCTTAATATAGTTTTAATGGCATTGTAAGTTTTAAACATTTAACATTTATTTATTTTGCACACACTTTCATTCAAAGCGACTTCCTAAGCTACGAATTTAAATTTTCATTATTTTTAAGTAATTGTTGCACTATAGTAGAATAATACTATTACATATGATTATAATATTATATTATTATTAAATCATTATCTATCCATTATTGTTGTTATTTAAATTATAGTATTTTGAAAGACATTGTTATGTTTATTATTGTTGTCTTTTCTCAAATAAATACATAATCAAACTCCTTTAACCGTGTCTCTCATATACTCTCATACACAGCATGCAAGAGCACACGTTTAAACCGCTAGGCCACGTCTCATCTCTGAACGTTTCTCGCATCTTCAGTAGTTAAAATGAATAATAATGATCCGGTAAGTTTATGACACGGTGTCATCTCGGGGACGCGGGGAGGAGATGCTAACTGCACTGATAAATGGGCTGTTAGCATTCAGCTCTGCCTATTAAACGTGTTTCTTATTATCGATCAAGCTAAACAACCTGATGGAGGGGGAAAAAAGTCACCTTGATATAATTCTACCTATCAATCATTCCTGAGGCCCTCGCAGACCGGGCTGGCACGGCCATTAGCAGACGCTGGCATTATGTTGGTGGGAGGAAGAGTTCTCAGGTAACGAAGAGTCAAACTATCGGAAACAATGACTTTTTGAGTCATTCGCTGCTGTTTTGGTAAACTGGGTTGTATTAAGATTTCTTGCACATTCACTGCGTATGTGGACTTTTTTCTGTCAATGCTGTTTTAAACATAATGAATAAAAGTGTATGGTTAAGCTCGCTCCACTTATAGACTCAGTATTACCATAATACAGAAATCTACCATGAAAAATTAGTCAAGAATGAAAGTCTAAGAAGCTCAGAGATCGCTATACAGCTTAAATCCTGAAGCTAAAAATAGACCAAAGTTCACAATGTGGGCATTAGAGTGTCCTTGTGTCCTTACTGAAAATGCTTTGCTTGCATCTGTGATCAGGTACAACATCAAACAGTTATTATGGCACGTTTTTTTTGTTGCCATTTTCACTATTTTTCTAACCACATACAGAAAGACTGATGAGGTGTTTTTCTACACAAAGCTACAGCTTCTAGGCCTGAATCCTTACAATCCACAAAACCAGAACCAGCCAAAAGAACCGAATTGGCTGTTCTGAAGAAAATACTATAGATCTGACAGAGATGTCAGAACTGGCCAGGAAATAGTGCAAAGACATCTTTGATCTGCTTTGATCACATACACATACAGAAGCAGAAAAATGGAAGTGGGCTTAACATTTGTGAGAAAGACAGATGGTGCATCATGGGATTCATTAATGTTAAAGCACAGGTTTGTGACCCAAATGTAGAGACGCTCACTGGGGACTTTGTCCATGACCTACGGCAGAGGTTTGTAAACGCGATTTTTTTTATTCTGTATTACAGGTGAAACCTGTCAGTCTGCTCTGTGGAACTGATAAAATAGTTTTTTTCCCTCAATCTATAAAGGATGTCTTGCATGGTTTTTAGTCAAACCAATTGCTCTTACACAACATTTTGGACTTTGGGCAGCTAAACAGTTCAGACTCTGGTCACAGGCCTACTTGTGTTTGCCAGGCACTCATAGGTGTGAATGACTCTCTGATTCCACGGGCTCTTCTACCAGTTGGATGGCATCGCTACATGTCTGGATTATGCTTAGTGCTCAACCTTTCCAGTTCTCTCAACACTATGCCTCAGTAAAAGGATTCAGAGTCTCCAACAGAATTTCATACCAGTTCAAAAACACCTTTTTGACTAAATAATATAATTCTGATTCTCCAACACAACCCTGACTTTTTCTATCTCAACAACTGTATTTGGATTAAATGTTGCTATCAGGGTTGCCAGATCTCCATGACAAAACTAGACCAACATCCTCACCCCTAATACCAAAGCTCAAAAAACTGTACAACTGTATTTTAAATAAGTGTCCGACACTCAAATATAATGGATTGCATGTTGGTATCAGGGATCCCAGATCTGAGTGATAAAACTAGCCCAATGGCCAAACCAAACAAGCCCAGAAGACCCAACCCCTCATACCAAAACTCAAAAAGTGTCTCTACTATCCCCCCCAAAAAAATATTTTTACAGGCAACAACTGTATGACTGTTTGAATAAGTGTCTGACACACAAAATATATTGGCCAAACTAGCTCAACAACCCCATCTCTAATACCACCACTCAGGTATGTACTATTCCTAAAATACATATTTTATAGACCTTCTTATGCATTACACACAATCTCTTCATTAAACCATCTAAAATGAATCATAAACAAAGTCTGTTACCATGAATAACGTCATCTTACCCTAAAAATGACCAATAACAAACAAAATCTTTCTACCTTTCACCTGCGGAATAAATAACATGCGGCAGCAGTTTAGAAGTAGCCCAAATTTACAAGAAAACCAAGAACTTGGCAACCCTGGCTGGTATGGAATAAAAATTATGTAAATTTAAAGGAGTCATATTGCACGGCTAAAACAAATATTATTGTTTGTTTTAGATGTAACGCAATGTATATACACCATTTAAAGTTTAAAAAACGTTGTATTTTCCACATACCGTGCATGTTTGTATCTCCTCTTTGCCCCGCCTCTCTTAAACGCGCTGATTTTTTACAAAGCGAGGTGTGCTATGATTGGCCAGTTCACCAGTGCGTAGTGATTGGTCGAATACTGCAAGCATTTCATGGAAATGTAACGCCTCTTACCATATTCGGAACATCAGGTTCTAAAGCAATTGTACTGACAGACGATACAATGAGATTTACAATTACGCCCACCTTAACTACGTGTAGATTTGGGCGGTCTTAGTCAAATCATGTTACGAAGTTACGTAGATTCATACATAAATGATGGTGTGGTTACACGAGGCGTTTCAGGCAAGTCTGGTTGAGCATTCGCTTTTAGATAGAATGCATCTTTTTTTCCCACACTTTTATTTTTGCAATTTTACGTGTCTAATACATGCATGGGCAACTTATAACACACCAAAAACACAGAAAAACACGTACTTCTGCCATATGACCCCTTTAAGAAATGTGTAAAGAGTAAATTATTAATTAATGACGTTTAATTTTAATTTTTACATTTTTGGATGAAGCAATCCTTTAAATTGATAAGCCTTTGAAATTAAGTATATTGTTTTTTAAACACTATTTCATGTTTATAAATAGAAAAATAACTCGCCTTTATCAAATCAATACAACCCCGGTCAGCCAAGTACACAATGGCCAAAAGTGATGTCCAGCTTCACACAACTGATATCTTTTCTCTTTATTCATGTTTTATTTAAAGATGCATAAAAAATTGTAAAAATGATTTTGTATGCATTCTGTACTAGCATGCATGAAGTCACAAGCAAAGTTTAGCATGTCAATGACAAGGAGTAAAAATGACTCCTTAATATTACTACAAGAGAGGATCAACAAATATTAATCACACATAAAACTGTAGTCAATGTTTGCTTTATTTCCTGTGAGTTTTCTGTCCATGTATTTTTAAACCCCTATTTCCTGATATTGTGTAGTTTGTTTTTGCCAAATCATTTTGTGCAATAAAAACCTTTAAAGTTGAGAGTCATTCGGTTGAGTTGAGACTCATTCAAAGCAAATATGCCACTTCTGGACATCACTTTTGGCCACTACCATATTTACGTCCATTTTAAGCTAGCAATAATAAAGGTATCACACACAAAAAAGAGAAACCTCAAGCTTCTGTTCCCAGCTAAAGGTCAATAACTCATCCATGCGGCCGCCGTGTCTCTCCTCTTGTTCTCCAATCGGGAAGGAGTGAGGAAACAATTTGCCCAACACCTGGTCTGGGATCATGCTGGAACACACTCGGCCTGCGCTCGTTCGGGTCACAGCCGTGATGGAGCTCTCGTGCCTTCCAGAAGTTTCCGTACCGTTGAAAGACATATGGCTGGGCACGGTTTTGCATCACCTTTCTCAGCCCTTACCATCTGTCTGCAGGCCCAGGTGTGCCCGGTCTGGCATGCTTCACCACAGTTTCTCCCACCACTGGAGTGCTGTCATTCACTACTGGTCTTCGGCTGATCTCAGACCTGTTCCAAACAGTAAATCAACGAGACCAGCAGCATGAGCCACAATTAAATCAACAACAATAATTCACTGCTCTGGACTTGGTACTTTACACACAAAAGATGATGGGACGGTGTGTGTGACGGATGGAAGAGAATAACCACGTTTAATAAAATAATAACAGTGAATCATTCATTACACACTCTTTAGCGTCACGCATTTTGTCACACAATGCAAACAAGAAGCTCAGATGAACAAGAACATCTGTTATTGTGGAATATTGTGAGGTGCAGGGACGTTCATGGTCTGCCGAAGCATCATCTAAGAGAAAAGTATACAAGACAGAGCACAAATAAGGATTGCGAGAAAGGAAAAGCCAGCGTTTGATCACTCATCAGGTGTCAACAGCGACTCGGAAACGGCGAAGGAGGAGGACGAGGTTTCAGCTTTCGTTTGTGCCTCTTCAAAGTGCCTCGGCGGCTCGCCGGCTCTCATTTAAATGGGAAACTTTCTTTCAAATTTCCACCGTTGCCGCTGGAAGCTCCTGTTGACACAGGACATTTTCCTGCCGAGTAGAAACGCAGATATTCTGTTCCCTTCTGCTTTTTTTCCCACCATGCACCTCTCACATGTTTGTGAGGATGATTAATGGCCGGATCCGAGACGCAGAACAGAGGTTATCAAAGGATTTGAGCTGTTCTACAACACCACATTAATTACAACACACGGCAGGGAAGGTGTCGAACGGCACCGGGAAGCACGACAAACACGCTTTTGATTCGCACATAAGCCGTGTCAGGAATTTTTGTGGGAATATATTAAAACGATGGGTTGCAAACTTTGTAGGTCAAGTACATTGAGAATTATGCACTTGGAAGATGTTTTTTATCCAAAGTAACATTCAAGGAATACTTTTTAGATTTGTTTTTTAAGTTTGTGTGTTCCCAGGGAGTCAAACCCATCACCTTGGGTTTATACTGCTGTGTTCTACCAGTTCCGCTACAGGATCATAATACCGCAGCTGATATATTTGGCAGACAATGTTATCCAAAGTGACTTAGAGTGCTTTTAAGTCAAACAATTGATCGGTTTCCTGTGAATCAACCTTAGCATTTCGAGTACTATGCTCTACACTTTCAAAAATGATGTGTTAAAAAAACACAGTCGGTCCTTAGCACATCTCTGTGTCTAGTTAAGGACAACACATTTTGTGTTACTTCTAACTCAACCGTGTTGCATTTACATTTACATTTTACATTTATGCATTTGGCAGACGCTTTTATCCAAAGCGACTTACATTGCATTATCCTATACATTTATACATAGGTACAGTATGTGCAATCCCCTGGGCTCGAACCCACAACCTTGCGTTGTTAACGCAATGCTCTTACCACTGAGCTACAGGAAAGCAAAGTGTTCAAATTCCCTAACGCAAAAAAATCATCACAAAAGCAAAAAAAGTATTATGTGGAATATATTTTTTGTATAATTTTATAAGAAAGCATTTAATAAAATACTTTTTTTGTTGCAAATAATCATGCAACCATGAATGCTATATCTATGACAGGGGTTTTCAAACTTTACGATAAGAGGGACCCCCAAATGTGATGAATCTTTCGTGAGGACCCCCTTCCTAAAATACACATTTTTCTATATTTTTATAAAGAATCAAGCTTTGTAATAATAATAGTGATATTGAAGTATATTTAAACAAATTTTCACAAATTTTCACAAACTAGCAAAGATTACTTTGCAAAGTATGCTTGTAACAAGATGAGATAAACACTTAGAAATAAATATGAACACTTCTAAATGAAACTGTAATAATGTTCCGTAGACGTTTAAAGTTTTGCTTTGTCTTTTTATTTCCCCAAGATTTTCTGGGGACCCCCTGGGAACCAGTTTGAAAACCCCTGATCTATAAGATAGTGACTTGGTGAATATGTTACATACTGTGCAAAAAAAAGCATTTAAAAGTTTCACTGTCTTTGAGACCTGTAATATTAATGTGATCTACTGTAATGTATGGAATGTATAAAATACTGCTTTAAATGTTTAAGTACAAAATAACTTTCAACATCAAAAAAGTTAAGTGATGTCGACTTATTTTATACAGTATGTTACAGCAACTCTACATTATAGCCAAAATTGAAATTAGTAAGTTGAAATGACTTGTGAAGCCAATCTAAATGTTCTTTAAAATTGATAACAGCAAAAAATGTTTTATTATCATTTAACTGATTTATGTGGTGTACTTTGTAAATGAACTATTTCACCGAATCGTTAATTCTCATAACAGATCCTATTGAAGACTTTACTTATTGTTGCTCTTTAGACAAAATGTGTTATATGATCTTGCATAAAAGCATAAATGTACATGTAAATATTTCTATATTTACTGTTTTTGAAATGTCTGCAGGGAGTCACTTCACATACCACAGGTGTACCACATGTACCACAGTCTAAGATCCTCTGCATTAAAATATTCACTCAAAACAACCCCCTCATCCAAATCCCACCTGAGCAAAGTCAAGAGAAAGACGTAAAAACCAGCCCGTTCCCCTTCGAGAAGCACAAGAACCCAACATCCTTCAAGAGCAACAGACAACCTTAACTTCTCAAGTTAACTTTAACGATAAGGAAAAGAATTGAATCTCTGTATATATACGATGGTAAATGTTAGCCCGACTGCTGCATCCTACTCCACATCACTTGGCCCGTTATGAAAAATAGTTTGCTATTTTGGAACCCCCTGGCAGCCATAGTGGATCACCACAGACCCCGAGCTCATTTATCTTTTGTCAGAGATGAAGCCAAACTAACGCCATCTCCCGAAGCGGCTAAAGAATGAGGAGGGGAGAAGGGAGGTAAAAATAAACCGCCTGCGCTCAGGTAACGACACGGAGGAGTCACTTTACAAGTAATGTGTGGCTTTTTAAAAGTGGAACTCCGTCTCTCCATTAGGACATTAAACACTTTTTGTTCCCAGGCAACCTGATTAGAAGTGTCGTTCCTTGCCTGAAAGTTAGGGAGGAAACGTGACGATGTGCGAGAGGAGTATGAAGAATGTTTTGCTGACTGATGAATGACTGGCTCTGCGTGTGTTTTGAAACAAAAATGTGTGACAGAATCAGCTCAGACTGAGGAATGATAAAAAACTGCAGCGTATTAGTGTGTAGTTAGTGCAAATGTGCTTTAAAAATAATGTTTTTTTGTTGTTGATTAAAACAAGATAATAAACATTATAGAGAGTGGGGCAAGTTGTCACATGGATAAGTTATTATAGGAAATATAAGCTTTTGAGTTAAAAAAATCTAATTGTACAAAAGCGTGTTTTCATTTACATTGTATAAAACGAACATACATTATTTTATTAATATTATTTTATTTTTTAGATAAATTAATGTTCTACTATCCCTATTTTATATAGCGCACAAAATTAAACCTATGCCATACATTACATGATAGAATTATTATTATTATTTGAGTTATATTTATTAATTTAACATTTTATCAAAAGAATTACCAGAACAATTATTTTATATTTTTATTTTTGTACATTCTCTTTTTTATATTTATACATATATTTACATTTCATGATGTTTTATGAATTGCTTAATGTTTCACGGCTGTTTTCTTGTTTCAGAATTAAATGCTATTTATTGGTGGATTCAATGTAAAGAAAATTACCATAAAGAATACAACATTTTTGTGAAGTAAAATTACATGTTATTTATGTTTTTCATGTTATCTTACACCCAACTTGTTCCTATTGTGACAACTTACCCCATACAGTGTGACAACATGCCCCGCTATTGTTAAACAAATAGTTATTGATTGCATTAATCTAAACTTTTATAAACTTTTCTAAATTTAAATTTAGATCTACAACTGTATTTACATTTAGTTGTTTGTTCTTCTGTTGCCATTTTAATAAACAAGTGTTAAATGAGAGCAAATGTGACTCTACAAGCACAGAATCCTATAGTCTTGAAATGCCTCTCTCTCTCTCTCTCTAGCACTCCTTCGCTCTTTTCCATCGCCTGAGGCCATATGATTGCCCATCACTTCAAGGTCTGTGACTACGTGCACGACTGACTGCTCCCGCCACACGATAAGCAACAGGAACGGCCTCTGAATAACACATCCGTCTGACAGGGCATCGCTCTGCCCCTCTCTTATCTCTTAAATAAGTGTTCCGGGGTGCCTTGCAACATGTCTTCCTGCCCAGGTATCACTGTTTATGATTTTTACACAGACACAGTGCAGGACAGGACAGCAATTCTCACCTCGTGCTCAGTGTTGCATCCGACCGCTTCGCCACGACAAAATCCCTCTGACTGAGTCCTTCTCAGCTCTGACAACTATCCCAAATACACACCCACACACGCTAACACACCTCAGGGGCGCTCTGTCACATATTCTGTGGCATCGGTCCAGTGAGATAAACACACCAGCGTGGCATGGACCTCTGTAACTCTGTCAGGCCGGACACACACTGGCATTATAAATAAATAAATATAAGACCGGTCCGCCATGATTGCCTCTCCATGCCTGACGTGGCACGATGATGGTTCACGGCCGCCGGAGATGAGCACCTGATGACCCCTCTGGAGTCAGCAAATGACAACTGGAGAACATTTCCCATAATGCAACAGAAGGGGTCAGTCATTTGGACACATTGACACACTGATATGACAAGTTTCTATCTATGTGTCTTTCAGGAATTTTGGGGCTATTTATTGCCCGTGTGTTTAGTAGCTGGAAAGAATCTTTTCATACAATCCTTTCAGTATTTAAAGGCAAGTTCACTCCAAAATGAAAATTCTTTATTTACGCACCCTCTTGTCATTTCAAACCTGTATGACTTTCTTTCTCCTGCAGAACACAAAAGAAGATCATTTGAAGAATGTTGGTGACCAAACAACATTGACCCTCATTGATTTCCATTGTATGGAGACATTTCTCTAAATATCTTCTTTTTCATATACAAGCAGTAAAATCGGCATTGTAAAAAAGGTCACAGTTTATATACACTGTGAGTGTTAATTTGACCTTTTTTAACACCGGTGATTTTACTGTGCAGGATCTGATGCTTCACACCCTCATTTTTTAAAGTAATTTTTGCTAAATGAAATATTGTGAGTAATTTAAGCTTTGATAACTTTTACATATAATTACATATAACGACATGCATGAACCTGACAGACATGACACTTTTGATCACATTCAGCCCATTAAATCACTTACTGCTGACTGAAAAACGATGCAAATTCATTCTTAAAACTCTGAACTTGTCTTTCAAACTCAAGTGTTTTTTAGCAAACACTGTAAGCCAAAATAGAGTATGGCATAATACGTATCCTCTGTAAGTGTATCTCTCCTATAGAGCTGAACTCAATATTGAGTCATTTGCTGCTGGCCATTCTGTTTAATAACATTTGAATTCCAATTTCATCTAGTTGTCTTATTTTTAAAGGCATTCTGTTTTGCAGTGCACCAAAGTTTTAAAGTGTTGGGGTAGTGGGGGTAATGCTGGTCCCTATGGGAGAGGTAGATGATGTTGCCCTCGTTCGGCTTTGGCCTGCTTTCTTTGTTTTATCCTATTCTGGTAACCTTTTTTCCCAACACCAACCTGGTAAAATTGTAAAATGCCCATTGTTCTCCTGACAACAGAAGTTGCGGGGGTTGAATCCTTTGACATGAACCCAATGGAGCTCTCATGATAAGTTATTGAGCTCGTGTAACCTGGGCCGCTATTGCATCTGCCTTTTTTATTTTGTTTGTTTATTTATTTATTTTTTACGTACTCTCAAGAGTTGTCATGCAGCGGTAGACAAGGGAAAGTTCTCAACATCCATATTTAAAGGGATACTGTAAATTCTGTAACTATATAACAAAAGTATATTACAAGAACAAACTTTTTAAGTTTCAGTAAATGAAGGCATATTTCTGAGTATGTTAGAAAACCAGCGTGGATGAGAGTGTAGGGTATAAAACCTAAACCTGAAAATAATATTTTAAGTAATAAATAATAATTATGAAATCATGTTTAGTTAAAGTATAATGTAAGGGTTTACACAACAATACTCAAAAACATTTATTTATCCATCACAACTGAATTCAGTATGAAGCACACAGACTTTGGAAAAGATGGAAAACACATTTTGGGAAACCATAAAAAGTGCACATTGAGTTCTTTTAAAACAAAGCTCAAGCTCGCTAATATCTGGAACATCGTGCCTGGAGCAAGTTACATTTCAAATATAAGTATAAAGGAACATTCATAATCTGAAAAATCTTCCAGTTACGGGGCATATTGTTCATGAATGAGGTTATATACACGAAAAAGCCAAATTTGTAATCTATACTTATGACATTGTAATGGAGATATAAAAAAGAAGACAAAAGATGGAGGTGGTGTACACAAAAGAAAAAGGTTCCTATTTAATATCTACAACCGGGAAGGTTTGATAAAATCTTTGTAGGAGTTATTTGTATCTATTTGCACAGATGCGCACCACTGTTTCACTTTCGAATTGTGATCATAAATATAGTTGGATATCATCGTGTTTGTCTACAATATAGGCCTAAACAACCAAGAAGAAAACATTATTGCTTAAAGCTCAGCTCAGGAGGTTTTTAGACATGTTTCTCACAAATTAGAAAATTGTGACGCACAGTAAGAGCCACAAAAGAGGTACGTTAATAAAAGCTCAGTTGAATTGTGAGATTTCTATGAGAACTATTCTGAATTTTAATAGCAGACATTATTATCCAAATCTGAGAACAGAGGAGATGCAAGATTAATTGCGTCTGAGATTGAAGATGAACAAAAAATCTCTATTTAATCTCATTGAAATAATAGAGATATTATTGTCTTAATTCTGAATTATAATATATAATTTTACATTTTTGTTTATCAACATACTGGAAAAAGACAACGTTTTTAGCTTTCAGTTATCAAGTATAATAAAAAAAGATGTAAATGTTTTTTGTGATAATATATAAATTATATTGATATTTAGTCAAGAAAAACATGTTTCACCCATAATATAGATTTTTTTAATTAGTTTATTTTTTATTTTAAAATGTGACATAACATACAGTAGTAAATATTAACCATAAGTGCTGTCTATGTTGCATCTGTATTTTTATATATATTTTTATGGCCATATCAATACAAAAACGAATTATGCTGTGGGTCCACTAGACTGGCGAGCATGAATAACAAAAACATGAACACAACAAAGGGTTAAAATAATTGTTTCGCTGTTTAATATATATGTATTAAAATTCCTGCTGACCTTCTGAAATCTCGCATTTCCATATTTCATGATTTAAATTTTTGCCATAAATCATTGTTAGACACTCTTTATGTTTGTTCCCGGGTTTTGCAAATATCTAACCAACGTATAATAAGTAAAAAGTGCTTGTGAACTTAGCCAACACGGTATTTAATATTTTAACAAGTACAGTATTTTTTTTTTATTTCCTGGAAAACAGCGAATAAAATACCCCTTGTTGTGAAAATCAAGTTTCGAATGTTATTTATATGTCTATACGGTGTTTATAATATGCTTTAAGATAAACAATGTGCAAATTCATCATTTTAAACCACCGCGGAGTATTTTTTCACAAAACATCACAACCCTGTAACCAATCACGTTGACAGATTTGAGCTCACGTGATTGAATGGAGGCGGGGATCAATTTGCATATTCATGAATCCGCGCATACTAAATGAAGCACGTTTGTAGCGTTACATTCAAGTCATTTTAAGGCATGAAGAAATGAACATCACAGGAAAAAACGTTGACATACTCTATTTTAAGGCTTAAAGACTATTTGAAGTGATCAAATTATCGAATGCCGTGGGCCTTTAAAACACTGCTATTCCTCAGTCAACAATGCCACGTTTCATTATTTGGTAAGTAAATATCTAAAGTATAGGGTTTGATTAATAAAACAAGCACAAAGCCCTAAATAAAATACATAAGACTGCAGGCCCATCATGAATGAGAGTCTGTCTGAGCCACAGTGTGAAGGAATGCTGTTAATAATAGACGTGTTGTTAGCGAGCATGCATGAGTGTGTGTTTCCATGTTTGAATCCATGCGTAAACGCACAAATACACACACAAACGGTCGGCAGATTCTGCCCAGCCAACTGGCAGCCACATCTAGCTGGATTACAGGCCTGACTGGGGATGACTGCCTAATGAAGGTCTCTCGCTCTGTCTCTCTCTCTTTTGCTTATCCCTGAGATTGCAATCCTTTTAAACTGTGCACTCGCAGAACTGAGGCGGTGTGTGTGTGTGTGTCTGTTCCCCAATCCCTTCTTAAAAACAGCAAGAGACGCACACACAAATGCTGGCTGAGTGCGTACAGTCAGGTTTACATCTTTAAACACGTCAATACCAATAGTCCCGCTGCGCATCAAAAGCCCATTTACACAATAATAACCCATCGTGAAGCCGAGGAGCACATTCAGGAGAGCCGAAAGCGATGTTGTCGGATGACTGCTGTGTTGAACATAAAAATGGTGATCGTTCAAAGATGCGTACATGAAACTGCTATTTGAAAAGGCGTGTATTGATTTTTTTCTAATAAAGTCAATAGGTGCGATGTACTTAACCTGACGTGTAGTCAACAGGGAGGGTTTTATATCCAGACTTCTCACTAAATGTGTCTGAGTGTGGATTTATCTAAAGGAACCCGATCAGATATTTCGGTACAATAAACAAGCCCTTGGCTACAAAGCAATTTCCACTGTTGAAAAAAACATACGGACAAAACGTGTCAATTGGTGTGAAAAAAAGCAGTCAAAAACGATCTCTGCCTGTCAATCATTTAGGTTTGCAGACAACAGAATGATTGATGTGTATTTGGGGGCGTGGTTTTCTAAAGAGGGCGTCTACAGGTTAAGTTCATGTTGAGACATTTGACTAATGTTAAACTTAATGTCCCCGTGAACCGGAATTTGCGATCGTTTTTACTTCCATATTTTGACGCATTTCTGCGTGTAATGGAATTTCGAATGAGAAAAATAGTGGGCGTGGCTTGTGTTTTGCGATTTGATTGTATGTATAAAAACAGCCATTGCATTTTAAAAAAGGAACTGGCAGCAGACTGACAGTTGAAGGGGAGGAGTCAACGGATGCTCCGCCCAAGCCGTCTTACATACTGCACGTCATTTAAGATGGATAGTCACTAGTGCACTTTCAGATTTTAACAGAAGATTATGAGGGTACAGGAATTTAAAAAAGAGAATTTCACTGGGACTTTAAGATCTCTTCTGACAGGAACTAGCTAAAAAAAACAATTCTCAATGTTTTTCTCTCATACAGAAAGATCTTAAGCTCCTGTTAGAAAACACTAGCAGAGCTTCAACGTGCAGCTGTTTAGTGCCCATGACCCATAATGCCCTTTATCTCAAAAACGTTCTGCTTAAATGGCTTTTGCTCTAAGGGTCTATCCATTCAGCCGTTTCCTGGTGCCTGGAACCCTGGTGTCCTAACGGTTGCAATAAAAGGTGAGCGTGAGTGAGCTCCTCGGTGACGGAGAGACAGAGGAAAAGGGCAATAGATCTACACTGCACCCAGTTTTCATTAGCACAGCTCCCCTGTGTGTAATGACAGGACGCCGCTCGTAAGTGAACGCTCCCACAGGAACATTTATTGCTCACAGGTTGCTATTTCATAGCTCAGGAGACTTCAGTTATGTTTCATTTAAGTATCAACTTAGATTTGTCTGCTAAAATGTTTGAGACAATAGTTTACATATACAGTATCAATATGGCTTATATGAGAAACTACACTTATTTCCAACCACTCAAAAAAAAAAAATATATATATATACTGTATATAAAATCATTTATTCACCCTCATGTGGTTTTAAACCTGTATTTGACTCTTTTTCTGTGCAAAAGAAAAGAAGATATTTTGATAAATGTCTCAGTAGTTTTGTTTCCATACAATGGAAGTCATTAGGGGTCAATGTTGTTTGGTTACCAAACATTCTTCAAAATATCTTCTTTTGTGTTCTGCAGAAGAAAGAAAGACATACAAGTTTGAAATGACAAAAGTAAATGAGTAAATGGAGTGAACTATCACTTGAACCTATGCTGTGTTGTTTTAACCCATTGGCTCAAATATGAACATTTTACTATAGGTTAATATAAACCAGCGGTTGGGTTTGTCCATATGTTACCCAACCATAGGGTTGACATCTGAGAAATAGGACATGAAAGCAATAGTATTTGAAGCTAATTTGTTTAGAATAAACTACTGAGATCGTTTAAATTCTACTTTCTGTTTCTGTCAGTTATTCTAGTTTTGTTTTCAGTTTTTTATATTTTTTAATTATCTTTCATTTTTATATTTTTTCTTTTTATGTTACTTTTAGTTTAATATTTCATTGCCTTGGAATTATAAGGTTCTTCCTTTTTTGTCGAATTGAGTTATTCACGCATTCTTATTCTGCGACAACTTATTTACATAATATAATGTTTTTTTCTTTACGTTGTGTACATTTTGGGACATTTTTAGAAAACAAAAAGGTTTTATCTACAAAGTCAAATGGAATGCAAAACCTTTGAAGCTCAACATCTCAAAGCTGCTCAGAATGCAGATAGAACCTTATCAGACCAAGGCGATGATTTAGCAATTTTGTAATATACTTTTGTTATTTTATTGTTTATTTGTTTACTTTTATTTTACGTAATTTCATCTTATTTTAGTTTTTTATTTAGTTTTGATTTGTTTATTTATTTTTATTTTATGTAGGGCCTCAACTTGAACTTCAGTGTATTGCTAATGCAACATATCTAAGTTTCATCTAGTTTACGTTTCTCAAATGATATTTAGGCTGATATGTTATTTGATTTCAATAAACAGCTATGTTTTAATAGTTGAAGGTTTAGTAAACTATAATTACCTTTATATCCAGCATAGACCCTGTGGCATAAATAACACATGTGTTGTGACTCTGAAATAACAAGGAGCTACGGTCCAGGCAGTGACCTCAGGTCTGAGCCAACTAAGTGTTTAGAACAGACTGATGGAGAAAGAGTACAGTACATAATACAGTAAGTCAAATAAATTTGCGGTTTCAATCTCCTTTTTTTTTATCTGCATCTCATTATTTCTCTTCTCATCTATATCTCATCTTCTCGTCTCATGCTCTATTCCTCTTTGTCCCTCAGATCCCCTATCCAAATAATTCCTCTCTACTCCATCTGATCTACGGTTGCACTTTGCCCATTGCGAAAAACTCTTCAATGAAAATATTTAAGTAGTCTACTCAAATACCTTGCGAGGGTTCGAGTCAGCGGAGACCAGCAAAGCGGAGCCAGGAAACAGTTGCCGAGAATGAATGATTAGGGGCAGACGCTCCACGCCAAACGCCACACGGCCAAAGTGTCCTCGATATACGGGGGAGTTATCGATAATTTATCGCATCATCTGCTTGCTCTCTAACGCCAAGCCAAGATAAAGCGTAGCGAGGCTTCTCAACAGAAGCCAGCATTCGAGCCAGCTTCACCAGAGCGGATGGTTCGACAGACGCCAGCGAGATATTTGCATCGACAGATGGGATTTAGCCTTTGGACTGCATTGTAACACTGTTGTATCAAGAGACACGACTACAATTAGACCGTTTGAAGTTTGCATCCCCTCGAGTTTGGCTAATTGGTCGTGTAATGCTAACAGTGAATGTGCACTTTGGAAAAGTTCTTTCGATGTCTCTTTTCTCGCAACCGCACATTATGTTACATCAATTCTTAAAGTAACTTCAATTGTTCGCCACGCCAGGCAACGACCAACTTTTATAATGACATCGCCAGTTCATTATCTCGCCAATAAGCGGCTAGTGTCTTAAACTCAACGCATGGCCATATACAAGAACATGATTTCACCTCAATAATTCATGATGGTGGAGGGATGCTGAATAATTGAAGTGAACTTGAAGGCTTTTCCACGCAGTGCAGCTTTTACATTGGGCTTGATGTATCTGGCCGAGAGATGAGGAGGATGAAGGGGGGGACATAGTGGTAAGCTGTGTTTTCACCGCTCGTCTCACTGATCAATAATTTACCCAGAACCTCTGACTGGGACCTGTGCTCTCCAAAAGACCATTAAATGACAAAAAGCGGCTCCGTAATCCACCATTACCTCTTACTGCACAAAGACACGGTTCAATTCGGCTAAAATGGAGCTCTGAGAACCGCTGTCTCCACAACGCTCAGGCAATATTACAGTAAATAACCGTGCATCTAGTAAATGAGGACTGCTGGAGAAAAATAGTATAGGCAAGAAGGACTGATGCGGGGCACTGCGGGGCAGCCATACTTGTGTCCTCTCGGCGTGATGGGAGAAGATCAAGCTCCGGGAGACGCTTCATCATACGAGCGGGCTGCTGAGTTCCAAGCCCGCTCTCCGAACCATCATCAAAGGAGGTAGAACAGAGAGAAACGGCCCCGTCGACTCTGATCTTGGGTTGTTACGGCACAGCAAGTGACTAATTAACACAAAAGAAAATAGCGTGTGCCTGAAGAGCGGCAGGATGAGATGTGGGAATCTTGAGTGTACCTGGAGAGCACATGAATTTATAAGATGTGCAGACGCCTGGTGGGGAGAAGTTTAAACTGTATGCAGATAGACTGAATTCATCACAGATGCTGGATTCACAGGCTATTTCAGGACATTGATTTTAGTTCTTCTGATCTTGGTTTATACTCAGGGGTTAAACTGTGCTTTTGGAGATGGGGGAGTTCTATAGCAAACCTTAAATAAAAACACTACCAGATCGCTCAGGCCTAATTTACTTTATGGATTATATTCACTTTAATTCAGTCTTTGCCGGATTTAAGCACTTTGCATTTGGTTTTTTTGAACAGATTTTGCTTTTCAGGCGTTCTCCAGATTCATTTGAGTATCAACTCTCATGTGTTTGGGAGAGAAAAAAATGAATCAAATAAAACACTTGAAATACAATAAAAATATGTTTCATATTGCAAAATGAATAGATTGTATAGGTTAAATTTTGGATTTGGGTACAGCAAATGTGATTAGAAATGTTTGAGTTGATGATGAAATCTTTATTGACTTTTGGAATGGGAGATTTGGCAAAAGCACATTTCCTAAAACTTTCCTTAACCTCTGATCATTAATCAGAGTAAATAATTAAATAATTTTTACTCATTTTGTTAGTTTTTATTTTCATTTTGTTTGAAATGTTACATTCTTTGTCCGAAAAAGCATCATTGTAATACTCGCATAAAAAGACGATTTTCCCTCCACGTGACATTTTATTCTCATAATCATTTCATTTCTAATGTCCTCATGCTGCATTTTACAATCATCTGTAATAGTCAACTAAAGAGCAATGAAAATCACATTCTTGACTGAAAATAACGCTCGCCTTGAATAATAACAGTGACTAAAAAATATGTTTTGGCACAGACTCATTTACATGATAGAATAACCTTCCAGAGGGGAAGAAAGCAGGAAAAAAACAAGAGGATAATATATGCGGCGTGTTTGTGGTCATGCACTTCAGTTGTTTATTACCGAGAGAATTGCATTAAATCACCCCACAAGAGGAGTGTGTCGAGGGGGGGTGGGGGATACAATGAAGCGGGCCTGCGAAAATAATGAACTCCTGTGGGGATAAGCACACCTCACTATAAAGCCCTAACCACAAATTAAGTGCTTGTTGCCATCATGCCTTTGTAGAACACAAGCGGATGTATAACCTGTGTGCCACGTTGTTGTCTTTTCCTCTTCTGAAGGAAAGACGGAGACGAGAGATGCTGTGGACCTTTCCCAAGGTGGCTGGTGGCGCGCTTGACGTCTTTTGAATCTTCCCTATATGTGTGTTTATAAAGGGAATGGCAGTTCAAGGCTGCGTAGAGTGCTTGATGTTGGCATGACACTTGGTTGTATGTACTTCAGAGTAAGTTCAGATTCTAAAGGCTCCTTTTGGTTGTTTTAACACGAGGAGGCCAGCCTGGTGACATCATTGAGTTGTCACATATGTTTGGTATCAGCTTTGAGAAATGTGTGTAGAAATCAAATTAGATGTAAGCGAGGCACGTTTTGACAAACAGCAACCACATGGAGTTGAAAACCAACGTGGGTAGCGCTCAGATCATTTGATCTTGGAAGTATTTGATGAGAAGTTTCTTCTGACGTTTGATTATCACTTGGTGTCTTGGAGCTCTAGTGGAGACATGAGAGTGCTATAACTTTAATTTCATTTACAAAAAATCCCATCTATTCACTCTTCAGGCGATCTCAATGGAATCAACAATCGAGATATCAAAGAGACCTTCGGGCTGAAACATTTATCTAGTAGTTGAACAAAAGAGGCAATTCAGTTCAGAAACAACTTTTTCACCCTCGAAACCGGGGGTCCTGTCAGCAGGCCTCGATCAATACAGGAAAACAAGAACTTGAGGGGTCACTGAGGGGAAAAGTCTGACCGCAGATGAAGATTAACCGCCGGTGTCTCGGACACGTTCTGCCCGTCTTCATCTCCACTAACTTCAGCTACCACCCCGTCCATCGATCACCGGCGATCAGACAGTGTTTTTCTAACCGAGCGACACAGGATGACATGTATTTTCCTCAATAGTCCTAGGTGTGTGTCTGTACCATAAATCATACGAGACAAAGCCCAGCTTGACCTCTAAATGGAGGAGATATCGCAGTATTCAGATTCTCAATGGTGAGGGTTGCTTATATCCTCGGGCTTGTCTTGGTTTGAGCTTTGAACAATGTTTGAGTAATCTCAAGGGTCGAGCGGGAATAACAAATGATCCGTGGTGTGCACAATACGGTATGCCCCTCATGTAAGGAATCAGATTGACATGATGCTTTCTCTGGTGAACCCATTTTGTGGGTTCATTTTGTGAGTCCCCAGTAGGCTATATGTGAAGATTTTTATGGGAGAATTTGATTTCAAACACGTGCGAGTCAATGCGCACGATATTCATCGATAGATAATCACTGAAGCACGCGCAGTGATCCTCCTCCCGTTCGAGATTCCCCTGCATCCATTCGCGTCTGCGTTACTGTTTGCTTGTTATTTGGCGTGAGATTTGTTTAGTTGGGCAGCGTGAGAGAGCCTGAAAGCATGTGCGTGAGAGCTTGCAACCCTGAGCTCGTGATTGAGCAGACGCCTGATGCTAGGCGCTCTAGTGATAGGGGAGGGGCCATGCATGCTTGGATGCTCCATTGCATCATCGAGGCTCCATTGCATCATCGAGCCCCCATTTTAGCCCCGCCCAAAAATCCTGAACAGAGAATGGGTGAAAAACTGTTTAACGGTTTAACTCCACAATTTAGTCTTTGTAATGGTTCAGCAATACATTTGTAACATCTGTGATGTGTTTAGAAACTATTCTCAGAATTCTCTCAAAAATAAACATAATTTAAACATTTAAATTGTTGGTATTGTGAGAATGTCGTTATTGTGAATGCTTTTGGCCGCAAAGGTTGTGTAGTGAAAATTTGATATTGTGGCAAAATTATTGTATATAAAAAAATCTACAGTATAAAAAACTAAAATCACAGATAAGATCTCTGCAATATCTCAGTTATTTCTCTGAGACATCAATGAGATTAAAAAAGAGTGCTTGAATCTCCTGTGTCTCAAATATTTCACCTGAGAAAAAGAGCCAGAAATATTTTAATGCACAGAATTTTCATTTATTGTTAAAAAATATATTTATCTGGAAAAAATGAAGTGATCCCTCCAGTGTTTGTCAAATTCCAAAAAAGCAAACCTCGGGAATGACATAAAGTCACCCAGCAGCTATGTGAAAGACAGCATGAGAAGATTCCTTAAAGTTGTGTTATAAAATCTGTCTTATTCAATCAAACAAAAGTTTTTAAACACTTCTTACAATACATGTAAAACATTAATATTCTGTTAATTAAATTAATATGTACTTCTTTTCTTTTGCAGTATTCGAGGTCTGAAAACGATGCATCCTTTTTGTTATTTTGAATAGCTGGCGCCATTTCGATTTATTGCAAATAAATGCAAATAAAAAAATATTCTTGTCATGTATTTGGATTTTTTTTTGTCAATAGTTCACAGCATAATACAAGAATAAAACATAAATAATCATTTTACACAAACACATACCTTAAAACAGTAAATTCAGAAAAACTGATAGTTATTTCGGAGTGATGAACTGATAATTTATTGAGACTAAATGGATGATTTCTGCAAAATAATTTTGGATGAATACATTCTTCTCAAAATAACTGTACAACTTAAAGTTTAAATCATTTCTGTATCACTGAACACAATTTTCAAATCGATCACTAAACACATAGCCCACACAATCAACTCTAGTCATCTCATTTTAAGTTGTTATAATGGGATACCAAAATATGTAAATCTGTGATTCATAAAACTTGTTAAAAAGAAACAAAAATGAGTTATTGAGCAAGCATATTAAAAATCAGTGTTCAAAACTGTCTCCATACCACAAGTCCCAATGGTAAGCTTGTCATAATGATTTATATTAGATCTGTTTGATGGATTTTGTGAGTAATGCCAGTTTGACTTCAACTTCATGTGAAGGGAGTAAATTTCACAAATTCACACAGAGATGGCGCTAGAGAAGCAAAAGCTGCAACTGCGGCTTTCATACGAAATAAATCACTCTTAAACTATCATTTTAATGAATATTTGAATGGATACACTTTGAATGGCCATGAATCGATATGAATACTTTTTTAAAAGTTGCAATCAAACGCAAGTGGATGAGATGCTTCGTGCCAAAATAAAAGCAATGACAGCTATGTCACAAAAGGTCATAGATCTTTGTACATAGAGTTGCTTGTTTGCATTTCTAACCACATAAAGCTTTTCTACGCACACACACACGTGTGCACACAGATGCTACAAAAAAAAAACACTTGAAAGCGCGTTCTCTCTATTCTTTGATTCCTTGGTTCAAGTGTTCGTTTTTAGACCTTCGCCTTGAGCGGAGGCGAATGCAGACCATCTGTGGCAGCGGAGGAGACAACTGTTGCTAACTAAATTAGCCAGCTCCATCATCTTGATACATCAGCGGAGTACCTGGGCTCTCTGTGACCTTTCTCTCTCCCTATACCCAACCCTCTGTCCTCGCTAATATAGATGCAAACAGAACTGGGTCAAGCACCAGGTATAAATCTTCCTCGGCGAGGCACGCTGCCGTTTGCCAGGTTTCTACCACAGGCACGTGTGACGGACGGTGAGAGAGCGAAAGCGGATGGCGACCAGGGCTCGAGGCGCGAATGCTATCGTCACCGCCCGTGGGTAAGGAGCAGGCTGGACGCCCAAAGGCCTGCCTCCTGCTCGGCTAGCAGTTGGTCGTGTTTCTTCAACAAAGGGGCATGTTATGAAAGGAAGGCCGACCAAGCATTCATTTTTTGTGCTTTGACAGTACATATAATATTTTGCTGTTAAGTGAGTTTGTGTGAACACTTTCATAGTTCGTTTCAAACTGATTTTTCTTTTACAGAAATTGAACATATACAAACCAACTGCAACTTTTTTACATTTATTTGTTGCGCTTTTCTGTACAAAACTTGATGCAATGATGCTAGAGTCTTGTGGGTGGTTGCCATGGTGTACTATACAGTTGCTAAGGTGTTCTGAGCAGTTTTACGCTTAGTCAAAAATCAAAGTCCAACATCTCAATGATATTCTGGTTTATACACTAGGCTCATGATCCTCTTTTAATGTAAATCAGGGTTGCCAGATCTGCCAAACAAAACCAGCTCTATCACCACAGAGAGCTACCCCAATGACCCCACATTTTGCTGTGGCGCCAGAAAAAACATAGGCTAATATAACATTTTCGGTAAAGTAAAATAACATGTTCTTCATGTTATTTTACGTCCATCTTGTAAATTTTCAGTTTATTTCTGTGATCTAAAAACAAATTTATGCAAAAATATGTGAAAATTCCATAAAATTACAGTTTTTTTTACAGTGCAGAACAAATACAAAACTCACAATTTCGTAATGACAACTACAGTATTGTAGACAGTATAAACACAATTACCTAAATAATTAACTTTATATTAAACCTAAAAATGACAGATGATGAAAAAAATCCTTCTACCTTTAACCTGCGAAATAAAAAAAAAGACCTGCAGCAACAGTTTAAAAGTAACCCTATTCTGCAGGAAAACTGTATTTGGCAACTCTCATGTAAATCCAAAAGTTTTATTTTATTTTATAGCCAATCAAACAAAATCATACATTTTATTGCTTAGCAAAGTAATAGCACAACTCTCCTCCACAAAGCAGATGATTTAAAGTATCAAGTTTTATTTATCCAAAGAATAAGCAATAGCAATACTGCTGTCGTTTTCTTGAGACTACACATCTTGTTCCTCATTAGAGTGATGAAAATAATCTTGGCATTCTCTGTTCTTTTCACAAATGAAATTGCGTCTCAACAGCAGTAGCGCGTCGCCGTATAATTACATTACGTTTCAATCACATTGTGCAATGGTGACAATCGTTTTACGGCCGGCGTGTCTTTCCGAAGGCATAAAGTCTCTGTAAAATTAAATCATCACTTGAACATTACATCTGTGTGAAATCATAACTCAGCTTTGAACGAACACAGGCCCTTGTCTGCAAAAATACAGTTCTAATCAATTTTACACCTGGCTTCTGGCACAGTGCAGGTAATGAGAAAGAAGTGGCTACAAATACCAGCCATGACAAAACCATCAGTGACTAGCAACTCTTTTTTTCTAAAATCACACAAGTTTATTGCCTTAACGTCTGTCGGCGCTTCCCTCACTCAATATTTATAGCCAGGTGCAAAAGTGATGACATGATTTAAATGGACATTTGCCGAGGCGTTTTTTTAATGCGAGGGCTTTTAGAATCTGTCTTTTTACAGCGGCGACGGGCCACTCCATTCCACCATTTCGCAGGGGTGTTGTTTGGAGTCATTTCATGAAATACTGCCATTTTAACCCAGACATCCCTATTCCACAGGCTACCATTAGCCTCACGCTCCAACGTACACACACCTGCGACTCGTACGTTGTTTCCTTTAGCTTTTCTGGTTATGTAAGGGCCATAACAGACCCCTGGGTTTATGAGGTAATGTGGGCTGAAAGCTCACATATTTGTGTTGGGTTTCACTAGTGGCACACAAAGAAAAACTCCTTTATTGGTAGTTTAACTGTTTCCCCTCCAGGGCAAATGTTAACATTTAACCTACTTAATGAAATCCAACTTTTTAAGAATTAGCATGCAAAGACAGTCTGAATTATATAACATATATGTGACCCAGAAAATAGCAATAGCCAACAAACATTGTATGGGTCAAAATTATAGTTTTTTTATGCAAAAATCTTTTTGTTCCATGAAGATATTTTGTAAATTTCCAACCATAAATATATCAAAACTTAATTTTTGTGAGTGGATGCAGCAAAATTGTGAACAGAAATGACCGAAAACACGACTTGCTGCTGCGCGCTCTTTGGGAATTACCCACTCAAGTTTGGTATCTATGTAAAGCTTAGAATTTCAGCTTTTGGGTTCATCTTCTCTCCACAATGTCATTGCAGCGGTTAGCCAATAGAGAGCATTAAAACAAACCTGCTTCTTCTTAGCAACAGCCTGCTACATCGGCTCTGAAATATACGGTATCTCCGTTTTTTTTTTTATACCCTAATGACTAGTTTTGTGGTCCAGGGTCGCATATAGCATAAACATAAAGGACTACAATTGTTGTTAGATTTGTCAATAAAGTAAAGTTGCATCCTTATAGTAACTACTTTGCAATGTATGTTTTGAAAGCATGCATCTTTGAAAGCTTAAAACTTCACATTTGTGACCCTGGACAAGAAAACCAATCTTAAGGGTCAATTTTTTGAAATTGTGATTTTTACATCAGCTGAAAGCTGAATAAATAAGCTTTCCATTGATGTATGGTTTGGCCGTGATACAACTATTTAAAACTCTGGAATCTGAGGGTGCAAAAAAATCTAAATATTGAGAAAATCGCTTTTAAAGTTGGCCAAATGAAATCCTTAGCATAGCATATTACTCACAAAAAATAACGTTTTAATAAAATATCTTCATGGAACATGATCTTTAATTAATATCCTTTAAGCTTACCACAGTAAACTGGGGTGAAGTAAGGTACTTTGTGTACTTGCTCAACAGATTTTTTATTTATTTTTAACGAAAAAGTTAAAGCAGATTTAAAGTAAAAAAAGGTTTAATGTAAACCATTTAAGTGAGATTTTTATTGAAAATGTTGTGCTAAAAACCCTTTCAAAATTCCAGACGCAACCCACAGTGAATTAGCCTCCTGGGTTTGACCTGCAAAAAAACCTACAGTTGTTAGAAAGTTTGTGAAAATTACCTGAATTTTGTGTTAATTAATCCGAAGACTTCCTTTGGCAGGAAGAACTCTCAAACTTTCTCTGTAGCAGCTGATCAGACTTGCATATAAATTTCAGATGCTTCCTCTTTCAAAAACTTGATATTTTGGGGATTCCTTGCATGAACAGCTCTCTTTAGATCATGCCACTGCATATCAATGGAGAATGTCTGAAAAATCCACTAACATCTCCGGTTATTATGCAGCGAGTGTTGTGTATGTATAAATATCTTCTGAATCGTACAGTACGTCTTAAAATTAATAGCTTTCTAATAAAATATCAAACCATATCCTGTTTCTTTAAAAAATCCAGTATTATGATTGCATAAAGAAGAAACAAATGAAGATACTGGGGTTTTGTCTACTTTTCAATAACTGCCACAACTGATTCTCATCACAGAAAAATAATCAAAGAAAAGAACTAAACCAAGTTACAGCAGATTTCTGTCCCAATAATCAAACTAAAGCAAGAAGACACTTACAACAGGCCTCTAAAAACACAGCAAAACACAATCATATTCCTGACCTTTTGTTTTAGATTAAAGGAATAGTTCTGTCATTATCAGAACATCCTGGACACTTTTTACTATAGTGAAATTAAATGGGGACTGGGGCTGTCAAGCTTTAAAGAGATACTTCACCCAAAAATGAAAATTCTGTCATCATTTACTCACCCTCAGATTGTTCCATACCTGTATGAATTAGTTCTGATGAACACAAAGAAAGATCTTTGGAAGAATGTTAGCAATTTTCACTTCTGGGGACATCATTGACTACCATATGAAAAATTAAATGGTAGTCAAAGGTGCCCCACAACTGTTTGTTGTCCTAAATTCTACAAAATATCTTATTTTGTGTTCAACAAAACATTTTTCTAGTGAATGATGTCCTAGAACTGAAAATTGCTAACATTCTTCAAAATATCTTTCTCTGTGTTCAACAGAACAAAGAAATACAGGTTTGAAACAATCTGAGGGTGAGTAAATGATGACAGAATTTTCATTTTCGGGTGAACTATCCCTTTACAATGACAGAAAAAGGACCATCAAATATCTTAAAAGTGGTCTATGCCACAGTGTTCTTTTATTAAAGCTTGAAAACAGTAGTCTTCATTCACAGTCACAGTCATGTAGTTCAGCAAGAACTCTCTGAATAGAAAATGGAAATGTGGCTGTATAAATAATGACAGATTTTTCATTTTAGTGTAAACCGTTTGTTCAAAAATTAAAACAAACCTTCAGCAGGTCTTATAGACTGATGCAAGTAATTTCGACTAAACAATTGCAGCAAAGCTTTCTCCGAAAAATGATCAACAATAATTAGACTGGGCATGAGATATTTTCTCCGCAACCCGTTTCGCCCACATTAACATCATTAGCTCACATGAAAAATTCTTTATTGCATCATAAAAGTAGAATGAAAGAGACTTGGAAATACATCGGATTGATACAGCATACTTTCTCAGATGAGTTGTTTAGCGTACTTCACGGCGCATTCTGGAAAAGTTAAAACACCAGAAGACAAACTACACGGTACAGGACAAACGGATGAAATAAATGGTTATGAAGTACCAGCTCCTTTTGAAGATTGGGGGCACCAGGCAGGGGTCCTGATCTGAAACCCCTTCATCTGATTAGACACCTGATGGTAAGATTTCCAAAGTCTGTTCTGAGATCAGCATAAAAAGACACCCACCCTGGAGCCCTAACATCATCTTAAAAAATACACCTGCTGGAGCACATGCATCAGGCGGACACCAGACCGCTCTGCAGATAAATCGCAGCCTTTCTGAGTGGGATAGAATGGGCCTGCAGGTGCTCGGACTACTCGAGTGATATTTCCTGCTCGGTTTCTCGCAGGGCTGTGGCACGGTTTGGGGATTCTGCCGGGGTAAATGAAACATGGACACTGTACAAGTTTCCAATCAAAATTTCCATAATTCATTTCCACAGCATTTTTTTTCTCCGGAGTGCAAATTGGAGGGAGGGCGATGTGCAGGAAACCCCTGACACAGACAGTGAGAACCGGCCAATTGGATGGCAGAAACTATATTGTATGATGGTATCAATTGGAAGCGGTTGACCTTTCGCTAAGCCCCGCCTTAAAATGCATCTGAGTAATCGCAGCTTAAAAAAAGTGTTTGCTCTTTTCTAAAGTCTGTTACCTTCCGGTCTCTCACATGAAACAAATAAGGAAGTGACTTAAACGGCAATTCATCGACTGGCTATTCCATAGACAATATATACAGGGGCGGACTGACCAGTAGGACATTCTGTCAAAGTCCAGAACGGCCGTCCCACCGATGACCTACGGCCGTGAGTCAGGGCAGACTGGCCATCTGGAGTATCGGAACTTTTCCTGGTGGGCCGCTAATGTATGGGGCCGGAATGGACGCTTGGTCCAGACAGATGGATGTTATTAACGCAAATGCATGCAACACGAAGGCATTAGCGAGACGGACACGTATGCATGTAACACAATGACACGTTACATACACTCTTAGCCCCCCCACCCCCCCCCTCCCCGTCGACAGAAATGGTGAACATGCCATTTTTTCCAGACACGTCCTTTATCCAGTTAAAAAACATTATAAATTTTTTTTTTAAATTATCTTAAGACATATAATCATTGTAGTTTCATCATTAGATTGCAATATAACTATTGCTTTTCTGAAATAAAACCTGAAATAATCAACCTCGATGACGTATGCGACCTCTGTAGGACTCACTCGAAATCTTGGCCAGTACATGTCCGGGAAAAATGACACTTATGGTCACCTAGTTTACAGCCCGGTCCAAAAAGTGGTTTGGGTCTACAGTGTTTAGCTAATTTTGCCCTTCATGACAACTGCGAGGGGGTGAATTTTTAAAAACTTTTTTCAAATTATATTAAGCTTTGAAGTTCTGCATAATTAAGGCCGTGACCATTTGAGTGACAGGTGGACTGCTGCTGCTGCATCTAACTGTACCTGGATGTATCTTATAATATCTTCCATCCCAACCGCCAATGCCCTTGACTAGCAACCTCTATGTTACAGTAGCATATAGCATTGAGCAAACTTGATCACGTCAAGGGCGTGGTTTCAGCAACCAGGCACCTCAGCTCCACCCACATCCCGCCTCTGCCCATTTTCGATTATCCCAGGGTGATGCACGGTGACTCACTGCCAAGATGGAGGCGGCCTGCTCTGGCCACTTTAGGCTTCACAAAATGCTCTAAACAAACCTACAGGTGACGTCACAGACATT
This sequence comes from Triplophysa rosa, assembly GCF_024868665.1. Taxonomy (NCBI): domain Eukaryota; kingdom Metazoa; phylum Chordata; class Actinopteri; order Cypriniformes; family Nemacheilidae; genus Triplophysa; species Triplophysa rosa. The sequence continues at coordinate 10,998,635 of NC_079892.1, forward strand.
ACGTCCATGTTTTATACAGTCTATGCTCTTGGTGCAAAATCTCCACATTGTTAATCATTTTGTAAAATACTACACTTAACTTTATCCTTACAGAAAAACAGCTGATAACTTTCTTTGCAGTGTCACTAATATAAAAACAATATGCATAATACACAAAGCTAATTTTACTACCAAACAGTAACTGAAGGAGGTGTGATATTAGTGAGGGGTCAAGCGATGCACCAATCAATTAGTGCCATCTCTTTACAGGAGGCGGGGCTTTAGCAAAGGGTTAACCAATGCATCAATCAATAAGTTCCCCCCTGCACAGTCGGCGGAGCTTTAGCAAAGGTTGAACAAATGCACCAATCTTTTAGTGCCGTCTCTTTAAAGACGCTCTGTCTGGCCCATCTTCAAATGCCTCAACAGCTTGGCAGAGCATCAGCTGCGATTCCTAACGTTGTGCATTTCAATGCTGCTAACGCACAGTCATTTCTTACCCTATCAATAAATAACATCCCTCTATCTCTCCTTCAACCTCACCCATTATATTTTAACAGCCTTCTTCGCATCTTCAAAACATTTAGTTGGCATTGGATGTCTAGGGGTTGCTCTGAAGAGAAGTAGCTTTGTTCTTTTTGGTACGGTTAAATATTTCCTGCAAGTTTGTTTGCAACCTCAAATCCATTATTTTAATAGGTCCCAACACGACTGGCCGAGCACATAAACACGTTTCATCAGGACATCTTTGTTGTATATTTTTTGTTTTTCTTGAAAAGAGAAAAGGCCTGAGCTTCCAGCAGCCGTTCACAAATATACGCCTGCGGTGCATGTTGCTATGGAGATGCGATTAAAGATTAACAGCGCTCAAGACAAACTTTTCTGATCTTTCATCTTTGATGAAAAGCGTTTCCACCTTTAAATTGTGTATGTCGCCTTTACGTATCATTTATAAAACATTTCAGTGACGGTTTTGTCAAAGAGCTTTTGATTAGAGCTGGCAAACAGTAGCGTTTGGGAACTCACAGAGAAGAAAGTGAAAGTGACCTATTAGTCAGATATGGTGACCCATACCCGAAATGTGACCTCTGCTTTTAACCCATCCAGAGAGTAGTGAACACACGCACAGCAAGTGGTGAACACACGTACACCCGGAGCAGTGGGCAGCTATCACTGCAGCGCCCGGGGAGCAAGTAGGGGTAAGGTGACTTGCTCAAGGGCACCTCAGTCGTTACCCGCCGGCAACCTTCTGGTCACGAGTCCGACTCTCTAACCATTAGGCCACGACTGCCCCTAACGAAGAGATGCAGCCAACACAAAATCCATGCATGAGAGTAAAATCTTACTCTCTCTGCCTCTCTCTGTCTCTTCTTTTTCTGTTGAAAGGGTCTGGACACCAGGTGCTCATGTAGATGTAGAGCATTTTTCCCTGTGGCGTGATAAATTGGTGCACATAAAGAGGGTATTCATCCAAAAAACTACAGTCTGCCTCTCATAGTCCTGTGTGGAGAAGAACAGACAGAAAACTGGAGAAATTGCTTAATAAGTCAACATACAGCTCAGAATAGCTGCCATGCTGCCCATAGGTTGGACAGAGTGATGTTTTTATTTCGGCACAACGTTTTCAACGTTATGCGAACGCATACGTCACTGAAAATAACAGCCTGAAATGTGCCGGAATATGAAGGAATATTCTGGGATTAACACAGCGCTATGCGGCCTAATGTCGCTTACCATAAAATAACCATATTAGTAATTAAAACCTAGTTGGTAATTCTGGGTGACGATTTGTCACATTGTGCATGTTTGTATTCAGTGTTGACAACGAAATTACTTGTCACTGGAATCATAACACAGTGTAGTGCAAAATCTAACAAAATATATTTTACGTTTCATTTGTAGTCTAGTAAAAACACAATTTTAAAGTAATGAGCACAACAGTCGTTTTTATAGGAATACACTCTGAAAAACTGCTACGTTATGCATTACGACTTACGAAATCAGAATTATAAAAATGTGGAGCTCTGCGATGTCTTTAGTAATGAGTAATGACAAAGTATATTGTTAAAATTACACCTACTTTTGCTGCTTATTTCATATTCTTTTTCCCAATACAGTATTCATTTATTTATCTTTCTCCACCCCAGGTGTACTATGTGCTTATTCTCTGTACAATGTGAAACTAAGACTGAATAACTGTCAACGCAGCTGGAATATCAAAGACTAACGTAAAAAATAATAATATTGTACTTTACTGTATGCATCAACACAATATGACACAAAATAATGTGTTAAAAACATCACCCAGATCCACTTAAATATAAAAATGCTATCATAAGTTTCCCAAATGTTTTCTCTCACAAACATATTTTGCTTTATGTTTTTTAATGATGGATGTATGTGTTGTTCACCCACACAAAAATAACAGAAAATGTGTGGTCAGATAATTTTACAGATATTTTCATTAACGATAAAACACGCAATGCAGTGAAAATAATAATAATATGGAAATTCCTTCATATTAATACAGTATTAGTCTGCCCTATTTTACAGATGTTTTACACTGCGTAAGACGTACATCTGCATTTTAATTTGAAATTATGAATTTGTGTTCAACTGAAGAAATCATAAACATCTGAAGTCGTAAACATCTACGATAGCAGGAGGGTGAGTAAATTATGCAGTAGCTCCTCACTGCAGAACGCGAGATCCAGGGGGAAAGGTTGGATCCAGATCCAGTCTCCTCCCGTTGCATTGTGATTGGTCGACACTGGATCCAGTCTCCTCCCACTGTGTCTTGATTGTTCGACAGATTTCTGCAGCAGTTTTGCCACAACACACGTCATGCTCGTGTTGTTGCTCTACCATTTCCGCATGAAGTCGTAACTAAAGTTATTAATTTGACAGAAAAAGAAACTTGCTGAAGACAAACTTCATTTATTAACGTCTTTTTAAAAACATATTTTATTAGATTTAGCTTTAGGGTAAGGGTTTGCGTTAACATATTTAACTGTGATCATTACTTACAGGCGTACACTAAATTATGATTACATTGATGAGAGCAACTTAACTCTCCAAATTGGAGCTAAGTATATAAAGTGGGAGGAGTCGGATCTGGATTCAACCACGCACCCTGCTGTTCTGCAGTGAGGACCGTCTCAAATTATGAGAGAAATTTCTCATTTGTGTGAACCTTTCATTTAAAGGGATAGTTCACCCAAAAATGAAAATTCTGTCATCATTTATTCACCTTCATTTCACCTTCACACGGTTTGTAATTTCAAACTGTCATTCGTACGCTGCTACCGAAAAATGACGGTTTGAAATTACATGAAGGTGAATAAATACCCATCGAGTTGCATTTGTTTTGTGTTTATACAATTGAAGTTTATGGGTACCGCCATTGTTCGGTTACCAACATTGTCATTAACAGAATTTGCATTTTTTTGGGTGAACTATTCCTTTAAATTTTAAGGCCACTTTTTCCCATTTACAGATATTGCTAAAAAAAATGTCTACAAATACCTAGTTCATAGTGCATGTTTTCTTCAAAACAACACCATTAACTATATTAAAAAAAAAAAAAAAAATTCAATATTAGACCATTGTATGGTACTTGGACTCCTTCTTATGCGTCTAACATGAGAAGAACTCTAGTATTAAATATTTACAACCGCGATACAGAAGTGACAGCAAAAACCACTTCTGCTTTGAAGGGTCTGCTCTTCAGAAAGGAATCCTTCGTCTGGTCTTTTGGCCAGAATGCTTTTTCTGCACGCTGTTGCTCTGGATTATACAAAAAGAAAAAAAATCACACTGTCGCCTGTTTGGGGCAACAAAGACGAGAGTTTACTTTCTTCCTGCTCAGTTATCAGCTGAGATTTAGAGGAGAACTAGAAGTAACAGCTAAAGACAAAGCAGAATCCTCAGCGGAAGACACAGGTGGATGGAGCCAGGAGCAGGGTCACAGTAAAGATTTATATTATGTACAAAGCAAAGAACAAGAAGAAAAATGGTCGTCCGTGGAGCATTGCAGAGAAGCCGGCAAAGCAGCTGTTGGGTAAGCGTGGGGGGAAGTGGTCAGGTAAGACAGAGGCCTGGAAATAATAATCACAAGCCCATCTGCTGACCTGAGACTGCATGGCCCCAGGGCCCCAGGCACACCGCCCTCCGTATGGAGCTTATCGCCTCGACACGGGCAACGGACGCGGCCCAGGCGCGGGCGCAGGAGGGCTTCTGACACATGGCCACATGCTCACATTCTGTGTATTTGTTCCTGTGAAACAATGCACGTGCTAGAGGCCACCGCATGAAATGCACATATATATTGCGGGTTACCACTGTGACGGCTCTCTGCATGGGGTCAATATGAATGAAGTCTCATGGGGTTGATTTGTAATAAAATGGAACAAACTGATGGTGCCTTCATCAGTTTGCTTCTTTTCAAATGTCTTTAATGGAGACCTTTAAAGTATATTTTTTATTGTATACCATAGTTTCAGACCTACATTTTGAATTATTGCCAATATGGATGCATATGACTTCCTTTCTTCAGCAAACACAATAAATGCTATGTTAAATAATTTCCTGGTTCTTCCTATAGAATAACTCCCTATTTTTTGTTTGAAGCTTCAAAAATGTCTCTAAAGCGAAACATTTGTGAGAGGAAACAATTAATGTTTGCTTATTTATATATTGCTTATTTATATATAACCTTATTTAGTCACGATAGGTCAAGTTAGAATTTGAACATGTACCAATTATCGACGTGGAGACGGTTGGCCATACGGGATGTAGCTCTATATTTTTTATGCTAATGCAATTTATCTTGACTTAGCTTCCTTTAAACCATGAAAACCCACTAATATTTTTAAATGCTAAATGAAACAGAGTGAAATAACCATAAACATGATTCGTTTATATTTTTACAGAAATAGCTTTCCCTTAGTTGTGGTGTCCATGACAACTATGTTAAACTATATTAAAATGAATGTACTTGTAAAGAGACAACAGCCACAGCAATAAACACTTCACGTGAATTACAATGCATGTAACAGAAAAACCAAAAACCACATTATTTAATTAAATAAATAACAAAATAAAAACACTATAAAATTATCCTTAGTACAAACTTTTTTATTAAATATTTTAATAATATTTACTAAATATCTTTTTTTTTTCTTAAGTTGAATTTTATTTTTAAATTGTATTATTTTGTATTTTAATTTGAATAAAACAGTTAGTTCCAGTCCTTGATTCTGATTGGTCAATAGCTGTTTTCCGCCTCGCAATGTGTCTAAAGCCCCGTTCAGACCTCCAGCGACAAAGCGAGGTGATGTCATTCATTTCAATGGTAGCCTAGCGACATTCACACAAGCGACAGTTACCATAGGCGACAGGAAGTGGGTGTGTCTAGCGACTTGACAAAGTTGAGATTTGCTCAACTTTATGCAAATGATGAGTGACTTTCAGGAGCGACTACCAATAGGAGTTTGAGTCTGTTTATAAATGTTACTAGAGCAACCAGCAAGAGACTGGCGACACACAGCGACACGGTCTGGACGCAGCTTAACAACTCTTCATTTCTGAATTTCTGATGCATGTACTGTACACTGTTAGTAGACAAATTGGACTAAAGATGTGTGTTAAATGTGTGTTCCACATTCAAACAAGTGATTTACAGAGCAATCACATTATACATTTGACCATATATTCTATTTGAACCCATGACCTTGCTGTTGCCAGCGCCACGCTCACCCAAGCTACATGTCTAAATGAATCCACAGCTCAAGAAACACCCAGATACTCAAACCTCTTTTCTGGAAAAATGGAATCCCGTCGTCTTTTTGTTTATGCAGAGTGATTGCTTTAGATGGCACGTTTATCTAATGGCTGTTATCCCAAAGCAAATGTGATGATTTATCAGTCTTGTGTTAAACGTGATGAATTTCACTCTGCACAATAATACACAGAGGAGGCTTTTCAACATCAAAGCAGAAATGCCTAAAGAAAGCCGGTCCAGGAGCTCATATGTCTAAAAGCCAAACTAGTTTAATTTAACCATTTATTTGGTGGTTTATAGCAGCTTGAGACGGCACATTAACGAAACCTGGGATTAAAACATTTATCATATTAGAGCGCTTATAGCTGATTTCCAGCGTGCGCATCTATAATGGCCTTTCCTGGAACAAATCAATATTGTGTTACACTGTAATTGACCGATTATGAGGCTAAGACGAGCGAAAAGTCGAATCATAATTATACGGGGTGATGAAACTGAAAGGCCGAACGGACGTGACGAGAAGCCACAAGAAACTAGGAGGCCCCGAACGGCGGCAATGTTCACACCCCGCTCTCCCTTTGAACCCACTTAACAGACCGCATTGACAGGCGCTCACTTCTCACCGCGGCCCCGGATGCTAATTACAACCATTGGGCTTCGCTAAGAAGAGGCTTTTTATATTGAATCCCAGCATCTGCTGCTAGAGAGTACTTACAGTTGCCACGGTGAACGTGCGGCTTGTGCTGCTGACGGGATCTGAGCCCCGGTCCACCATGTGAAGAACACACAAGTCATAAATCACCCCGGTGCAGGACAGGTGCGTGGGCCAAAGAAGAGACACTTGAGGAGAGGAGTGCTGGAGTAGACCGTACAGAACGTCTGTGGAGAGAAATTCATGAGCAAATACATATATTTAACAATCAATGCCTTTGACTCTGAATCCTAAAGAGTGGATAGTGTGACTTTAATAAAGCTCGAATTGAAATAAAAAAAAAAACAGACCAATGCCGTCAGAGAGCTTTGCATTTTTTACAATACGATAAGCAATAAAAATACACAAGCAACTCTGCATTAGATATTTAGATATTTTTTGACATTCAGGGTTTTTACGTGTTTATACCTAAAATGAGTGCAAAAATCTGTATTTAAATTCTTTAATTCAAGACACTTTCTTAAAGGGATGGTCCCCCCGCAAAAAAAATCTGTCATCATTTACACACCCTCAAGTTGTTTCAGATGTGTATAAATGTCTTTATTCTGTTGAACAAAGAACCAAACTGTTCTGGGGCACCATTGAGTGCGTTTACATGCACAGTCTTACTCCGAATTTGCTTAATAAGCTGATAACAAGTAAGGTCATGTAAACGCGTAAAACGTTTTTCTTTTATCGGGGAAAGCTTATAAACGGCGTAAGCAAAACCCACTCGGCAGAGGTAGTTTTTGCCCATTGCCCATTTTATGCTGAATGTAAACGCCTTTACCGGTTTTCTCTCAGTTTTGTTTATGTGCGCATGTCTGACAGCGTAATAGTAAAAACCCAAATGGAAGTAACAGTAAAATTATGCATAAAGGTCGCGCTCTCAAATCATGCAGTAGATGTAGAAACGTCAAAATGAAAAAGTATTGTTGCATATGCTGGTTCTGCGGACATAAGAAGAGATATAAAAATACAGTTTCTGACCGTTTTCCCGCCGCATTTTTAATGACTATCGATGTTGACCTCACTGCACGCGAGAAACCTGGCAAGTCTCAAACTTCCATGTAAACGCAGTTTTCGGCGTAGCCGGTTTATTTCTATGCATGTAAACACGTGAAAACAGGTTTCTTTTATAAGCTGATTTTTGATAGATATCAGTTTATTTTGTGCATGTAAACATTCTTCCAAAAATGTATTTGTGTTCAGCAGAACAACGAAATGTATACAGGTTTGAATCAACTTCAGGGTGAGTAAAGGATAACATAATTTTGATCTTTGCGTGAACTATCCCTTTAAGCTTAAAGGCGGGGTGTCCGATTTCTCTGAGCCGTTGTTGATGTTCAAATCACCAAATCAAACATACCCCTACCGTTCGCTTTCGTCAACGCTCGGCTCGGCTATTGTCCGTCCTGTGCACTGTGCACCTTACTGCTGATTGGCTACAAGGTTGTTTTGGTACTCTGCCCAACTCAGTTGTCTAAAGCGTAATTCGGAAATCGGTATTATATCTTACATTTACAATTACACATTTATCAAATGCTTTTGTTCAGAGCTACTTACACAAGTGAAGAAAACAATTGACAACAGTACTAATAAAATTAACAACAGATTCCGAGAACATGTTCTATAGCTCAGCTTAGTTTCAGCGGCAACAACATAAACAAACGTTTTGTTCCCCACACCTAACTTCCGGTAGACCTCCACAAAGTTGAGTAGTTTAAATTTAATTTAGTACAATCAATATACAATAAAATATTCATATAAATTAATATTAATATAATACAAAAAAATCATAATTAAACACAGACCAGAAGTTAACTTCAGGTTGTATTTACAACTATACAACCAAATCAAAAGTCTATACAGTGAATAATAGTTCTTGATAAAAAGGGTTATTTCAATAAACTTAGTTACATACCTGTACTAACTTAGTTACTTTGTAGATCCAATGAGAATTTTACATTATGTGAGGAACGAGTGATTTTTAGAGGTGCGTCCAAATTGCGCGTTCACATTGAAAATTCTCAAAAAGGAAGTGCAATTTAAAGGGATAGTTCACCCAAAAAAGAAAATTCTGTCATCATTTACTCACCCTCAGGTTGTTTCAAACCTGTATACTTTTCTTTGTTCTGTTAAACACAAAGAAAGTTATTTATAAGAATGTTAGCAATTTTATCATCTACTACCATAGTAGGAAAAAAATATTGTATCTTTTTTGTTCTATTGAACACAAAATTAGATATTTTGAAGAATTTAAGAAAACAAACCGTTCTGGGGCACCTATGACTACCATTTAATTTTTCCTGCTAGGGTAGTGGATGATGTTCCAGAACTGAAAATTGCTTCCAAATATCTTTCTCTGTGTTCATCAGAACAAATTAATTTATACAGGTATGACATTACATGAGGGCGAGTAAATGATGACAGAATTTTCAGTTTTGGGTGAACTATCACTTTAAGTACCCAGATGATGCACTTTCTCAACAGAAAATATGACGTGTGTAACTGTGGACACTTCACACACTCAACGGTCGTAGTTTCGCTTACGTAACTCTCCTGCAGAGTGATAATGCTTAATCTGATGATGACTCAAGTAATTTTGGGCAAAACACATGAAAACTACATTAAATGTACAATGTACAAATTTATTTTTATTCAAACGCATTGTGTCGTGCGACTGACGTCATTTGCGCTCATCTGGGAAACCGATTTCGTATTCCATTTGGGAAGATACTAACCTTCTAAAATGTATTCACTACATGGTTAAGTGCATAGTGTACAGTATGTCGAGCCCAGTCTCATGAATTGCGTATAAATAACACGCGCGTTGCATTATCGTGAAATATGTACGCCAAAGTTCGATTTTGCGTGCATAAATATGCTTATTTTTGCATGCATATGATACGCCAATTTAGCGCGCGTGCATATTAACCGGCAATTTGTCTTATTAACCTGTCCCCTAACCCAAACCCTAAACCTAATGTTAGCGTGCGTGCATATTATAACCTCTACCCTAACCCAAACCTAACAGTATTATTTTAATTATTTCAGTGTTTCCTCTTCATGTACGTTTCAAAATGGCTGCTCTCCAGCGAGGTGCACGCAAACATTGGCGTATCATATGCACGCAAAATCGAACTTTGGCGTACGTATTTCACGATAATGCAACAGCGTGTTATTTATACACAATTCATGAGACCGGGTTGGTATGTCATTTGGGACACAACTAATATCTGTAAAATCCACTGCAACAATGCTAGGGTGTTACTAGGTGGTTGCCAGGGAGTTTGCTTGGTAGTTGCTTACTGGTCCACTAAAGCCAAAAAAGCCTATGATATTCTGGTCCCAGATACGGCTCAGATCGAATAGGGTTGTGGTCTGTTTTAATATGTAACGGATATTTTTTTTTATACCTGATCACATAGTAAAGCCAATAAAGTCTTTAAACACAAACAGTGCTGGAGAAGCACAATATATTCAATCTCAAACTCAAAGCATGAACAAACATCAGTAAAAAAAGCAAATTTCTTTGTCCTTTTTTTGAACATTCAGATGATTAGCCGTACCAAACTATTATCGCCTTATCACCTAACCCTTCCTTTCAAAAGAGGCAAATCATCAAAAAGTGCCTAGGATTAGACTGTATACACGCACGCTCACAGAAACTCATCCACCTGCTCAAACCCCTGACACACAGTCAATCTGAATAACACAAAAGAACCCTTTAAACAGATCATCACCCCATCACAGTTGTGATATTGCTGACCTAAACAGATGTTTTGTCTTACGAATGGCGGGTCGCAAAGTTCGCAACCAGACTGCCGGCGATGATAGAATTGATGCAATTTTGAAGGCTGGAGGAAAACAAGAAGTTTGCTGAGGTTCCCACTTTGAAACGAGAAGAAGATCCACAAAGCGGAGGCAAATTTTAATTACATCGATTCAGCTCCTCGAAATATAGAATTCTATCAGCCAGTCAGCACAGTTTGTGTTTTCTCTCGCTGCAGAGGGGAGACGGTGGTTTTTTTTTTGTAAAGCCTGCCGCTTCGCACAGTCAATACACAAAAAGCAGGAGCACAAAAGCTCAGTTTTGCCTCTATCAACATAATATGTGAAAGTTCTGACAGAGGTGGCAAAAAACACACACATTATTCAAAAGCCCCACTTAAAAGTGATCACCATCGCAAAATGCAAACAGAGAATATGGGTTTTTCTGACAGTTTGTGATTCTAAAAAGTGCATTATTGAGTGAAATGTTTGTTGTTTACCCCATAGGAACTATTTATTTTTTATCATGTATATTTATATATCAATACACGCATGAAAAACTATCAAAGTTAGCAATTTTGTGCACGATCTTTGTGGTAATTTTTTGTCTGTCATGATATCGTGCACACGGCTAATCTTTGTCAGCAAGATGTCAAAGGAAGAAACGCAAAGTAAAATCAAAACAGAGCAAAAATGCTGTTTCCCTTCTTTCCCTATTGTGTTGTTCTTTGCTGCCTTGTCTGAAATTGGCCGCATTTGATCTTATTTCCACAAAATATTGCAGCAACACTACTTTTGATGTTGGGCGGATGTTGCATCCAAAAATGTCATTGATGTTTGCAAGAAACCTTAATAGAGTCATCAGGTATATTACAGTTTAGTATTACAGTTCAACTTTGGCTCAGATGTTTCTCTTTAAATGTTCGGGGGAAATAAATAGGCAAATCAATGCAAAAAAATAGGCAATTCAATGCGAATGTCAAACTTAAGATGAAAAAAATCTTAAGTTTTTACCAAAGGTTTTCACCATACTGATGGTGTCAGTATTTGCTGGTTTTAAAAAAGATGTAAAGTTTTTAAAGCATTTATGTGTGTGTTTTTAAAGCATAGTTTTCCATAGTCATGTAAGTGAATTGTCTCATCCGTAATGGTCCATATTCCTACATATTTAAAAAAAAATGTTTTTAATTTTTATGGTCGATAAAGAGCCATCTCTTCTCCATTTGCATTGCCTCTGGTACATTTTAATTCACAAACATTCTTAAAGTATGTCGTCTCTGAAAAAAATGTCGTCTCATCCATATTAAAACAGAAAACTTGTGCACAGACTGATATTTTTCTTATGTCTGAACTCTGTAGAGAGAGTTTAGGAAAATATAAACAGATTATTTAATATATTGGTAATAATTACATTCTCTGATCATTTATATTTCAAGTTTTGTCTGAAAATGTCACATCCACAACGCAGGAGTGGCCCATACTAGAACAGTATCTACTCGTTAAAAATAAGTGAACTGTACTCAAAACTGTGAAAAAGTTGATTTATCTTAAAACTTTTAAGTGTGTTTAACGATCTTGATATTTTGAGTTCCAGGAACACAAACATAAGAAGTCACTTAACTCAAAAATTGTAATTATATCTTGCAATGACGTCATGTTTCCCAATGATTCCCAGCATGCTTTGTGTGGACTGGATAATGGAAGTATAAATCTCAAAATAAAGTGTTATTTTACAAATACAAATAAATGTTTAGTATTCTGTTATGTTATCTTAAGAGTTTTGTAAAATGTTAAACATTTGTTACAGCTATGGCTGTTGTTCCTTCATGACAATTGTTCACAGTGAAACTCAAGTGTAATTTTATTGACGTGTTTAGTGTTCTTTACTTAAAATAATTGAGTTTATCAACGTAAGAGTTTTGAGGTAATAAGTTTCCACAAATGTTTTGAGTTATCTTATCTTAACCGGGTTTACAAATAGAAACAAGAATAAAAGTCATTCCAGCAGATTTTGGAATCCAAGCACAGTTTGGGAGATGATTGAGATCTCATCTGAAGCTCGAGGGGAAACACAACTGAGATCGTTTCAGCCTTATTCTTACAAATAAAAAATCAGAGAAGATGGAGACTTTAGTGGTAGTTTTAACTGTTTCGTTTTACATTTGTTTTCAATTACGACTGTGTACGCAGCCCCACAGCATTCCCACTCGCTGTGAAACACATAAATTGATCTGTTTCACCACAGCACGGCCAGCTCTGTCAAAAACCAAGCAAACAGGCAAGGAGAAATGATGGTGTTGTGCGCCCTCAGGCATGAATTAGTTTCCACCTGCCCTCCTCTGTTACACACTTAGCACCTTCTTTCTTTCTGTAATGGTGCTTGGCAAAGGCCAGGGGCAAAAGAAAAACTCTTTATGTTCGCTGGTTTCTTTTGAAGACTGACTGAGGAGGTGGCCGTGGATAATTTTGCCGGGTTAACTGCTCTGACCTAAAGGTAATTGTCATAAAAAGTGCTGTCACATGCCTTTTACATCTCCTGTGTCTTTTATTTAGTTTGTCCGCTGGTGTGAGACAGTACTCTTAGAGGGCAAACAAAACATTTATGTCACAGTTCGACATGATGTGAAAGTGATTTTATTTAGCTTCTTAGTGCATTTATCTGGTCATACCAGACAAACAAACAGAAACAAACAAAGGCTGTCTTTGGTTTCGTAATCGTTTCCATAATCATCTCTGAAACAACTTGAATGTGACATCACAAGACCCTCTCCCTTTCTATGCCCAACGCAAAAAAGAAATGTTGCATTTCCCAAATACATTAAGAAAACAAGCCCTTACCGAACTATCCCAGGCTGAACAGGAACATTATGAAAATTTTATGAAATTTTACGGTTTTATTTTACAGGATTTTAGAAATACGATAAAAAGGTTAAATTACAAAGTTATAAATTGGGCATAAAATAAGATGAAAAACATATATTTTTCTGGCAGCCCAGCTAACAGAATATTACAGTTTTGGGGGATTTTTTTTACAGTTAACATTATTTAATAATTATATATTTTTAATAATATTAGTATCAGATAAGTATTGTTTTTTCATCCCAGAAGCCTCCTTAAATTGTCAGTTATTTTTCATAGGCATCAAGGCGATAAATGGAAACTTTTGCTTAAGTCTCCTGCATCCAGACATTTTTCCTAAAAAAGACAAAAGATAAAAATCTCACATAGCTCCATTTGAGTTTTAGGAGAGACCTCAACAATGTCATAAACTGAGCTCAGGTCTGCCATAGAAAGTCAATATTATTGAAGATCTCAATATGAACTCAAACATTTCTCATCAAATTTACCCAAATCCACATTATTTTACATCTACAATCTACATGTATTTTACACCTCCATACTTCGTGTATTTGAACAATTGTCTCATCTTATATTATTTCCTGTAGCTCCGTGGTTAGAGAATGGCGCTAACAACGCCTACGTCATGGGTTCGATCAATTGCACATAATTAGAAACAAATGTATAGTATAATGCAATGTAAGTCGCTTTTGATAATAGCGTCTGCCAAATGCATAAATGTAAATGTAAATTTTTTTTAAAGAAGCTTCTCTTTATTTGATTGATACTTAAAACACAACTAAGAAGTCCATCAAATCTTCCTCCGAGCTTTGAAAGAGCAATAACATTTTCCTATGGGATGTGTGGATTTTATAAAGTCCATTAAGATCCAATTCCTGATTCCATTCCCCATCTGTCTCCCGTCCAATCCAAAAGTGTATCTCAAAACATGGAGAACAAGTGTAAATGATGTCAGTATTCAAATTAGCTATAGGATTCTTCATTCATCTATTGAGAGACTTCATATACACAGGACTGCTGGTTGTTCTCCAGACAGAAGAGCAAAGCAATGCACTCTGTGTTGTTTGAAAACCCGAAAGGATATTCTGCAGTATCAAAAAAGTCCGGCACACCTTCCGTGTAATCACTCTTTTCAATCATTGATGTCTGAATAAAGGAATAAGACATATTTCCATACAACACAATAACAGAAGAGTATTGAGCTGTTCAACAGCTCTACACATGACACGAGCCATCAATCACTAGTCCTACCATCTCACATGCAAGATAAAGTTGATATTAGCCTAAATAGGACACATCTGTTTCTGTTAGTTGAGTCAAAGTTTAATTAACTCTCAAGTCGTTTTTATTTTTAGTCTGCGTGTTTTTATTTATTGCTGTGCAGTAATGAGGTTGAATAATGGAAATGTGTTGCTCCGCAGTTAGCCGGGGTACGCGTCGAAGCGAGAGACAAAACAAACTCGACGCCGTCCGCTTCAACCCCTCTTTGTACCTTTTATATCACCTCGAAAACTCGCTCTGGAGAATCGCTGGAGGATGGTTTTTTCCCTCGCAACTTTTTTAAGAGAAAATTAGTCTTCTCCCCTCCAGCGGAGTTCAAGGACAGATCTGTACAACCTGGAGAAACACACAGCAGCTAAGACCTTGGTTTCAGATGGGAGCCGTATCAAGGGACCATTTCATGCCTGCATTGAGCTTAGATGGAGCCGTAACCTTAAGCCTTTTGCCTCCAGGATCAATACGAGTTGAAACAGTGCAAGTGCTTTGTCTTTATTGGTCTGTTTCCCAACATTTAAGTGCGTGTCTTTGTGTTGGTATTGGCAAGTCGCTGGTTTAACAAATGGAGATACTGTACTGAATGCTATAACTTTCAATTCGGACTAATGTTGTACATGAACCACAGCAATCACAAACATAAAAACGTTAAAAATGAGCTACAATGTAAACGTACAAATATATGCTACTACGCTATAGCATTTATGCTACAGGGTTTCATGACAGCAGTGATTTTTTGAAGTTGTATGTACCTTGAGGCAATAGTTTTGAGTCGACTAGCTGTGTTCACCTCTCAATTGTCTTTCACCGATCATGTCCCACAGCGGGGTGTTATTGCAATAAAATCATGCTTTACAAAACCTTTCTATAATTAGCCTAGCGTGAAAAGTTCCTTCCCTGGTCAGATGGTCAGTGCTTGAGGGCAATATGTCACACCGCGTGGGCGCAAAAGGTAGCCAAATTGTGCCTATCGAGGACCAGGTGCAATGGCAGACAAATTTGGCTACCAGTCTACCAATTTCGGGCAACGTGTAGATTGCCAGACAGCTAGCGAGAGACTCCTTTAAGAGACACTATGACCGTACCCTTTACCCTTTTGGAAACACAGGCGCGCCGTCGCCCATACGGGCTGGCGGATAAACTTGAGCGACTCAATGTCCTTGAATGACTTCAGAAAGTTAGGAAACAAACGAACGCAAGGAGGGAAAAGTCAATGCCTAACAAGGCTGGAAAATCAACGATGGATGTTTGTAATAAGTTCAGATGTTAACTCTAAAGCTCCTGTTTTGGCTGCAGAACTAAACAAATGAGCTTTGTCTCGGTAATGATGTATTTGAGCGGAGCGCTCCATGCAAGGGCAAGACCTTAATCTGTCATCATTTGTCTGACTGCGTGAACTGAACTCGGCCTTCTTAGTGGACACGGGCAACATTGTGGACATCGGATGTACGCTGCATCAATTAAACACCAAATCAGTCCGCAAATAATAAATAGTCTGCCTCCGCTTTGCCTTTGTCCTTCCTGCATGCTAGACATTTTAGGAGGAGACCTAGCTGTAACTTTCACTGTAACCATTCAATGACCACAATGTAGTTGCAGGTGTTAAAAGCAGATCTTTAAAGTTGCTTTCATAAAATTGATCTCAGATGGTTGTTTTAAAAGAGAACAAAAAGAACCTTTCTGTCAGCTCATCAAACTTTAAGAATCTAATAGTGCTTTGGAAGAGCACATTCAAATATGACCCTCTGTTGACCTCTCACAAAATTCTGCCTTAAGTGATGTTGTCATTTTACACCTTTACGTGGTTTTCGCACCATCTGAAACACAAATATGACATTTACACTCGAATGACCATAAGAAATGATTATATAAAGACAAGCCAGTCGCATCATTAAATCTGAAGTGTGCCATTTTTCAGTTTTGAAATACTACCTCATCCCAGTTTAATATGAAATGTACACTATGAGATTAATTGGATTGATTTTTCTAAAGACTGTAGGGTTTCACAAATATCTTCTTGTATTTGTGAGTGAAAGCACTCAACCTGGCACAGCAACACTGGCTCGACCAATGGCAGATTTATCCAACAAAATCTCACTTCAATTCTTAACTTTACGGTTCAGAGAAATCTGTATGATTTCATTCAAATATGCTTTCATCCCAGTTGTGTTTAGGGGTGGACCTTCATGCGTATGCAAATTAGTGTACAATTCATCGTATAATATCATCGAAACAAGTTTTGAGATCAGGTTGGATTATCTATCTGATGAACAATGGCGGACGGGCAGCATTCAGTAAAACACTACAAACTGTCAAGCACCGGTGTTGGTGATATTACACACCGTCCATTATGGCCGCCTCCTTTTTGAGAACAAAGAAACCAGATTAAATAAAAAAAGAAATAAACTTTACTTTTCTTGGGGAAGTTTTGATCAATGAATACAATAGTAATTCCCACCCCCACAATAAAAACAAAATTCTCTACAAAAGTCTGGAGGTAACGCTAGTTATCTTTTTCCCGGTTGAAGTTTTTGGGTTAGGATAAAGGAGTGTGGTGTCCTTGTAGAATATGGATGATGAATTGTCCTCGCCGTATTGATACTGTGGTTATGAATCTTTCAAGGTAGACGGAATACGAGACGAAAAGCATTGGCCTATAAACATTCAAATGACGAGTCAATTCTTTTTGACGCTGAGATCAATGCACAAATAAATAATTATCCTTCAGTAAAATGCATCGATTATTCTTTAACGCCTTGGCAAATACGTTATAATATTTTTGAAAACACATTTAAATGGATGAGAAACATATTGGCACCGTTTACAATAATAATAAGTAAATGTTCACACCATAAGGGGTAAGATAATCATACTGTGATGTAACAGGATCATTCCTCATTAGACATTAGTTCTTCTAAATATTCATACGGGAAGAGACTGAAACAGCAGCCCAGCAACAGGACAAACATCAGCATGGACCCTTGGTGAGCACAACAGGTACAACCTCTTACACACAGCCCAACGGAGCCCGGGGTCAACACGCACCTGAACACATGGGCATCTGGGCATAAAGCCACTGAACCAGCCTGACCCTCACTCTTGTTCCTTAGAGACTTTACAAACAACAAGGGAGACACATTTGCAGATTGTTATTATATATACTTTACCTTTCTTTCTATTCAGCCAGAGTATACAGTAGGAAGAAATTAAAATATACAGTACGTATATCTATAATCTGCAATTAAGTTTATTAGACCTTGGATGTCACTGCCTTAAAGTCAGGTCTGAATGATTGTACTCATGAAATGAATGCATGTGTCAAGAAAATCATGCTGTCTTATTTAAACAGCAAAATAACAAAATGCTTATCGGCACTGATCATGTTCTAACAAATAATCTTAATATTCTTGAGCATTCTTAAAAATACATTAATGTAACCCTTCCAGGAGGAAATTTTCTATTATTTTTATTATTATGATGACTATTTTTTATTCCTTATTTACCTTTTTTAAATTAATAATTTGTTTTTCCTTGTTTACTTTCCTTATAAATCTATTTATTAATTATTTTTATTTGTGTTGAAAGTTGTGGAGAGTTTGTTTAACGGAGCACGGATTTAAGGGGGTAAACATTTAATGGCGGTAATAATATAGCAGTACATTGCTTCATGAGCATTGTCTGTTTAGTTGTTTTTCTGCTGGAAAATTAATAAAGAAATATATAAAACGGAAGACATTAAGGTTTGAAGTGTGGTTGTGTGTTTTTTCCTGCCTATTAATTGTTTTTCTTTGCCTTGTTTTCCCCAAAAGTGAATACATCTAAAACAAATCCAAAACAAAATTTTGTAAGATTTATGCTTAAAACTGTTCAGCAGCAAGATTTCCTGGAAACAAGTTTGCAAATATTTTTACTGGAAAACAAGATTAACAAATTCTGTTTCCCCCCATTTTTAGGTTTATAAGGCAACAGGCCCATAATTCTCTGGAGCAGCGCCATAACATTAAAATACAACCATGAAAAGCTTTGTGTCCCTGTCAGGAAGTGGAAAAAAAGAAATTTAAAATTGCTGAAGTAAATTTTATTCCCACTAACATCACATCATATGTCTTTCAAACTAGTATGAACTGTACTATAGCTTTGAAAGCATCATTTTTCTTTAAGTCAGGCCACTTAAAACCAGGCTGTATTTTGGTCAATATCACCATCTTGTGGACATGAACCTGTTTTTACCAAAGATGCCTCCAAGTCAAGAGAGTGCTTAAAAAATTATTAGGATGTACAAAAGCAATCAATGCCTATTTGACAGATATATTAATGATCAATGCATCGTTGTCAAAATACATCACATAAAGCCATCTTATTCCACTGAAGATCATTATTATTGCTGTAACATTGGCAAGCACTTATGTGTTTCATCATGACATTGCCAGTGTGGACAAAGCAAAGTCCAGAAAGAAATGATTTACTGGTGTGAAAGAACTTGACTGGCCTTTACAAAGCCCAGACCTGAGACCCAAAGAACATCATCTTGATAAATTGTCTGACCTCACTGATGCTCTAGTGTCTGAAACAGTGTTAATTTTGACAGCAAATTTTGATTTAGTTTTAGTCATAGTCTTTTGACGAAAATGCAATTTAGTTTTAGTCACATTTTAGTCAACCCCATCATTTTAGTTTTAGTCTAGTTTTAGTCGACGAAATATGAAAAACATTTTAGTCGAATAAATATACATTATATTTAGTCTACTAAAATCTAAATGGTTTAAATAATTTACTTGGTGTAATTAAATGTTCCATACAAAGATTCAACTGTTTTGACATAATTTACTTCACCTTAGAATGAAATTAAACCAGGTCATTACCTTTATTTTTCAGAAAATTCCAGTAACTAGATATGCATTGTTGGAACGCAGAGTATTAGACCATGAACGACATGTTCCAGTTCATTCAATCCCATTTGACTCAATTGACTCGTTAAGTAGGGCGTGTTCATTCAGTTCATTCAACCAATGAAACGCTCTGACAGGGCTCACACTCAAAGGCTATTGGCTCATGGCATGCCTATTTGAAGAAAGAGCGCACTGTCTTTGCTTGAGACAGCAATGAATGAGAATAGCTTTCAAAAAGACATTATATAAATTGTATTACATTTCTTTAGTCATGCAAACATGTTACATATTTGGTTGGAATGTACAGTTTGACTCACTTCATCACTTCTATAATCAGTAGAGGACAGCGCTGGTTTCTTTTGGCTGACTCTATGTTGCATTTCACGTTATGCAGCAGCTCGTGTTAAGTTAACATTGGCATATAAAACCTTTTGAGCTCCTTTGTAATGTGTTTCGGGGTGACTCGCCTGCAGTCGCGCTTCAAGTTTGCGGCGTTTTACCGGCGATCGTGAAGAAAATAAGACGCTTTGTAACCCGCGTGGAGACACAGAATACATGTGTGTGCTTCCCCTTCTCCCAGAGACTTCTCTCTGCCGTTTATATGAGATAAGCAGCACATGCGCGCAAACTGATGTCCGCCAGGTGGGACAAGAATATTTTCGTCTCGTTTTTATTAGTTGACGAAAATGTCAGTATATTTTTATTACAGTTTTCGTTATAATGCATTCATTTTTATTTAGTTATCGTCTCGTTTTCGTCAGTGAAAACATGTCGTTAACGAATACTTTTCGTCATAGTTTTCGTTAACGAAATTAACACTGGTCTGAAAACAAGCACATCGTTACAGCTACACATCCCAACCAACATCAAGTGAAAGAAAAGTGTAAGAAGAATGTCACAGCCATACTGTAGATATACAATATGTAGATGTCTCATTAGAATCAAAACTTCTGGACTACATGTCTGAAAAACATCCAAGAAATAAGTCCCAACCTGCATGGTCAACGATGAGAGGAACTAGGAAACCTAGAAAAGCAGTAAACAAAACACTCATGAGTGAAGCCATTTGTCCACATCTTCACCTGCTCAGGGTCAGACAGGAAATGAGACGACTTTATCATTGTTGTCACTTTGTCTTTGGTTGGTTAGGCAGCTTTCTCTCATGGATTGGCTTCGCGGATGACGGCACAGGTGAGACCCGCCGAGAGATCCCCCACCACTCTCCTTTCCTCTCGAAGAGCCCCACTTTTTAATATGCAACATCTGTGCCGGGAGAGCTTTCCAAAATGGCTGTTCCTTGGAGAATGACAGTAGTGTCTGCTCAGAACTTGGGCAGGGGGCGTTTGTAATCTTCACAATGTCACTCTGTCCTTTGATACGACGGCCCGGGGAGGACTATTTTTGGGAAGCCGGATCTTTGGTTTTACTTTTCCAATGAGTTCGTCCGGTGTCCACCCTACGTATGGCGATCTTTAGCTCGGATCATTTGAGTCGACTGAGCCCCAGTGAAAGCTTGGTGAGGAAAGCGCCGGGATCTTAAGAATGTGAGCGAGGGGGTTTGTGCACTTGCTGCTCCTTTGGGATCTCTAGATCGTAGAGAAGAAGGCCTAGGGACTTGTTAGGAATCACAGGGATGCTGGAGATGGAGAGGGAGGCGTCTGCGTGTGACTGGCTGTGTATCTTGTCGAGCAGACCATCTCTCTGTAGACGCCGGATGATTCACAGAACAACAAAAACCACAATGAGAATGGAGACTGCGTAGTGAATAAAGACACAGAAAGTGCACGGTGACAGCTGTAGAAAAATAGAGACTTAGAGTTTATGTATGTTTGGATATACCTCAAACATTCCATTTTGATTCCATTTATTCTCCACCTTAGTGAACTGCTTAAAGGAACAGTACACCCAAAAATTACAATTCTGTAATTATTTACCCTCATGTTGTTCTAACCCATATGCAGTTTATTTCTACAACAAAAACAAAAAGGAAACATTTTAAATACATGCAATGTAGGGTTACCGGTGCTACGGTAGCATCGTGATGCTAAAGCTTCAAAATACCCGTGATGCCGCTCTATATGTAGTACCGTAAGTAATGTAGCATATGCGCATTAGCGCATTAACGTAACGGTGCATTGCAAACAGGATATATTGCCTTTCGAAGGGCCCTTCGAGAAGGGGACACCACACAAAATGTCGCTCCAACTAAAGAGAAAATGACGTTGTTTTTACTGCTCCTTTCGCCAAGTGAAATTTAAACAAACACATTAAGAGACACAATTGCGTTATTCCCTCCAGAGTTTTACTCTTCGAAAGGAAGTAGGGCATAGGGATGAGCCCTTCGGAATGGAACGCAGGGCATGTCATTTTAAATGAACTGGTCGAATAATTCACAGATTCAGTAAAAAATTGCCGCCACCTACTGGCCGTTTTAGTTTCACATTTAAAGTAAGCCTAACATTTCCCTTCATAAACATTGCTGTATAGGCTAAATGAAAGTCGTCGCACATTTGAATTAGTTCCCACGTGAAAAAATATTCTAGTGTACTTCAGTATTTACTACAGTAAACTTTACTAAAATTCCTAGACACTAGAGTTTTTCCTAACGTAGTAAATATTAAAGTATACTGCAGTATTTGCTACTGTACAATTTATCCATACTATAGCTAATGCGACACAATATTGTAGTGTAATGTATAATACAGTTTATTAGTAAATACAAAATGTTTCACTTAGATCTGTGTATTTGATTTATTTTGTAGATTTGAATTATGAACATGGCAGAGCACTGCGATACTACTTGGCATCGTCATACGTCACCTGGTATAGTATCGTAAGATGTTTATGGTACCGTGATAAGCTAATACAAGATACTTCATACGAATATTCAGCTTTCATTTCCTTTTAAACATGTAAGTGGATACATTTTTAGGGTATGAATTATACTGGATTATCCATTTAAGGCATTGTGCATTTTGAGCTTTTGCACACACACACACACACACACACACACACACGCACACGCACACGCACACGCACACGCACACGCACACGCACAGTATAGAATGAAAAAATGCACACACAAGTCTCAAAGACTGATTGCATTGGCTCCACACACATCATCCACCACTGCTGCAGTCTAATTCTCCAGTTTATTAATATTCCTCTTCCATAAAGAATAAAAAATAATTCAGTACATTGGCTTGGATCTGAAGGGCCCTTGTCAGTAGGATTATTCCGCCAATTTTCAAATAAGACTCAGAGGAGAGAGCTAGAGAACTTATAAATGAGCAAAGAACGCCAAGATATAGAGCGAGCGCATTGAGCTTCATTCTTTTTGCATGCTTACGAACGCATTCATATTTAATGTTCATCACCAGGAGCCCCGTTCGAGCACAGAAAGATGCCGTTGCTATTTTTCCCACACCCCTTGAGCCAACTCCTTGTGACAGCCCTCCGCTCCATCCCAGCGAATTATCCGCACGAGCTCCCATGAACAAAAACAGCCCAGCCTGAGCGCGGCCCGGCCGTCGTCGAGGAGAAGGCATGCTGTCCTGAAGGGGGGTGTTCGGGCATGTCACTTCAGATCAGTGATCTCATCACCCTGTATCTCGAATCATCTCAGTTAGTTTATGAATGCAGAAGAGGGGAAGTGGAGAAAAGATCCCAGCTCGAGGGGAGAGATGATACGGCCATATGTGATGATAAGTATAGCCTCTGAAATGCTGAGGTGACTTTTTACTGACGTCTTTAATCACGTCTCTAAGGGGATGCTTGTTGACTAGGTCTGAGTCATCGGTCAATGTGAAGAGAAGATCAGCTGACACGCTAGATCAGATCAGTCAATCAGATTTATTTAAGTCGGTCTCTTTGATGCAATATGTATCAGTCTGTCAGTTGTGAAGCTATAAGCTAAACAACACACTATCACTAGATGAAATAAACATCTAACCATTTTAGAGGCTGGAACTAAAATGCATGCTTTGATGTGCATATGATATGCATTTAATTAATGCAATAAGATTGGCAAGGCTTCAATAACAGCCTAATTAAATATAATAACAGATTTAACCAACATTCGTTAAACAAACTTTTTTAATGAAACCTGTTTGTTAGCAATATTTTATTGATTAGGTACTCTGAAGTCACACCCTCAAAAGTTTCATCCACTAACAACCAAGTATTACGGTATTAACAATGATTATTTATTATAGCACATAATCAACAACTCAGTTTTTATATCATGTTTTCATTCATTTTGCTTTTTATATCATACCGATTCAACACTTTATGGTATTTAGCATCAGTTGTATTTTAATGGTTTAATCTTTTTTGCAATTCTGTAGTGCATCCGTCACTGCACAAGTTACAACTGTTTGTATGATTTATGTATATTTCAAATATATATTTAATATACGAATTTCGTTTTTTTTTATTTCTACAGTTGTTTACATTAAAACCACTAACAAGGAAATTGCTTAAACTTTTGTACTTAAGAAAAAAGTTTTCAAGTCTTAAAAAAGTTTAAGTCTATATCCTATTATTATATAACTACTACTACTATCGATTATTGTTAAAACTTATGAAAAAACATCCCTTTCATTTATAGGCATTTAAATATATAATGCATACATTACATATGTTTATAAAATATACGAATAGAATCTATCTAAAGGTTTCAATAAAAGTATTATAAAAAGCAACATATTGTTTGTTATGTAGCACACTGACTACAAAAACGTTGGTTGATTTTTTTTTTATAATCAGTAAAGGTTCTTGGAAAAAAAGTACAAAAGCTGCCTCTAGAAAAGGTACATATTGGTAGCAAATGTTTACATAGATGTACCTAAATGGTGGCCTACATATTAGGATACCGTCCCTGTAACAGCTTTTGTAGCTTTATATCTGAGAGTGTATGAGGAAAAATGCGTTGCTCTTTTATTGAGACTTCAATTTCAACACGAGTTGAAGAGAACTCAGTAGCGCAATACAGAGACACTCCCATGTAGAGCGCAACAGCGCCCTCTAGTGTCCAGCGATCTTATGACGCATTCAAATGAAGAGTTCGCTTTGACCACTGCTCCACTGAGACTTGATTAGTAAATCATTTCTTCTCTGGCCTCCTTCTCAAGGATATGAGCTGACGCCGAAGGAGACTTGAAAAATTGACTATCGTAAAAATAAACTTGTCTTCGAAGATACATGCTCGCTATGCTCAAATTGGCCCAAATTTAAAGCTATATACATAGACATCCGTTCAATTACACCTGCAGAATAGAGGACAGAGAACTTTGTTGCAGAAATCAAAGTCTCCTTCTAATTTATACGTGACAAGCAAGCCATTTTTAATTGACAATAAATCAAAGTTGTGCGTCAAGGTGTTCGATTAAAAACGGCAAGCATCATTTTGGAACGAATAATGAATTTTAACACACATTAACGGTTTAAATCACCTTGGCACGACAGCTCCAGTTTGTAAACTCACTGATGCTCTAAATCTTTAGGAGAAAATAAACAGAAATTGCACACATTTTAATAAGAAATTTGCCCGTTTGATTTAAACAGAGCTGTATATTTACTAGAATTAGTTGCAGGGATTTGTTGCTGAAGTAAATCCTGAAAAAAATGTAATCCTTCCGTGAAAAAGTTTTTCAGTGTACCCCTGTCACTCTGCAACATACGAACAAATGGCGCGTGCAGGATGTGTCTCAAATGCTGTGTAGCCTAATGGAAGACTTGTTGAGGACTTATGAAAGGCGCATACGCATTACCTGCGAGCATGTTTGTGTTTTTGTTGCTGCTTTCTTGCCCAAAACCGCATTCAACAGCGCAGCGTGTCATCCATATTCATGCGCTATTCGCTGCAAGGCATTTTTGTGTCTCCTAAAAATAGCACGTGGAAGAAAAAGAGATTTACAAAGCCACATTTCTGCATTCAGATGAACGTCGTGAAAAGACGCTGGTAAACAAATGTTTCCTCGTAGAACCTGCTGCTCACTGTGCAGTGAAAACAAGAGTCAATTATTGGTGAGGTCATTTTAAGGTAAAGGATGTTTGCGGATGAGACGTGATGAAATAATCGTGTTAAGGTCTGACACACTTATTTCCATATCGCGACGTGCTTGTTATGAGCTCATAACTTGTGCTGACAAATTCACAGATTTCCATGTTGGCTTGTGAATATGTCACCGTGATTTGTATGATTTAGATTGAACGTTCGGGGTTTTGTTTTAAATGTCACGGGTGTTTGCTCAGATAGGTAGCGGGAACTGCTCTCGTGCGCGTTGTGCGTCACGTATGACTTGGGAAATGTCACTGGATAATATTTTGTCAATATTTTGTCTGAAATCGTATTTATTGCAACAGCATGTAAGTTGATATGAATAGAAAAGCCTGCAAGAAGTTTTATTTATAGGCCTGTTTACGCCAGACAATTTTTAACACAATTGTTTATTTATTAGTTATTGCCTCTGTCCAATTAAAGCATAAATTATCAGGTATACGTTTAAACCCCAAAATGAAAATTCTGTCATCATTTACTCATCCTCTTGCCATTTCTAACCTGTATGACTTTCTTCTGCAGAACACAACAGAAGATATTTTGAAGAAAGTTGGCAACCGATCAGTGCCCACACACATTCATTTCTTTTGTATGGACACAAAACCAGTGCTAGTGAGTGGGTACTAGGGGTCGACCGATTATCGAACTGGCCGATTATCGACTTCGATATTAAGCATTTTTTACATTTAAAAAAAACTTTATCGGCCATTTTAAAAGCCGAATTGCCGATAAAGTCATTTAATTTTGAAATGCGCTATTTGTCTCTGATGCAGTCAAGGGTTTAGTGAGAGCCGTCGGAACACGGCACTCTAGTCTGTTGACTAGAGTAATGCCCGCCCACCTGATTTGTTGGGAGTCACAAGTCCGGCCAATCAACGCGGGAGGCTGAAGGCACTTGAAGGATTGGATTTACTCGCGCTGAAAGCATTTGCTAGTTCGAGCTGCTTCAGTGATCGCGCATCAGTTGACGGAATAGGCATTTGCACATTATTTTAAGTCATTCCAATCACAAATACAAACCATTTTAAAGCATCATGTACTCGCGTGCTCTCAGAAGACGATCTTCAGTCAGCGCATTCAGGCAATGCACGCGCACACGGGACACAGCCGCAACTCAAACTGCTCGCAACACGTGTCAGATTGAGTTATTTTCGCAATTTATTACGCATAAATGTTCAGACACACACGTTGTAATGCCCGTTTTGGCGCGTATACACGTAAGCACAGTCGGTTGTCTTCAGTGAGTGTCTTCAGATCTGTGTAATAAGTGTTTTTCCTTTATGTCTTATTATTGTGGAGAAAGACTTAAATACGCCAGTAATTTTGGTCATACAAATAAGACTAATACATGATTCGAAACTGTGATTGGTCTACTTTTATTTGTGTGTACTCATTATCTACAGAATGTTTTGCTTTTGTAAAACAATGACAATATACAGGCTGTGCTTTCAGCCGTCTCTCTCCGCGTGCATCTGTCTGAAACGCGTCATTAAACTCTGCGAATACTCATCCTAGAAACGTAAAGCATATGTCTAAAGAAAGCTTGAAGTGTCTACTTTTAAATGATCCAATTAATATTTATATTTTCGGATTATATACTATGTATGAAAGTAAAGACAGGTGCAGTTTCTCCCGCATCACCTTGTTATGTGATCACATCCTCGCGCAGAGCGCTCTATTTCACATGATCCGCGCAAGCCCCAAACAATGGCATAACAAAACAGCAATAATCTTCCTTAAATATGTTGATTGAACTATTGTTTGTTTATTTCCTTACTGTTTACCATGGTGTTACTATAGTAAACGTGCAGTAACTATGGTTTTTGGGCAAAGTTTTTGTCAGAGCTCTTATGTTACTCTTAATTTTGAACATATTTTTCATTTTTACACCTGGCATATATATCGGTTCAAAATATCGGTTATTTTTGACCTGTAATAATCGATATCGGCCCTGAAAAACGCATATCGGTCGACCTCTAATGGGTACCACTTAAACCATTCTTCAAAATATCTTCTTTTGTGTTCTGCGGAAGAAAGAAAGTCATACAGGTTTGAAATGACAAGGGGTTGAGTAAATGATGACAGAATTTTCATTTTTGGGAGAACTATCGCTTTAACTCTGTTTAGTGTGAAGTTTAAACTAAAATTAAACCGTTTACTCGTCAGTATAGCTTTCATAACAATACCAGCCAATTTGCACATTCATTACCATACATGCATATTATATTTAATACTGAATGCGTTTTATTTTAATGTTTAATGGTTATATTTTAATGGAGTTATATAGAATAAAATAGGGCGTGTCTTGGGGTGGTCCCATATTGTCTTTGTATTTGGCTGGTATTTTGGGCATCAGACAGAAAATATAATTTCTGAAAATATGATTTAAATATGAACAAATTACATAAAAACACTATATAATAGCTAATAAAAGAATGTAGGATAACACCTGTTTTTAACAATTTTATGCATCAATTTATGACAACCTCAGTCAGGATTAGTTCTAGGTTTTTTTTGCGATTTGTATTGTTTTTAGGGAATATAAAACAAGATTTGAAGTTTTTCTTTTACACTTACACTTTAAAGAGCTGTTCAGATGTCTGGTGTACTGTATCCACAAGTTTCCAACACCCCATGACGCTTTGCGCGAAAGATGGGAGAAACTTCCGGTTCAATGTTAACAAAGTTCTGCCGTAGTTCAAGTCATTCGTTTATAGCATAATGTGAACTTACACACTGACAGCACTTATCAACTATATCAGCATTCTGTCCACTACTTTATAGAGGAATGGGATGATGATTTTAATACTTGACGACGGATGTTTAGCAACTTTATTGATTCAGTTGTTTTGACCGTAAACCAATGAGCAATTTGAAAATTATGGAGGGTTTCAATATCTTTACATGATGTCGATTGTGTGCTATTTAAAAATGTGGTAAATCGTAATATTTTTGTATTTAAAAGCGAACTGCAAATGGTTGCACAGGGCGCATGCACATATCAAAAAGCTGCTGTGACGTCAGGTGGCCATTAATCTGATAAACATTATGCATGTGCAAAAGCTGCTTTTTTACATTTTTAAACATTTTCTCTACGTTTTGTTTATAAGACGATAAGTGAAAAGAAATACCTACTTTACATCAAGCAAGCATATCAGATGAGAAGTAGTCCACCTGATGTGATGTGATATATTCCAACAGATTTTTGACAACACGTAAGTAAAATACAGTAAAGAGTCCTTGTAAATCCAGTTCTGTCTTGCGTTTTTATTGTAGACCACAGTGGGTTGATGATTACATGAATCTATTTGTACTCCCTGCGAACTCGTTTTAAACTAAGCACATCAGTCTAAGTGGTGTTTAATGGTTGTTATCTATTTGCTTGAGATAAGCGGTCCACATTTTGAAGTTCGTCTTTTAAAAACTACAGTTCCTCACAGGAGCAGTCCGTCTTAACCTTAGATCTGCGTGTGAAGCGCTCTGTTTTATGTTTAAGGACGTGAAATAAGCTTCGCCTGGTTGTAAATGCAGCCACGAGCAGCAGGTGTTGCTCATCAGTTTCGAAATTATTTTTAATAGATTACCACATGAAACAAACAGTATTACAATTTAAAATATGAATCACAGTCTTCTTTTCTGTCCTCGGAATAAGTTATTTAACGCTGCAAACTAATTAATTAAAAAACGATGTAAAAGTGAAATAACAAGAAACACCGCCAGCATTTATACAGTCGCTCGTTGGTAAACCTGCACTGTTTGCTATTATAACAGCAGTTCATCTGAATCACCAGTAGAGGTCAGCAGTCACCGAATCTTCACGGTCTATAACCATTTTCGCAAATTAATCCTTTGGTTGCCACCAAACGTTTTATTTATTGAACCTTTTAGCTTTATAAAATAAATGAATGTACCCCTCAAATAATCAGTTGCCTTTTTTGACACACTTTAATTAGCAAAAATATAATTTGGCATTTGTTTTACAAAAATAAATATTAAAGCATTGCAGAAAAGTAACCGTATAAAGTGTTAAATAATAAAACCGTAGATTAATTTTCCTATAAACTCATTCATATGTCTTTATTTAATTATATTTATATATTTTATGTGCAATGACAATAACATTCAGGCATTTTTAAATGTCTAAACAATAGTGGCCACAATATTTATTTGTTGAGCATGCTGTTTATTTGTGGCAAATCTCCCAGGTTTGTAAAAGTTCTTTGTTGATGTTTATCTGATGTGTCCCTTTTGGCTGTGATTTTTCCGGTCACAGGCCTGTTTCGACAGTAATGGCTACTTTTAACGTGTAAATGGTTAAAGGTTGCATCCGGTTGGAAAACCTTATTTCTGGAAAGCTGGATTTAGTATCATGCCTGAGGCTTTCCTCTCAAATGTTTATCCAAACACACGCATTTAGAAAGCCGTGACACCTACTCTACCTTGGCAAGCTCCATATAACTGAAGTTACCTTAGTGGTGTAAATGAAAATCAAACTGAAAAAAATAATTTCACGCTATTTAACAAATTACATTGTTTCAGAATAATAATAGTGTGCATGTATTTTATAGCCAGGTAATATGCTTCATATGAGTCTTGCATGGGCAATTAAAACTAGAAACGAACCACAGTTTTCCCTCTACGAGTTGCTCGCCAGCGGGTACACTGAGCTGTCAACCTGTGGGATGCCTCTACAGGTACCTGTCACACACACACACACACACACACACACAGTAGCACATCTCTCATTTCTTGCACCATTACAGAGTGACATCTGTCCAAACACATCCATACTTCGGCATCTTCAAAGCCCACACAGAGACGTGACCTTAAAGGCAAGAATCAAACAGCATTGCCGTGTTTTTCAGCAGACATATTCTTCAACATGAAACACCTACACGCAGACACTTAATGCATATGCATTCAAGAAAATCTGATTTTTTCTTTGCATTTCAATAGAAACATGAAAACAAAAGTGTCACGCGTGGCATTTATAGACAGAAGCGTGCATGTGTGATCTGAGCAGATTGGCCTTTTAATGCCATTATTATTATTTTGACCGGATCAACAGAAACACATTTACAAACCAAATAAGTCCCAGCAGAACCCCGGCCATTCACAGCTCAGCCGTGATCACTAAACCGAGAAGAGTCCAGACAATGGAATCAAATCATTGCAACACTTTTTGTCTCCATCTCGATTTTATTATGTCAAGTTAGCAAAGTAAACTGAAACAGCCAAAGCCAAAACATTTTTAAATGTTACTCTGTCTCCCTGTATCACACACTTAGCAACACCTTAGCAACTACAAGAAGGCACAAGTAACCCACTCACTCAAAACATCATACTGTATCTCAGTGTCCCAATTTGCATACTATCCATCCTAAACAGTATTTGAATTTAGAGTTAGTATGTCCCAAATCATAGTATGTTGAAATAAGTATTCTCAAAGTACCCCAAAGAACCTACTGTTTTCTGTGAAACTTTGAAATGTAGATCCTTGAACACTCAAATGGCTGATAGTATACCACAACTCGTGCGAGAGGGCAGATTTTAGTGATGCTCCAATGTATAATATTAAATAAATGATGCATCACTGAATCAATCAGTTTAAATACATACAGTAAACATTACAAGAAATAATGAATAAATAAATATTGTAAATTATTGTATTATGTGCTTTAGTATGTGCTTTGCTATGCAGTATGCACTCAAATGTATTTTTTTTCATAACAAAAAAACAGTACTTACTTTTATGGCATAGTATAAGGCGAATTGGGACAGAGCATTTGTCTCTCTATGTATGATACACCTAGCAACATAACAATGTCCTAGCAACACCTTATGTTCTACCTAGCAACACCTTAAGCCTGTGGCATACTTCGGTTTTTTACATTTACGCGGGTTTTGACGCATTACGACATATTGCAATATCTCTCCGGGCCTACAGGGGTCAGGTTTTTTTCAACTACCTTGAATCGTTGCTCCCAGGACACAGTTGCCACCTCAAAACCCTTTTAAAAGGAAAGCCTGCAACCATTAGGCAAAAAAGCATACCAGCTAATGCTAACGCCCTGGCTTCGGCGGAACGCAGGAAAGGAGACCGGATGCTAGTTTTTTGAATGGATGTCAATGGGTTTTGTTAGCCATTACGGGTTTTCCAATTGGAAGTATTACAGACCCTCCCATCTCTATAATAAGAATATCTCTGGCCACCTGGTGGTTATTGCAAGAAATGGAATGCGCATGAGCCTACCTGCGCGTACTTTGTACGCGAGGTAAGAAAATTCCGGCGGTGCGCGTACTATTCTGATGACGAAATTTGTGTCACGCGCACTTTACGCTGTCCCTCGCAAACGCGTAAAAAGGTTACACTTCGTGCTTTAGTAACCACCGGAGCACTTGAGTACAGTATTTCTCAATGGGGGGGGGGGATGGGTGGCCTAAAAGGGTGCCCCAGCTAACTTCCAAGGGGCTTCAAGATGACTAAGAATTGTCCACAATAAAGTTTTTGTTCTAAACACGCTCTTCGTCCACACTAGCGTTTTCACGCGTTTTCCAAGTGCTTATATCCATGGACTGCGCATGAGTAAAACGTAAGATGCTTCAACTCATGTCATTTCTGTCAAGTGTTTATTTACTTTCTGCCTTACAATGTCGCGGCAATGTAGAGAAAAGGCACTATGTTTTTAAAATGGACAGGTAGAGATGTTGTAACACAACTATAAAGTTGCGAAAGTGAGAGTATCGTCGTGTTCCGTTGCCGAACAATAACTGCGAGGAATTAATGCTATATAAAGTATGCACGAATGGACATTAAGGCTAGTAAACTGTAGAGCAGCCAAAACAACTGCGTCACATGATGAAAAAATAAGTCATCAAGCCAAAACGTCATTCAATTTCAAATGTATCCACTTTGGACATCGCTTTCAAAAGCCCAGACAAAAACACAGTCTCAGTGTTCATAGAAGGCCAAAAATCATTTTCAAAAGAAAACACATTCATGTTTACAGTGTCTAAAAAAATTAATTAGACAAAACAAGCATTGAAATTTACAGGTATTTATATAGGTATAGGTGTTTCTTATTATTTGGCCATTTTTTCAAATTAATATGTTTTTCCAGTTAATTTCATGCTCTAAAACATTTTAGTGGCTACCAATTTTGAGGTTTTGTGAGCGGGGGTCTTTGAATATTGGTGTATACAATGGGGGGGGGGGGGGATGGGGCTTGGAAACAAGTTGAGAACCCCATGATAAGTATGACACACTCTGGGCACATACAGAACACAAAGAAAAAACGTGTTATTGGCTCAGAACACTATAAGAACCACATAACTTTATTTATATTTTAAAAGTCTTTCTCAAACAGACAGATGTTCAAACTACAGGGCACAAAACATCTACTTTATGCGGCCTTTCATAGCCACTTTGAATTAGCCTTGCTAATTCAGTATATTTTTCCACAACACGACGTGACATACTGAAGCAGGAAACCTCTCAGACGAGGTGAATTAATTAGATAGCACTTCAAAAGACTCTTTTGAAAAAACAGCATCAGCATGAAAGAAGGTTTGCACCAGACCGTAACCCACAATACTGAGGTCTTTGAAAGGCCGAACTAACCAAATACACAGCCTTCTCTTACCTACATCATTTAAAAAAGGAACATCATGTTTCGTATCTCACTATGAGGAGCTGATATACATTTTATCGAATAAACATTTTCTCATCATTTATTCACCCTCGTGTCATTCAAAAGCTGTATATGACTCTTTCTTCTTTGGAATATAAAAGAAGATATATTTATAAATTCCACAGAAGAAATAGTAACATACGTGGGGGGGGGGGGGGGTTGGGGGGGGGGGCTTGGGGTGAACTATCCCTTATGAGCAACAGTAATATTGATGCTTACCTCGAAATAAGATGCCAAAAGCTTTACACAAACTGAAAAAGTAACATAGAAGGTGAATGTCGGCTCGGACAGGATGCAGGCTGCCCTACATAAGCAACGTAACCTCTATTAAACTGTGACATTTACAAGAGTTCACCTGCTGCAGCCAGACAGCTTATGAAAGTTCTGCTGTAGATCAGACAGACCAGACATTCATTATTCATTTTCATGATGTTAAACCGCCGGCCAACCCTGTTTGCATTCAATGTATCATTAATGTAATAAATGTTGTTATACTGGCTGACTTTTCTCATTTAGGTTCCCCCACTGAAGCGCTAAATATTTCATGCCGATCCATTAATCAGACCTTTGCCATCTCACCTGAGAGTATGTTTCATGATGTTACACTTGTTAAGGCGCCACCTTTAGTCCAGACCTAAAAATGCACATTTGGGAAAACTGCACATTTGTAAACGAAGGAAACTAAACTAGCAGATTTGAGCATGGAAAAGAGCATACATAAAGTGAAAGCATGAAATCAAATTTTAGCATTTTCTTGTTGCATTATTTAGTAGTAGAACACAAAAGATGATATTTGGAAGAACGTTCATAACCTGAACTCCATTGACTTCCATTGTATGGATACAAAACCACTGAGACATTTCTCAAAATGTCTTCCACAGAAAAGTCTTACACTGTACATATTTGGAATGAAATGAGAGTGAATAAATGATGACAGAGTATCTATTTTTGGGTGAACTGTCCCGTAAATGTCTCAAACAAAACTGGTAGTTATTCAGTGCAATGATTCAGTGCACGCTGCTTTTTTGTAATGAAAAGAAGAGGAAGCTAAGCAATAGTCAGTGGTTTGTGTAAGTATTCAGAGTCGGTTCCACCAAAGATGTTTTTCTAAGCTTTCACATGGTTCTTTTAAAGTCACGGCATCCTGTGTGCCACCCGTGCCTACAGACCAGTGTTATGCTGAGATCTTGACATGCCTGACTGCTTCGCTTTTATTCTGCTTTTGGCTGCTGAACTCTGCAGCTCCTTCAAACTGCACACACAACGGCCACTGGGGCATCCAAACACTGATATTTATTTTTATTTATTTTCCGGAATACACTTTTGTCTTCATTTTTATATCTCACCTACACGCATAACGTTATTTTACTATGGGGTTTTGTAGAAATGTGTGGCAGTAATTTTACAGGCGATACACATTTAGAGGCCGTTTTGAAGACAAACTGAACATTTTTATAAGACAAAACTCATTTGTTTTAACAGATGTCAAACCTGGCCCTACACATTTTCCCCAAAGTTTTACATGTGTTGGCGTTGAGATTTAATACAGGTTTGTAACCACGTGGAGGTCAATAAATGAAGGGTGAACCATAAGAACAGCATGTAATATAAAACAATGTCACATTAAATAATCCATTTGGTTTTTTAGCATATAATTCTGAGAACAAACAGAAGATCTTGCCAGACAAAAAAGGAGAGTTTAATGAGTTACATTAGAGAAGCCACTGTAGCTTTCTTTTCCTGCTAGTAAAAAGCCTCAACCTTTTTTGAAAGAGCAGAATCAACAATTACATTCTCAGTGAGATCTAAATGACATTAATTGCAGTGATTGAAAAGGCTTTTCAGATGTGAGGCACGAATTCTATCCTTCTGTTGTGTTTTCCGCTGATAAAATGATGGTGTGTGTGTGGGTTGATGTTTTGGCTAGCTGTCTAAATTCAATAAGCTTCTACACCCACATACTGATTCACAGAGCAGTGGGTATACAATTACTTTATAAACACAACAAAACTGCAGTTTACCTTGTCTATCATACAACATTAAGCTGATTTTATGAATAAGTATGCCTGCATCTTGAAGAAACTAATTCATTTTGAGAATCACTTCAATTTCATGTTTCTTGCTTACATTATTGATTGATCTGGGCCAAAACGGGACTGTTTTGTTAATAAATTCAATCTGTAGAAGAACTATGACTGGAAAACGCTAAAGCTTTGCTTTCTAGTTCTTTTCTGTTGTGTGTGGTGGGTGTTGAGTAGATAAAGAGAACTCTCTTCAGTACATCCATCACTCTCACTTCAGTTACATCATAAATCCTGAAAAGGACGTCAATTGGACCAGACAATAACCACCTGAATGTATCTAACTACCATCATAAAAGGTTTTCTGGATCATTGCATGAGTCACCTCACATTACAAATAGTTCTCCCAGTCTATAATCTACCAAATGGTTGAATGTTTAAAGTCGGCATGAAACGGAAGAAGCGAATGTCTTTTTTCCGTATCGTGAAGTATACCCGAGTGAAACGACTTCTGAAATGAGAAAAAAATGTAGGGCGGGGCTTGATTTCATCCAGCAACAGCTGATTGGATTGTTAAAAGGTGAAAGATTTGAATGCCAGTTGGCAATCTGTCAGTCATTGCAGCCCCGCCCTTGCGCCATTCCTCCTGACCAGAAGTGAAGAGAGGTCGTTTCGAGAGGAAGAGGAGGTTAATGTTTTTGATTCAAGATTCAGAAGTGCAAATGAAAAAAAATGATGTGCATGGATAAATAGTTTATAATAAATACTTCACCACTGTGTAAAACAATTAGAATGATCATTTTTAATTTCATGCCGACTTTAAAAGAAATTAACTTAATGTGATACAGAATCAGCGCCGAAATGTAAAATGACACAAAACAGGGGTTTTACCTTAAAAAATACAATGTAAAAACAACTAGAAGGATTTACTTTTTTGTTTTTGTGTTTATTTGTTCAGTTTTTGCACACAGTTAAAGCCCCAGTGAAAGTTTTTTCCTTTTATTAAAAATATGTTAGCCTTAAGGACATCAAAAAGCTGATATCCCATTTAGAAGATAAAAGCGATAAAAAAAATCTAGAAATTCCGTGACATCAAGCTACACTTCAGCCTCTCTTCAAAGTTCTCGTCCAATCAAATCCGCTTTAGAATCCCAAGAGTCCCGCCCCTTCACTATCAGAGCTGCTGAAGCGGCGCCTCAAATCAGCCACTTGTTTGTACATTTATTATGTTCTACATGATGAATGACGCATAATGCACAAGGTGGGAGATGATCCACACAGTGTAACCATTAACATTAAAGTCTTAATTTCACATTAGTGTCACGCGAGCGGTTGCACATGAGTGTCCTACAGTGTCCTCCGGTTCAGAGACATGATAGCACAGAGCTGATCATATGCGCCGATCATACGTGCAAATCCGCTGAGAAAACAAAACGGATCTGACCCGTTTCAAGTCTACACAGAATGTTGTATGTTGAGGCTGTATGGAAGAGATCGGACATCGCAGCCTTGATGAGTAAAAGAAGAAGACAAACACCAGTGTCACTCACCAACATAAATAACAATCTTTCAAATGACACATTACTGGTTTAACTGAACTTCCTATTCTTTTCAATAGACTTTTACACTGTGGCTATCGCCCAGTTAAATGCAGCTTTGCCAGGCTGACTGTGTGCTGTAAACGAAAAGCTATTGGTTATATTAAAAGGGGCGGGGCCACTCTCTACATTTCTCAGTTGAAATTACGTCAACACATCAAATAATGCTGCCCGCTCGAAGGCGTTTTACTGGGACCGTGTGCAAAAACATTAAAAAATGAAGTAAAATTTACTTTTAAAAACTTTGTGAAAAAAATATGCAAAACATTTTAAAGTATAATTTACTTACAGAAAACTGTGTGCAAAACTTGCGCAAATAAGCACAAAAATAATCCTACTAAAAAAGTAAATCCTACTAGTTGTATTAAAGTGTATGTTGCAAAACATTTCTTACTCTTAAAATTACTCATAGTTAAAAAAAACTTTATTTATACCATTATAATTACATTTTAAGGTCCAGTGTGTAGTTTTTTGGAGGATCTATTGACAGAAATGCAATATAATATTCATAACTATGTGTTCAGAGGTGTATAAAGACCTTACATTACGAAGTGTTATGTTTTTTTATCTTAGAATGAGCTATCTAAGGGTCCCCCTATACATGGAATTCACCATGTTGTTTCTACAGTAGCCCTAAACGGACAAACTGCTCTACAGAGTGCATTTCGTAAATACCTTATCTCCTTCGGCAAAAAAAGCGAAAACGTGACGACATCTTAGTTCTGTTTCAGCCACCGTAGTGCTTCAAAAGGGAGGAGGGAGGAGTGGACGGAGCTGTTGGTTGGAATTCACAACCTCACAGCTAGATGCGGTTAGAATTTCCACACTGCTCCTTTAAAACCAATACAATTTCTATTTTAACCATTAAATCCATCATCATTTCTTTTTGGTTTACATTTTCAGCAACGTTGTGAATCTAGTTTCCATCAGCTATTATTTAATGCCTATAACATACATAGAGCAGCATACTGTACAACAGATTTGGTTTAGACATCACAAAGGGGAAAGAGTTTGCAGCGTGAATTTAAGATAAGGCACTTTAAAGCTCTTTACCTACTGTGGCCTCCATGTCTCTTGAGCACTTGATTATGCTGAGAGTGATGCTGTTTTAAACTTGAGCACTGTGAAACAAATATCAGGATGTTGTAGGAACATCTTTCGCTGGTTTATTCTTGATATGTCCAATAATAGCTTCCACTCACACTTCACCAATGCTTATATTAAAAGAGCACTTGCTTCAATGGCAGTCTGGTACTCTGCGCTCAATGTTGTTTCCTGGAAGAGAGTGAGAGAGCATTTTAGATCAAAGATGGCTTGGGTTCATCTGTTTTCCTGTTTTCCACAATACATAAAGCAAGAATAAATACATGTAAATACAAATCATTTTAAAACTTCTCATTAAAGTCATAATAGAACGTCACAATTGGCGAGGAGCTTCTCAATTGTGAAACAATTTTAGTATCAATAAATGGTGCCTTAAAATACACTTAAACACATTATATGGACATTATAGTCATATTTCATATTATATAAGTCTTTAATGAAAGAACAGACTAAAGGGAATTTTCATATTCAGGTTGGCAGTACAATGGTACGTACAGTGATGATGTCAAATGGTAAAACTGGTCGGCTATATCCCAGCATCAAATGTCAATCATTCATATATACAGTAGTGGCATTTACCCCAGATAACTATTGCACGACCATAATGCTTTATATACTTTGTTTTTTAAAGCAAATCCTTTACACAGATTCTTCAAAATATTTTCACAAACTTGATAAAATAATCATGTTATCCGATTTTGCCCTGTCATTTAGTCAGTTACGTTTGTGTATGACAATTGTCACCAATATGTTATATGTTTTAGAAACTACAATTTTAGTCCAGTTTTCCCAAAATGTTTATTTGACAGAAGTTCCATTGGCGAACTGTAGAGAGAGCTATTGCCATTATAAAGCATTCACTCTTTGACATTTCTATATTTGGCAGACGCTCAGTGTTGGGTAAGTTACTCTCAAAAAGTAATTAATTACTAGTTACTAATTACATATTCAATAGTGTAATTAGATTACTGTACAAATTACTCTCTCCAAAAAGTATTTAGTTACTTATTACTAATTACTTTCTATATCCTACATCAACCTTGATGAGTTAAGTGATTCAAGGATAGACATGAAACGGCTCTTTTAATTCATTCAAATAAATAATATTAAACTACATATAGTATTATTAACCGACCAAAGTATTACAAATGTGAGAATTATACATTAAAGCACAGTTTTTAAAGTTAGTCTCTGAATTTTGATGTCAATTCCACTATTACAGACAAATATATTACACAAAGTATTTAGTTTAATTACATCAAAAGTAACTGTAATTAAATTACAGAAAAAACAAGAGTAATCCCTTACTTTACTTTTTCAAGGGAAAAGTAATTAAATTACAGTAACTAATTACTTAGTAACTAGTTACACACAATACTGCAGACGCTTTTATCCAAAGTAACTTGAAATGCATTCATGGCATATCTTTTTTTCAGTATGTGTGGGATAAAACCCACAACCTTTGCGCTGCTAACACATGCATACCAACTGCTACAGAACACTGTTGTGAATGTCAAGAGATTAAAAAAGGATTTGTTTAGTGAAATCATTTCACTATATTTTGTGAATTCATGAATTTCATAAAAGCCAACTCCATTCTACTTAATACTCTAAGTACACTCATCTCAACATTGAACATTTCTATGGTTAATGGCAGCTGTGTGAAAATTATGGCACCTATTAACATTATTGCTGCTAACAATTTGTGTATACAGTAGGCTACGCCTGAGTGTTTTGTCCATTAGATGTTATTGAACACATTTGAAAATGTTTGAAGGTTGCGGGCTAGCGAAAGCCACTCCAAAACCACATGAAGTACTTTAAATCAAGCAAGTACAAAATTTCCTCTTACAGCTTTCTGGAGAAGATCAAGGGCACTAAACAGTGCTACTAAAGCTAATCATTATGCTAAAGCTTATTAAAAGTGTCCACTCTTTAAGTGTCACTAAATCACTTGGAGATACAGAACAAATCGAGAGTGTGCCTCACAGAGACATTGTTTGTTTTAGTAAATTGGCAATCATGTTCACCGTTTGGATGATGGAGATTTTTCATTTAGAAGTGGAGCACAGATGTCAGCCACATATTGGTGAGTCAGTTCCACCATGCGACTTTGGCCTTGTCTATGAAACACAGTGTCTCTTATAAACAGATACAAGGCCAGGGGAGCGAGAAAGACTTCCAAGGATGTGGCATCTTTTGGAAGATTATTCCTAAAGCAGATGCGTAATTCACCATTTTTAGCTCATACAACAAGCTTATCTATCACATTTTGGTAATACATTTTGTGGAGCCCTATAGGCATACATGCATGAAAAACTATAACTGTAAATCCGATCTAGTGTGTAAAAAGCTCTTTGGGTAAAATGTAGGCCTATAGCAAATTGCTCTTTTTGTCCCATGTGCTAATCAACAAAATGAATATAATTGCACAAATTTAAAATGTGG
Source organism: Triplophysa rosa (assembly GCF_024868665.1). NCBI lineage: Eukaryota > Metazoa > Chordata > Actinopteri > Cypriniformes > Nemacheilidae > Triplophysa > Triplophysa rosa. The sequence continues at coordinate 11,038,807 of NC_079892.1, forward strand.
ATTATTTTATTAGTATCAATGTATAGTAATTCAAGGCAGTGGCTATTTACACTAAGTTTAAATAGCAGTAGGTTCTGTTTACACTAACCAAAAATGGCTGTATTTTCTTTGGATTAAGTAGAAATAGTAGTTAGATGCTATTGGTAGGCCTACTTATAAATAATGGCAGATAACGTTACAATTTGCGCCTCAGTATTCTTGTGCATTAAACATGCAATAATAACAGAGTGTGAATCATTATATCTATAAAATTATTAAAATGATGGCAACTTATTGCGATATTAAAGCCCTACACCCCTATCCCTAACCTTACCCTAAACCTAATTTATGAGTAAAAATGAATTTTAAGTCTTAAATCAATTTTATTAAAAACAACTTCCTTTATGATCTGTAATGGGATAGAAAAAGGTAAAAGGGTGTTTTCAGCATGAGGTGGGTTAGAACCCCAGTCTCCAGTGCCATAGCTATACAGACTTTACACCTTACGCCACCACTGGAGTTGCTGTTTGAAGTGGTGTCGTTCTCACACGTTCTCTATTCCAATCACATATTGATGGGCGGAGCTAGTGCAAATAATCTCTGCCAACAAGGCGGGCTATTTGTACTTGGTGTAAATACTGTAGACACTCCGATAATGTTAAATAGGACAACAACTAGAGTTACATAAGCGCCCCTATTTTTGAGCATTTTAATGATTGCAAAAACAAGTTACGAAATGTCGAGGGTTTAAGCTTTTAAATGATGCATAGTTTGTGATAGTTGTTTGAATAATGACGTAAAACAAAGGTAAGCAGACTCGATAAGGAAACGCCTTTTCCACGGGCCCTGTGCATGTTAAGGGGTTAAATATTTTACGAAGAAAACAGGACTGAGGTTTGGCCATCAAAATGTTTTTGTTCCATGCTGCAAGGATGTGGTTGGTTAGTTGCTAGGGTATTGTTAAGGTATATAGAGAATTTTTTGTGTCTGTGTGCGCCATTAAATTTAGTTTTGTGAATGTATATGGGTCCTGTGTAAGGTGTGATGCTGTTAAAAGTCAAACTGATTGTTTGCTCTCAGTTACACCACATACAAACGACATTAATGTCTAAATTGCAAATTAAAATGTTCGCATGTGGCTTTGACATGAGATCATAAAGCATCACATGAATTCATTACCCGATTAAATTATGAAATTATTACTCGATTTAGAGTAAAGCGTCTATGTGATCACGCCTGAAACTCAATCAGATCACATTGAGACTCAGCTAATACAGCTACATCTAATCATGCAAATCAAATGTTTACGCATACGAGACAGTTCTGTTCTAGGTAAAGTGGATTAGGAGGAAGATGCATCTAACATTCAGTTTCACGTGCAAGCTGTGGCACTGCAGGCCTGATGGTTTGGCATTGGTATGCGCTGATATATAAATTCATGAATGAAGCAGGCCCTGAATTACCAACAACATCCAGTCCATCAGTACTTTAGGTCCCATACGCATCAGCAGAGATGCCTTACCAGAATCATCGAAATTTGGCGATTGTACATCATATACAGACATAATTTACACGAAACGCATTTATCAGGTGTTGCTATAGAGTGATTTTTTGCGAGTTATTCAGCTTCACATGAAAGACCTCTGGGGCAGGACATTTGCAAATTAATCTGCTAGGAAGCTTTACCTGTAAAACAACTTTGCATTACTATAATGCGAACACAGATTGTTTGCGACATTAATTAAGGGATAGTTCATCCAAAAATGAATCATTTACTCAGGTTGGTTTGTTCCAATGAACACAGAGAAAGATATTTGGAGGAATGTTTTCAGTTTTTCAGTTCTGGGCCATCATCCACTACTAAAGTAGGAAAAAAATATTGTATTTTTTGAACACATAGTGAGATATTTTGAAGAATTTAGGAAAACAAATAGTTCTCGGGCAACTTTCACTACCATTTAATTCTTCCTACTATGGTAGTCAATGATGTCCCGGAACTGAAAATGACTAACATTCATCCAAATATCTTTCTTTGTGTTCAACAGGAACAAAGTAATTTATACAGGTATGAAATTATATGAGCGTGAGTAAATTATGAATTTCTGGGTGTACGTGTGTTCACCACTTGCTGTGCGTGTGTTCACTACTCTCTGGATGGGTTAAAAGCAGAGGTCACATTTCGGGTATGGGTCTCCATATCTGACTAATAGGTCACTTTCACTTCACTTTCAAATTTTCATTTTTGGATGAACTATCCCTTTAAATTCACTTTAATGAAACATAAAATGCTTAGCAGGTCATATTAAATCATATGAAATTATAAAAATAGATGAATGAAACAAAGGCTAATGTATTTTAAAGTTCATTGTAAAAGAAAATCTCATAAAATTAAATACCTGTTGGCTATAATATAGTAGTCTGTATTACATTTCATTCTCTTATAATCAATTATACAAGTAGACTTAAATAAAATAAAGTCCTTGAATTTACATGTAACCAAAGCATTCATCAATAGAATTGCATAGAATTGTTATACAGTAAATGGAAAACCCTGTGAAAAGCCTGTGATATTCATGGTTAGTGTGGATGTGTGGATAAAAGCCCCACTCCTCTGATGAAAGACAGGATCTCCATGGTTTTTTCTTCCAGTCTGTCCGTGTTGCCATGGACGAGAGAAAGGCTTTACGGGAGAGAAAAGACGTCCACGCGCAGTGGTTCTATTTTAATGCTAATGTGGGATGGTTTTCTTACCATGATGTATTTGCTTTATTGATGAGCTGAGTCTACCTGTTTCAGCTCACCTGTTGAAGCTTCTGTCTGGCATTATAAATGAAATAATAAAAAACAGACATAAACATTTAGATTATTGGGACAATCAGTTTCTATGATATTCATAAGACTAACTGAGGAGACCAGCATGCACGCTAAAATACGAACCATCATATTGCATAACTGACAGATTTTCTTTATGATTGTACTGTATGTCAAATAGTTCCTTCTGGTTTACCCTGAGTCAACATTCATAGGGATTCTAATCATTCAGAGACTGGTCTACTGTACCATGATATATAACCAAACCGTCAGTGACAGGCTGCACACAGGACCATCAGCAGGTGCTGTTTGCATTCTGCTAATGGCTATTAAGAAAGTGTTATGTAACATCCCACCTCATGATTAATGAGGCTACCGATGTTCTACTATGATGCTGCTTGCAGAGTCTGTCAGCAATGAACAATTTTATAGCATGCGACTTTCTACTTTCGACTTTCTGTAAATAGTGTTATGTCCTATTTCTACACCCCAAATTCATATTAAAAGAAACAGTGAGATGTGCAAGGAAAAGGGAGAGCAAGGAAAGCATAACAACACACATATCTTATGCATATTTTATAGCAAATGATGGCCAGTTAAAATGACATACTATATAAATAAATACAATTATTTAACTAAAATTGATAGATGACTATGTGGATTTTTGAACAGACGTTGTTTTATTATAAAAACATTTGTATAAGATACAAATTATATATAAAGTTATATATACAGTATTATATATATATATAAATTGATTTAGATGTACAATTTGGGAACTCCCTACATTATTAATTAGGCTTAAAAGTAAGACTTACTATATTTATTTTTTTGGAGGATCGATTGACAGAAATGCAATATACAATATAATATATATATACTGTATATACATATATAAATTATATATATACTGTGTGTGTGTGTGTGTGTGTGTGTGTGTGTGTGTGTGTGTGTATATATATACAGTATATATACTTATATATTATTTTTTTTGTATATATTATATACAAAAATGTGTATGAAACTTAGAACAAACATATATTAATTACATTTCATTTGACAGCATTTTGCGCATAATTTAAATTGTGATTTTAAAAACATAATTCTTGTGACAACATATAAAAAATGTTCATTTTTTTACTGCTGGTATTGGTAACTGCTTGTGTGTAGTCACCAAAGGCATTGATCATGAAAGCCAAGTCTTGCATTCAGGCTTGTCCACACACATAGGTGTATCCTGTTTATGTGGCTATAATCAGATCAAGTAAAGTATAATCAGCATCTTGACATGGTTGTTATACACAGAGCCGGTCATGGTTGATGTCATTTCCATGGTATGCATGTGTGTGTGGTCACCTGTGTCTGGATTATAGTGGCTACATAACCCATGCAGGGCAGGTGCTGTCTTCACCAGACAGATCCAGTACGTGCAAGACTAACACATGCCCCAATAAACCTAATGGCCTCTTGCAGTCCCATATGTGCATGCACAAGTGAGCAAGTGACTGAAATATCTATTAAATTATATACTAAATTATATACAGTACATACACATTTCATTCATTTATTGTTATTTTTTACAGTAATAGTTAACTCAACACTATAAATTAAAGGGATAGTTCACCCAAAAATGAAAATTCTGTTATGTATTACTCAACTCAACTTTATTTATATAGCGCTTTTACAATTTTCATTGTTACAAAGCAGCTGTACATGAGACATATTGACTATAAGCAAAATAATTAAAGTTGTACCTGCAAAAACAAGAAAAGGTTGAAAACACAGAAGACAGACACACCCACATACAAAACACTCCACACACACAATATGCACACGTACTAACACACATAGACATAGAGACACACACACACACGGAAATGCGCACGCACACCACACACATACGGTGACACAGACAAGTACGCACACACAACACACACACACACACACACACACACACACACACACACGCTCAGTGAGAGCACACATTTAGGATAAAGGAGAGAGAAGCACAGGTCAAATATAACAGACTGTAAATTCCTATATGCAATATTAATTAAGTAAAACTTTAAAATTCTAAATTACTCACCCTCAAGTTGTTCCAAACCTGCATACATTTCTTTGTTTGGTTAAACAAAGAAAGATATTTGGAAGAATGTTAGCAACTGAGATTTCTGGGGCACTCTTGACTACCATAGTAGAATTATTTATTCTATATATTTTTTGTTCTGTTAGACACAAAAGAAAATATTTGGAAGAATTTTTGAAAACAAACAGTTCTGGAGCACCTCTGACAACCATTTTAATGGTAGTCAATGGTGCCCCAGAAATCTCAGTTGCTAACATTCTTCCAAATATTTTTATTTGTGTTCAGCAAAACAAAGAAATTTATACAGGTTTGGAACAACTTGAGGTGGAGTAATTTAGGACAGAATTTTCATTTTTGCGTGAACTATCCCTTTAACACAAATGTAATTATGAGATTTATGTTATTGTAAAAATCTAAAATAAATTAAAACTTAAAAATAAAAATGTTTTTTAGCATAGTCAAAGTGGTGTTTGTACTCTTGACATTTCATCATATAGCTTTTTGAGGTCTCGCCTAGAGATGCTTTTTAGTTCCCATCTTCCCAGCTCATTCGGAGCTCTTATTGACTGCTGCAATAACTATAACATTAACTGTAATATATTTTACATTTGGTCATTTAGCAGATGCTTTTCTGCGTCCACACCAGAGCGCTGCATTGTTCCCATTCACTAATATGAATGCACTGCACATGACCTGCTGCTAATGCTTTCGTTTTCATTCCCGAATGGCTTTTCTCCAAAATGTGACAGCAAAGGCTGGATGCTCTCTCGGTATGAAGGTGCGCTCGTGTCTGGGATGTAAAAGCATGTATTTTGCCAGCTTACTCAGACGTCACATCAGTATATAATATCCCACCATAAACACTGCTTTCCGACCGCTACAGTCTTTAATTCAGACATAAGACCCGCGTCGCGATCATCAATAGCCAAACGTCAGAGATCAACCAGAGTCTGTTTGTCAGTATGTTTTATCATTCATCAGCTGGAAAAAGCAGTGACTCGTGACCAGAAGGTTGCCTGCGGGTAATGACTGAGGTGCCTTTGAGCTGCAGTGATAGCTGCCCACTGCTTCTGGTGTGTATGTGTTCACGACCTGCAGTGCGCGAGTTCACTACACACTGGACGGGTTAAATGCAGAGGTCACCATAGCTGACAAATAGGTCACTCTCAGAGTGGGAGGATAATCAAGTGGAGGATAATCAAGAACTGGCCAGTGGTACAGAAAGAAGAAGCCACTGGCTGTGGTTGAGGCGGATGGACACAGCATGGGCTGCCAGATGACCATGTAACAATGTGACACACACCCAGGTCTGATCAACCTGTGGTGGGCCTCCCTTGGCTGAGGGTGTCTTGTGATAAAGGGCCGAAACACCCAACGAGGCTGAGGAGTACAACTGACCATGTGTCGTCAGGGCATTATCAGCAGCACCTCACCAAAAGGCATCTTTCACTCAGGATAATGTGATGAAATTGGGACACACAACTCATGAGATGTCTCTCTGATAATGGCAAGGAAAGGTAAGTATGCATGTATTTCTATAATCATTTATCCCCCAAACACAGAGGATGCCTACCAGACGAACCAGCTTCCCCCTGTCATGTATAAGGCGTGGGAAATGTCCTATTGGGCAATTCAACTGTGCTGAAATAGTGGGATTATAACACCTAGTCCTATTAAGCGAATCTTAAAATTTCGAAATAAAAATAAGAAAAATTACATACAGTAATTTCAAATTAAGTACTGACCCACTTCAGACGCTGGTTTGTGTGTATTGTTTTATGCTAGACATTATAGCCCACATGTCATAAACCCCAAGTTTTTCTCATTTGCAATAACTAATGGTTACTGCAAGTTAATTGTTTCTTTTCTGAGGTCAGAACTGTTTAGAGATGAGAGCGGGATCTTCACTCTTCCAAACAGAAAACCAATTGACTGAGTCACTTTAGCATGTCATCAAGCCATAAATATGATAGCAGAACATTGTGACCTCCAAACAAAACAAACATATGAATCAATCAAAGGATCAAAGAAATTCTAACACTTGTATTATACTGTTATATAATATCACAAGAATGTATTAAGCATCCTCTGTCTTTCTGATTGGATGAACAATGTTCGTAGACATTAAAATGCTGCTATAAACTGCGAACTGCATACTCTATATTAATGCCGATAGTACGGCCACCCTCAGCTTTAAAATAGTTCCTACTGCCTTCATAATTCATTTTTCCTCATACACTGGCCAATATGGATTCTTCATGAAAAAATCTGTAATGTTCTTATTGGGAGTACAAGGACAGTGTGGACAGATGGAGAGAGCCTGGTTGCCATGTTGAAGCTCCCCCCCAGGTTTGCCCCTCCCCAAAGGGTCGCCGTGCACGACTGCACCAATTCTCTTTCCCATGCTGTGACGCAGGAACATTACGCTCATAACCGAGACCTGCAGATTACTCTCAATGAGCAAGGTGCACTAACTCTGTATGCAGAAGCCCTTTGAGTTCAATTAACTTCACATGTACTGCAAACACATGGCTTGGCTAACACGACAGGCAAATAAACTGATGGTAAACTGAGGTGAAGTCTTGCTTTTAACGTGGTGGGAAGTGAGGCCTGAGGCTTGACAGTTCATCAGATTTTTGAGGGTTTAAAATATTTACTCAGACTTTTGTTACTGGTATCGAATCCAAACAACAGAATTTATCTAAGGATTTTGACCATGAATGGAAATGTTCATTTAAAGGGGAGGTGTTCAATTCCATTAACAGTATAGTTTTTAATCAGACAACAATATGAAAGCTATTTCTAGGTAATTTTTTAAAATACTTTTAAAAACTCTAGATTAATATTTTCTTTAAAAAAACGATGGGTTATTGTGAAAAATAGTGTGACTTGAAAGATTTGCCACATTTCACATTTTTCGGATAAAACCTTCAAAAATGAATATACTGTTGAATACATGATTACATTTACATTACATTTACATTTAGTCATTAGCTGACACTTATATCCAAAGCGACTTACAAATGAGGCAAACAATGGAAGCAATTGGAACAACATAAGGACAACAAAATGCATAAGTGTAATAAAACTGGTCTCATAAAGCCCACCACAGTATACATAGCGGAGTTGTTGTTTTTTTGGACAGAAAGAGTAGAAAAGAGATAGAAGTCAGATCTGATCGGTCAGGTGCTGACGGAAGAGATGTGTTTTCAGACGATTACTGCTGTATTAATGGATCCACCACCTCGTGATTTTTGCAAGCATGTGTGTGGGGAAAATCCATACTTTGCATCGCTGTCTCTTCCCAGAACGAGAAGAAACAATGACAGCTTACAGGAATCGTACAGTGCAACTGTGCAAACAAGTCAAGTGCGGGAAACTTTCATTTCGCCTTTTCCAAACAAAGACGATGAAGATACTTTACAGAAGTAAAACAATATGCATTTTTATTGTTTACATTACAAATTATCATCAGCTAAACAATTCAGGTTAAAGTGTAAAAATTTTGACACACTAGACTTCCATTCAAATGCATGCAAATGCGGAAAAAAAACATATGCATTTTGTTGCGTCAAAGCTCAAAAGTTATGGTCAATGTCTCAAACTTGCTCATCTAATTTGGGTTCTAGAAATAGGTAATTCACTAATCAGAAAGTACATAGAAAGTTTGGAAGTAGAAAGTAGAGAGAATGCTCTTATAATTTTAATTTGGCAGGGAATATAAAACCTCAAATATAAATGTAGTTATAATTCAGCGTAACGCACTCAAGTGGCCCCATCAACTGCATAAAAACATTGTGGCCAACACCCTTTGCACGGGCAAGCACCACTCACGTTTTTATTATAAATTATTTGTTCTTCCAAACTTACTTCCTCCAGCCTCACCTAGACATTTGAAAACAAACTTCTCCACGTCACAAGACCATGTTATTACTCTTATTTTAATCAAAACATACAGACCAACCTCAAACACAAACTAGCCGTTTAATTGGCTAGCCTAGCAAAGAGCCTGTCAAAATACAAACAGACGATAAGGAAAGCATGCTTGTACCGCATCCATTGTTTGAACCACGTGGAAGGAAGCCAAAACAGATAAAGAATACACTAGAAGGGCCTTTACTGTAAATGACTGTTTTGACCGTGTTCATTAAAGGAAGTGTTGGATCAAAATATGTTTGGGGAAAATCATCCTTTACTAAACATGTAAATATAATGTCATAAATTCAGTTCCATGCTGTTGGGACTTGGGCTGTCAAACGATTAATCGTGCTTAATCGCATCCAGAATAAAAGTTTGTGTTTTACATAATATATGTCTGTGTACTGTGCATATTAATGTTGTATTTATAAAAACGTACACATACATCCCTATATTTAAGAAAAATACAAAAATGTATAAACCTTTATAAATAATTGTTAAATATACATAAATACATGTACATATTTTCAAAATAGGTATACATGTATGCGCATCTGTTTATAAATGCAAAATTAATATTCACAGTAAACAGACAAAGATTTGATCACAAACTTTTATTCTGGATGCGATTAATCGTGATTAATTGTTTGACAGCCCTTGTTGGGACTGAATTTACAGAATGCACTGTTCTATGTTTAGTATCAAAGTGATCTTGGCCAATAGCAACATTATGTCAGAGTCGCTCTTACGGCATGATGTCATGGTCATGCAGATAGGTCACATAGTACAGGAAGTGAATTTACTAGTTGTCAATTGCAGCCCATGTTGACTTCCATAGTGTGCAAATACAGGCAGATGTGAATGAGAGTGATGTCAAACAATATTCTCACGCATAACTGATACTGCCAACTAATAAACCCCTTATGATCCGAATAGGTCCGCACAAAATTTATGAGTCATAAATGAATGACTTCTTACAGCTGCGAGCACATTGTATTGATCGCTGATCGTTGTGTTTATATACAAAGACAGCGTTGCCATGCATTAAATCAAAGAGTTGTTAAATGGAAACATCAATATTCAGAATTCTCCCTTTGGGTGTTGATGACATCATCACCAATTACTGCTGGCTTAATCGTTAGAAATGCACGCAAACATTACTTTTAAGAAAATGTTCCTTTAAACGGGCAGCTCATTCACTGATTGATAATCGCGCAATCTGAGTTTGAAGAAAGCACAATCTGTTATGAGGCTCATTTACACACAAATGAGGCGAGAATGTGCAGATATATATGACAACCAGTTATTATTTGCGCGGCTAGTAAATAAAACAGCTTTTCACACTAAAATACCACACACAAACAACTGTAAAGTATACACGCTATTTTTCGGTTTAAAGCTGTTTTTTTCTGCTCAGACTCAGATAAGACCAACACTTTCCTGTTGCTAGCTATTTCACACTCCTTACCCGCTTCCTCGTTTTCCTTTTTATCTGAAAAAACAAGACAAAAGATTTTAAGTTAAAAGCCAAACTGTTGCTTTTACGATTCTGATGTAATGTTGACTGTTCTGGATTGTAAAAGCTGTCTCTTTAATATGGAAACATGCGATTGTTCTAGCCCATGTTCTCCAGACCTTACAACCAATTGACTTCAGAGCACCTGGCAGAACATTCCAGCCAGGAATACCATCCCCCTGGAGAGGCAACTTTAGTACCTACTTGTACAGCATGTTCGTTTGTTAGCGTATGGTATTTCCAGCAAGGTTTCTTCATTGTCTGAGATTTTTTGTGCTGGTTCAGACTTGCTTCTGCTGGTCATTTGGAGTATGATGGCCTTTTTGACTTGTATTCTTACATAGCCAGACCTTCAGATTGAAGGCAGAATGTGTGGACTAAATAACAGAAAAACTCTAGAAACCATACACTGTGTATACAACTGCGTAGAAAAGCACAACACCTTAGCAATGTAGTACCTATTTAGCATAGCATGTGTGTACTAATCCCTTTTTTTCAGAAAATGTAAAAATATAGTTGTCTTTCTGCTGGTTAACGCTTACCCATCATGTCTTGTCATGAATGCTTAAACAGTAGTGGCCAAAATGAATGTCCCATGAGGCATATTTGTACAATATTAGCAATATTTTAATGCTCCCTAAAACCATCAATATATGAGATGTATGTATACAAAACATGCAAAGAAAAACAAAAAGCTCACTAGATTAAAGCATTAATTACAAGTTTATTTGTTATAAAATTCACCAAAAAAATCATATTGAAATCCTTAATACATCTCAACTCATTCAACTTAATAAAGAGCAAAGACTTCATTTTTCCATAGTTGGACATCACTTTTGGCCACTACTGTAGATATTGTACTGTAGGCCTACACGATGACAAAATAAAGTAGCTGCCTCAAATGTCGCTAATGATAAAAGCGTGTGCCAAATACATTAATGTAAAAGTAAATTAGGATGTAATATTCCTCGTTGTCCCAGGAACATAGATGAGCACCTGGGTAACCAAGCAACGGCTCTGTCTCTGGACACAAGAAAGGGCCTTCCCTCTCCACAGAAAAGCCCCTTTGGCTTTGATACACATTCAAATAGATCTAGCATCTTCTGCAAACCCCCAGAAATATGTAAACGACTCAAATTGTTGAGTTTTATAAGAATGTATACTTAGTATTATTTATCAATGTTTATTTATGTATCATAAAAGTATAAGGATATTTATAGGATCTATATACACTTTGCAATTAAATAACATATTTTCATAAATATTTGAGTAATGTAGCATAATCACAGTATAATGCATTGCAATACATCTTTTTCATTACATTAAATTAAAAAAATAAAATATATCTTTTTAAATGTCTCTCCCATGGTCTTACAGTGTGATTATGACCACCTGGGACCCTATCACATCTACATCATAAAGCATCCAAAACTGTAAACTAATATTTGACATGCGTTAAAGAAACAGATATTAAAACTGAACATACATTTAATTTAATTCCCTTTTGTGGTCACATCTTTTAAATCTTGTACAACATTTTAAATATGAAGCCCTTTGCACAGCAGTTTCGATATGAAAAGTAATCTAACACGTGGCAATCAGTCACAAGCAGGCAGTGGGAACCACCTGTAAATCCCCATTTGTAACACAAGCATGTCAGCTGAATCAACACAGAACCCAATGATGGCTGACATATCTTCTCTCACCAGCAATGGCCTGTTAAGCCATAAATGCTGTTCAGATCTATTTGCAAAGGTGGGGTGGGGGGGGGTGCGATAGTGGTAATAGCTGACGGTAACCCAGAGAAAACCCACAGCACAAAGCACCCTGAACAATCAGTACAATACTGGTGGGCAACCCCAGACATTCCCCTTTGTATCTTCGGTAGAGGGGGATTTCATGTACGTCACTATCTGAAAATAAAAGGTAGTTATTCCACAGGAACGTCATTATGAATTGTTCAAGACAATAACATGATGATGAAATCGTGACGCACTTGTAAACTAGTGAGTGTCGTTAATTAATGAATGAGAAAATGTTTTGAGGAACATTTGTAGCTTATTCTGTCGGGCATATTATGCGTTTAGGTATTAGTAAATTGTAGTGTTCCTAGATATTGCAATAGACAAACTGAGGAATTTTAAAGTATATTGGGATAAAATGACCAGGAAGGTAACAGGGTTGACAGTTTAACAGTTTTGTTAGACTAAAAATTATGAAATGACAAGGTGCTTCATAGTGTATTAAGGATATTGTTGGATACTTCTAGTGTTGGATATTTTTAACAGTATACTTTAAAGAGTAAATATTTTGTGATTGTGATTGCTTTGGTTTATGGAGTGTCCAACAACATGTTTACGTACACTTTCATTTTCTAATAACAGGCAGTTTTTACCTTACTTCATGACTGACTCTCAGATGATTTGTTCATCTGTCTAATCCCCTCCATTCTTTAGGGCCACTCTGCTGTGATTGGTCTGGAACGTATAGGCGGGCATTACACGCAGTGAAGCAAATCTGACCCGGAACTGAAATTAGAACTACAGACGACTCATTTGCGTGATTCAGAGTCGACTCCTTTTTTCCCAAGCTAATAACTTTGTCACTTTCGGCTTTACAACTTGGCAGACTGCTTACATTCACACACAGCAACATCGCACACCACATGAAATGTAATTTTAAGGACATTGTAATAGTTACTCTTGAAATAACCATTTACTTAGAAAATCATTCTAACTAGGCTGACATTTAAGAGATCTCTTTTAAAAATGTATTTAAATAGATCGTAACTTTAAAGATAAAAGTCTTTTATATTTACACACAGTAAAAGTTGGCATGACATACAGTATGAATACAAATGGCACCAATTTTGCAGAATGACCCTCTTAGTTTGCAATTTGGTGGCACGTTTCTCGGTTTTTATTCATAATCCCTATCTGCTAATCCAGGTTAAGAGCTTTCTGCTTAATATTTAACCACAGATATCACTAACTCAAAATAGCAACGGATGTTCTTAGTGACACATCAGCACTGCTGAAAGCAGTGGAGTCACTCCACAAAATCTGCTTTATGGTCCTGTCTGCTTTTGTTAAAAACAAGCTTACTGTCATCCTGAATACACTGCTTGAAACATTGGGCCTCTTAGCGAAGTTAAAGTACCAAACAGACCGTATTAAATAAACTAAATGCAACAAGCATCAAATGTAGAGGCACATTTAACAGACATATTAAGCAAATAATGTGGTCCGACTGGTCATATAGTTTGAAACAAAAAATTACGTAGAATGAAGGGTTCGGTAATTAAATTTACTTTGATTGATGCCAAAGCAAATGTACCCAGCCAGGCTGGCTGCTTATAATTCAAACCCTTAATTCAATTTGATGTATGTAATAAAAAATAATGCTAAACACTAATGAAAATGCTTTTTCTAGTGGGGACAGAATAGAACAGTTAATTCATCTAGAAAGCCAAACAAATAACAGTGGTTATTGTTGACAGTCCTAACTGTGCAGAGCTCGACGTGGCAAGACATTGGGCCTAACCATGCTGAAAGGAGTTGCTTAGCAACCATGTGCTCTCTTACTTCTCCAGAGTACTACTGGACTTTCTGGAATACTGTGAATCTAGTGTAACTACATGTGTCTATAGAGGACTTTCTGCAGCAAAAAGTAGTCTGTTATGATTCATGAGCATATTTAGATGATCAAGAAAGTTTGATGTAAGCAAACAAATTATAGCAAATCTGTTCTGCTTTTAATGTATTTGGTATGTATTTTCACATATCAACCAAAATATTACATTGTTTGCATTAATATTTAGGCATTTTCAAGACGCTTTAACAGCGACAAAAACGATCAAGTGATTTATTTTAGTGAAGCTATAATATGAGAATATTTAAGAGGTGACCAATTCATATGAATTTGAACCATGTGAATCATACAAAAAAAGTAGAAAAAAACAATACTAAAGCTCCACTCCTAATCCTTACCATCACTGATACATGCCCATCAAAAGCCTTGGACCTTAAGCACCGCAGACCTTAAAGATGCCGAACAGGTGGAACAACTCAGGCAAGAGACAGTCAGTGGACTTAAGAAAATCAATAATACAGCTCTTCCTGGGAAGCTGAAACTCTGGTGCTTCCAATTTGGCTTGTTGCCATGCCTGATGTGGCCAATTTCAATGTATGAGCTCACGGTGTCTCATGCCAAGAACCTGGAGATATTGGTGAGGACACAAGTGAGGAAATGGCTTGGGCTACCAAGATGTCTTAGCAACATAGGGCTGTACGGTAAGGGAGCTCTCTCTCTTCCCATTTCAAGCCTTGCGGAGGACTATCAATGCACCAAAACAAGGCTGGCTATGACGCTCAAAGAATCCTGTGATCCCTGTGTAAGAGGTGCTTCTCCAACAGTAGCGACAGGGAGTAAATGGAATCCAGTAACAGCGGTAGCAGATGCGAAGGCAGCCCTCAGACAAAGGGACACTGTGGGACAAGTTCAATATGGCAGAGGGGGACTTGGTTTGAGATCAACCACACCACATGGCATACAGCGACACCAAAGGAACAGCGTCACCTGGTGGTGGAGGAGGTTCGGCTTCAAGAGGAAGCAAGTAGATGCGCCAGAGCGGTCTCTCAAGCCCAGCAAGGCCGCTGGATGATGTGGGAAGGCATTGAATGGCACAAAATCACTTGGAGTGAGCTGTGGAGTGTGTAACAGGCTAAGTTTTATCATAAGAGCTACATATGATGTGCTGCCCTCACCAACAAATCTGCATGTTTGGTTTGGACGGGATATACACATGGCACAACAATCAAGTACTAAAGTGCTGGCTGCAGCAGTAGAGACCAAGAGAGTGGCAGCAAATGCCATCCCCCAAAACACCCAGGCTAACTTGCTAAAAAGGCAACCCTTTATTCGGGAGGGGCAGAAAAAGCGGGCCAAGCCCTTATCCCCAGATTCAGGTCTGTGGAATATAGCCAGGGATTGGGAAATGCGAGTTGATTGAAACCACAGACTTACTTTATCCTTGGAAATGACCAGCGACCAATCATCGGCCAGATATGGTTCTGTGGTCCAGCTCCAGTAGGACAGTCATCAAAGTTGAGTTGACTGTACCTTGGGAAGAGGCCATTAACGAAGCATTTGAAAGAAAGAATCTCCGGTATGCCAACTTGGCACTGGAGGCTGAAGATCGGGAATGGACAGCTAAAGTGTTCTCGGTGGAAGTGAGCTGCAGGGGCTTTGTTTCCAATTCCATTTCAAGGCTGCTTAAGGAAGTGTGGATCAGAGGACTGGCCCAATGGACGGTAGTCAACGAACTTGCCACTGTTGCTGAGAGAAGCAGCCACTGGCTGTGGTTGAAACGGATGCCAAATGACCACGTAGTAAAATGGTGTTGTAATGGTATGCCATACGGAACCGGGGGCACTGAGCATGCATTAACGCTGCCAGTGGGGCTAGAACAGCCTTAGCCAACGGGTTGGCGCGTATGGTTGCATTGAGGTGTGATGCCACCGAGCTACCAGCAAAGCAAGCGTTGTTGAGGCTGCAGCCACTAATCTGGATGAGCTAATTGACACAGGAAGTGGGGTTCAGAGGACAGGTCCAGTGGAGGATAATCAAGAACTGGCCAGTGGTGCGGAAAGAAGAAGCCACTGGCTGTGGTTGAGGCGGATGGACACAGCATGAGCTACCAGATGACGGTGTAACAATGCGACACACACCCAGGTCTGATCAACCTGCGGTGGGCCTCCCTTGGCTGAGGGTGTCTTGTGATAAAGGGCCGAAACACCCAATGAGGCTGAGGTGCACAACTGACAATGTGTCGCATTGTTGGGAACCATACAAAGGGCATTATCAGCAGCACCTCACCAAAAGGCATCTTTCACCCAGGATAATGGATGTGATGAAAGTGAGATCGGACACACAACTCATTAGATGTCTCTATATAAGTATAAATATGCTATGTATTTCTTTAATCATAGATCCCCCAAACACAGAGGATGCCTACCCAACAAACCCAGTGAAACCTCATTTCCTCTATTCTTGACTGCTCACCCTGTCATGCATAAGGCGTGGGAAACGTCCTATTGGGCAATTGAACTGTGCTGAAATAGTGGGATTATAACACCTATTCCTATTAAGCGAATATGTATGAATGCGATTGTGCAAATTCCAAAAGCCACATTGTAAAATTGTTACAAATTGCGGTAAGGATTGTGTTGGAATATTTCTATACAAAGTTACAAAGTTTTAACAACTTTTACATATAATACCTGCTGGAAGAAGGAGAAAGAAGTGAGCATTTAATATATTCTGTGCAGAGGTAAAGTTTAGTATTATGAGTAATAACTCATAAATATCTGAATAATAACTCTTAGTTTGTTCAGTAACAAAATAAAAACATTCATGTAATGTTACTAATTTCTGACTTATTATTTATCATAAAAAAACATGATTACTGACATTGTGATATTTCTATACGATAATTATAATACTGTGAATTATTAAGCACCTGACTATATTTTAAAGTTTTGTGAAAAGTTTTGATGCATGCCTGTACAAAGTTATAGTTGGTTGCTAGGGTGTTGTTATGCTGTTCTTCAGGCAAATGAGTGTTCTTTAGGACATTGCTATGCAGTCACTGAGTGCTCTAGGTAATTGCTAGGTGGTAGTAAAAAAATCTACAGAATTATGATTTGGTAACCCTTCCATTTTAAGTTTGTTTTCAGGGACCAGATACAAAACTGTTTGCTAAGAGTAAAGTAATGTCACACCTTCACTTAAAAAGTATTTTAATTTGAGGTGTCATTGCAGTACAATTGATGCCTTACTTATAAGCCATGATCTATATTAGATCAGATTGAATTAAATGAGGAAAACAGTCAGCCAATGGCCATCTGTCACACGTTTTATGAATATACTGATGGTTATTGATATGCATGCTCTTTATGTATATGTTAAGAGGGTTTTCATTCATTCCCACTAAAATCTCTGTGTCTGAATATTTGTGTTGTGCATAAGAGCACAATAACCTAGGGCAGGCTGTTTTGTTTTCAAGTATTACTGCTATACACACATGCATAAACGTGACAGTACTGTTGTTGAAGCACATGGCAAATCCATGTGTTCAGGCTGTTATGTGGTCAAAGCGCTTTTAGCATTTTCCAATAATATGATCTATTTGATATGTTTAAAACAGGCTACTTTATGTGCCTGGCTGATTTTATGTATCTAGTATCTAGAAACGATAGATGATAGCCCTTCTCAGTCTGCCACGATCAAAACTAGCACTTTATGGCCCTCATTTATCAAACGAACGTAGAAACCAGCGTACATCCGAGCTTAAAAATCTGTTTACGACAACGCTCACGTGTGATTCATTAAACTTTCGTATGAGGCCAATTCCGTTGTACGTATAATCGTACCTTGATAAATGCGGCGGCTGAAATCGATCGTAATTTACATATCACGCCCTTGTAAATTCAGGGCCTCGCCCCTTGATTTTGCGACATGGGGAAACGTAATCCGGCCAAAAAGAGGAACTTTTCTGGTTTAGAAAAAGCGGAATCAAAGGAAGTAAAAATCAGTTTGGAAAGACATCACTGCTGCGGTCAACAGCGTTGGTGTAGTGAACCGAACTCCAGCTCAGGTTTGTATTTGTTTTATAAATATCACTGCAAATGATTATTCTTTCACAATTATTTTTACACTGAATTTAAATTACTTTGGTTGTATTGTGCATTTAAACAAAACTATAATCTGACTTCAGTCTTGAAGAGTTTTGTTTGAGTTAGCCTACATTCATGTAAAACATGTGTTAATGTAAAAACGAATGTAGAAATAAATTACTGATAATTTTTGCGGCTCAATTATAGTATAATGTTTATATGTAAATGTTTTTACAATAATCTTCATTTAGGTGAAGAAAATATTGTCTGTGGCGGAGGATACAGATATGTTTCTAAAGAGGATAAGGGTTTAAAATCTAATGCTGCTAATCTTGCATTTCAGGCTGCTTAAATCAAGCACACGCAGTTTTATGTTTGCTTCATTTATTTTTCTCTCTTTCAGATCTGTCGGAGGCAAGAACCAGCGGTCTTCAGCCCCCAAAAACCTGCCTGGATCCTGCCACACAACGCCAGGCAACCTCGAGCTGTGACCCAGTGGGCGTCTTTCACAAACACCCAAGTACAAATTAACATTGCACAAATAAAAAAACATTAAAGCATGCATGTTGTCTGTTTTCATTAGAATGCCTATTTGTCAAACAAAAAAGCTTTTTACATTAGGTACTTAACCATTGCTTACAGGCCTAATTATATTGATTATTGTAGTTTTTTATGTTTTAATTTTAATTGTGTATTTTAATTCTTGTAAATTATCTTAGAAGTACACTGAAAAAAATTTGGAGTGAAGTTTACTTGAAAAAAGCTAGGCGAGGTTTTCCACTCAGGAAATGTTAGTAAATTGATCAGAACTGTCCAAGTAAATGCTAAACCCATGTATAAGTAGTTTTTACTAGAAATTCCCAAGTACGGGGTCAAGTAAATTTTACTCATCCTTTGTTTTGTAAATTTTATTTAAGTAATGCTTCTAAATATACTTAATATTTCTTAACAAGAGTCCTAGTTATCTTTTCCTCAGTAGTCTTTACTTGTTTGTTTTTTGTAAATATTACTTGAAATCATATGAGGTATTAATATGTGTTAAGTAAAATGTATCTGAAGACCAAAAACGCTGACAGGTATTTCACAAAAATACTTTTATTCAGTGTTTGAATTCAAATATTTAACAGCTTATTTAAAAAACAGAGAAACAAATAAAAAAGGTAATCAAATAAATCAATTCAGATCCATTAAACCACCTTCACATTTCCTCTGGCATCAGTTAAAAATGTTTTATTGGTGAGAATGGTGAGTCCAATACCTGTGGAACAGATGAACATGGATGTTAATGCCACAATTAGATTATTTGTCATTAATAATTCAAATGAACTTATTGACCTTAATGCATTGAACATAGGCTAACGTTATACCAATTTTTAAACGTTAGAACAAATTAGTTCAAGATCCACCATTCTATCTGTAACAACAACGCCAGTTGAGAGCTAGCTAAGGCAGAGTTAGCTAAGGGTAAGTTAACACAGTAGGCTACTGCAAGTTTATCAATATCATATTGGTTATATATACGGAGCATAAACTTGATTTAACTTTATGAATATGCATTACATGGTTAAGTTATTTGTCTAAGTTACGTAATGTTAGACATACGAGACTTGACACTACGTTTAGCAAACTGAACACTGTCAACATATTAATAGCTTAACTTAGCATCACGTTAATTCTATTATCCATGTGCATAATAAAAAACAACCGCGTTTGCAAACGTTGTCCAGAAATGTTAGCAATACCGAGACTCAATAACAAGAACTCAAACTCAAACAAACCAGCGAAAATAAAGTTTATTAACGCTGCACTATGCTGCAAACGTTACTACATGAATTAAAAAGAAAACATTTAATGACTTACCATAGTTTAATCCCCTCAGGCACTGAAAAAAATGTTTCGATGCGCAAGCTTTCCTCAGGCTCTTCGCGCCAGTTGTAATGTCCGAAGTGCGCACGCGCAGCTATTATATGGCTGTGTGGAGTATAATTTACTTGCGTTCATCAGTTTTATACATCGCTTAATTTAATGACAAAACACCAAGTAAATATTACTTGGCATTTTCATTTAAATTTACTTATGTATTAGAGCACAAATAATTACAAAGGAACCTCAAGTAACACATTGAATTAAACGCGACATTTTAAAGTAGAAAGACAAAATACAACTTGCTTGTAAAACATACTCGAGTAATGCTAGCTTTATTTACAAACTCAAAAAATAATTTTATACAGTCTAGGCTAGCCTAAATCTCATCCGTTTTTTACACCAAAGCACCTGTTAACCTTGTAATTTCAAACAATTAAATGTTCATATAATTAAGCTAGAAAAGAAAATAAGCCTGCTTTATAAATCGCTTTGGAATCTATTTTTACATTTGATACACTAAACGAAAAAAATATTATTAATTTTCAGTTATCAAAAGGGTAAAGCGTACACTGACCTTCACCTTATCTCACAACTTGCGTACACGAGCCAAGACCTGTCGTGAGATTTGATCTTATAGTTAATAACCGCTCACGTCCATATTGATAAATGGCGAGTTTTGCGTGGAAGCAAACGTACGCAGTTTTCTGGCGTACGATCGTTTGATAAATGAGGGCCTGTGTGACTGCCACTTTACATAGTGAGGGTAATTCAACATCATCAGTGCGCTTGGTCATTTTGAGAGCAAACATGACACACGCACACACGCACTCGCTCACAAATACACACACACGCTCACACACACACACACGCACGCACGCACGCACGCACGCACGCACACACACACACACACACACACACATGTTGGGTTTCCATGTTTTATGGGGACATTCCATAGACACAATGGTTTTTATACTGTACAAACTGTATATCATATTCCCTAACCCTAACAACCACACAAAACCGTCTGCTCTTTTAGATTTTCAAAAAAGTTAATTCTGTATGATTTATAAGCTTGTAAAATGTCCCCATACCGTAGGGTTTACCCTTCCCACACACACACACACACACACACACACACACACACTCACAGGAGGTTTGTATTAGTTCCCTTAACATGCACACAAAGGCTGATTCCCACAGCATTATTCTCAGAAAACCCCTTTTTTATCTTGATCTGTGGCCAGCTTTTCATATTTCACCTGCCCTAATGTCATTTTAAACCTGTATGACTTTCTTCTGCAGAACACAAAAGAAGATACTTTGAAGAATATTGGTAACCAAACAACATTGACCCCATTGACTTCCATTGTATGGACACAAAACCACTGAGAAATTTCTCAAAATATCTTATTTTGTGATCCACAGAAGAAAGAGTCATATTCAGGTTTTAAATAACATGAGGGGGAAGGAATGATGAGAGAATTTTCATCTTTTAAAACATTATCCCTTTAAATGTCTGCATACATTAGTTGGCAGCATAGGCCTACTTAATATGCCTATTTCAAATAAAAGAGAGCAAGAGAAAAATGTGGTTTAATAGGAATAGCCGATCTACGTCTCAAATTACCCCGGGCATTTATGATCCCTTAAAGGTCAGCAGGAAACAACAGGCTTAGAGGAAATAAGAGAAGGTGACTCTTTTGCAATCCGTGCTGAAGAAAGGCTTGTTATTGTTTAGCTCCTCTAAAGAAGGATCAGTAAATATTAAGCCCCGCCACTGAGAAATTACTGACGTCTCAAAGCGCTCTTTAAAGTAAATGACTGCTCAGAGACATAAAAGACGACACGTTGGTTGTGAACTCTGGTGTGTAATTTATTGTATGCATTGCCCAGGGTGTTTTTTAATAGAGCAGCATCAGTTGATGGATGCAGGTATATTTTTGTCTTCTACAAAAGCAAATGTTTGATGCGTTTTATAGCCTTATTTAAATAATCCTTGCATTCTGTATGGTAAAATATGTGTAGGCCTATATGCTTTATTGAAAAAAGCATGTTGTGTATAAGAGTATAAGAGGGCAGTTGTGGCCTAATGGTTAGAGAGTCGGACTTGTGACCAGAAGGTTGCCGGTTTGATTCCCAGGGCCGGCGGGTAACAACTGAGGTGCCCTTGATCAAGGCACCTTACCCCTACTTGCTCCCCTGGCGCTGCAGTGATAGCCGCCCACTGCTCCGGGGGTACGTGTGTTCACCACTTGCTGTGCGTGTGTTCACTACTCTCTGGATGGGTTAAATGCAGAAGTCACATTTCGTTGCCTTGTACTTGTACATGTGTAATGACAATAAAGTTGAATCTAATCTAATCTGCTCTTGATGAGACTAGAAAAACATGGAGACAAATACTGAAATGAGGACATTTTTAGAACCCCCATGCTTTTGTCTGAGCTGTTCTCATTATGAATAGATTATTATTTGTTTAAAAGAATACCTGAAAATATTCCTTCTAAGAAGAAAAGACCATAAACAGGTTTAGTTTTAAGCATTTTAATACAAAACAAATCTTTGGCAAATAAACACATTTTTGAAAAAATAACATCTTATTTATTACACTGTACAAATATACATGCACTCATAATAAATTATAAAACACATTCTGATTTATAAGGTAACTATGCTAGTAAGCGGAAGATCACAGTTTCCCAAAATATAGTCTCTTTTCATGGTGGACATCTTGTTAACCACTTTGAATCGGAGTGACCTCTGGCACAGATCGTCCTCCGTTATACCATCAAAGAAAAAGTCCTCGTTGAAGATCGGATTGCGACTCTTCCTGATGACCGTGCTTCTCTGTTTCTGAATTTTTCCAGGCATAAGAGATAAGCTCACGCTGCAGTTAATGCTCTTGGGATCCACAGACAAGGCGTACAGGCCTTCAGTGCTTATAAGCCGCACGCGCAGTCTTTGGTTCTCGGGACAGTACTCTGCCGACAGTCGCAAGGTTCCATCCCTCCCTACTGGAACCAAATTCTCCTTCATAACTCTTTCCCGGTGCAGAACCAAGTCCATGGGGAAGATAGCAGGAGGTGCCAAGCCGAAACCACAGGGGAGAGGTTCTACAAGGCCTTCGGATGCTCTTCTCATGATGTTGGGGCTGGTGTCCGTTGAACTGCCCTCATCCGTTGAGAGGGAGTTGTTTCTGGACATTGCGGCTTTTCGGAGGTTACAGTAGAGTAGTTTCTCATGGCTGAGCGCTTTGAGGAGAGAAGGTTTAGGTGGGGATCTGTTCAGCAGAGGAGAACTGAACGGAGAAGATTCAGCAGAGGAGGTAGTGTCACTGTCCAGGGTTCCCTGTCGGTGCAGGGTGAAGCCTTTCGGAGAAAGTCTGGACGTTAAAGTGTTCAGGCTAAAAGACGAAGGGGATGTGGAAGAGGACAGGACGGTACTGGACAGGGAAGATTTGGAGTAAGTGCTTGATCTACTCCTGGGAAAAACCAGGGGGATTCCATTGGAATTGGGATCGTTGTGGAAGAGGGACTCCTTTCTCCTGGTGTGGGGACTTTCCAGCAATGTACAAAAGCCATAGCAAGTTTGAGCTTTGGCCAGATGGGGCAGAGAAAGAGCCGCCTGGCTTTGAGGATCAGCATTGGTGTTCTCCTCATCACTGCAGCCATTGTCGAACGGCCCATCGTCCACACT
Organism: Triplophysa rosa; assembly: GCF_024868665.1. Lineage (NCBI taxonomy): Eukaryota > Metazoa > Chordata > Actinopteri > Cypriniformes > Nemacheilidae > Triplophysa > Triplophysa rosa. The sequence continues at coordinate 11,062,352 of NC_079892.1, forward strand.
TTCCACCTGAATTATATGATTGTTAGGAATCTCTCGTGCAACCTCTCGCTTCGGACTGCCCTTCTCACACGGAGACACCCGGATACATGGAGCCGGCCTCCCCTGTTCTGCGCTCTTGCCCTCAAGCGAAGTTGAGATCGTAGGGGGAATGCAGAACTCTGGGATAGTGTCTGGAGTAATGATGTTGGGACACATCAAGATTCTTTTGGCCTTGTCGATGGAAGACTTGTCTCCGAACATTATGTCTCCAATTTTGAAGCTGTATTCCGATATTGGAAGTGGCAGGTTGGTCCTTTCCACCGACACTCGGATTTTCTCTACCACCCACATGGGAATTCAGTTTGGAGACAAGATACAAACTCTGCAAAAAAAAGTTTGCAATTATAAGTTGCCCGGTTTTCTTAGTCCAAGAGGAAGGTAAAATTCAAAGTTTAGGTCAAAATATACATTTTTGCATGGTGCTTACCTTATATTCTGTGTTCTCCAGTGAATGGATAGAGATGTTTGTATGTTCAGACAGTCTTGTGTGAACGTCCTTTACGCTGCATTAAAAAGTCTTCAAATGATGGCTTAGAATCTCTTACCAGCCAGCTCAAGCTTTTTCTCATAGATCAGCTTCTACTTTGTGAGACTTGTGAAGGGCTCTTGGCCTTTTATACTCTCCATGTAGGCGGAGAGACAGGCTAGTTGAACACACCCATCTGTGACAAAAGAGGGTTGTCCTACATTCAAAGGGTAACCGTTCCTACAGAAACTCACAAACCACAACACTTTTAATCCAACAGTGGAAAAAGTAAAGGCCAGACCGATAAGAAAACTGTATTGTAATGCAACACATTTTGCTGATAAAATAAAAGGCATGTGTATGTGTTTGGTTTTCAATTACTGTACTGTGTGTGTACAGTACTATGTACTGTTACTGTGATGTTAGATTAGTCTTCATTAAAGGAAAACTGAGAATGATGTTAGTGATTTGCAAGTTGTTTCAACATTAAAATAAAGATGAAAGGGGCATTATTTTGTATGTTTGACGTATCTGGGTCAGCTAATCCAAATACAATACAGTTTGGAAGCAAATATACAAAAGTCTACAAATGTCTGTTCATCATAGGTGTTCTTGGTTATGTTCTATAAAACTTTAATATATCATCACAGTTGTTTATTGAAAGACAAACTTTTGTTTATAGTGAATCTTTGTCCATTTAAAAAATGTTTTTATAGGGAAAGAAAACATGAAATGGCAAAAAGAATAGGGGGATTTCAAACCTGCAGGTGGAGCTCTATACATGTTGAAGCATGTGCTACTATTTTTTTATACATTAATAATAACCATAATAATATTTTTTACACAAGTACGTAAGAATACAAGAAAAGTTAAAGGACAATGTTGACCTGTGCTTTTCCACCAGTGTCGAAGATATATTAGGTCTGCCCTCTTGTGGTAATAGAAATAGCAGCTTCACAAAATTTGTTTTGGATCTTTTCTAATTCCGTATCGCGTATTATCTTAATAGTATATTTCCTAAATATTATTTAGATAGGGTGATTCTGTAAAGTGGTATATACACATTGAGGCTGTGCATCTCATCATAGATGATATATCAGTCTCAACCCTGAGCTGTCTATGACATCATCCCTAGAGGATTGATGTCTTTGTTGACTGTTAGCTCATGGTCAAAGTGCATGGGGTGGTAATGCAGTAACCTTAGAGAAGTGGCCAGATGCAGTGACGGCAGAATAAAGCTGATGCCTTTTTGATGGATTTGAAGAAATGTTTTGGTTATATTGGGTTATAGTTAAGTTCTTTATCAGCAGCAAAAGGTTACACTAAGATTAGATAAGCATGATGTAAACAAGGGTTTTAGTGTGGATAAAAGTTTTTAAATAGCACTTAGAAGTCATTTAGATATTACGGACAGCTGTACAGGAAGATAATTGCCTTATAAATAGGTTTGTGTGATATGCCGCAGGAGTGCTTTCATGTAAAAAAAGAAAAGCTTGTGTTGAAATGAAGTTTAAAAAGTTCTAATCTACATATTTCTTGACTTTTGCCTTTTAAATGAACATTTAAAAAAGAAATTAAAGAACGTAAATATATAAAATTTGGGACAAACTTGACATCATGCCATAATGACATGATCACTAGCAGATGCACAGTATATTTTTTCTTGATTATTAGTTTTAATAAATCTTTATTTATTGTCTGTTTGTTTCAACAATGCACACTGTAAAAAGCGCCGTAGAAATAAACTTGATTTAACACACCATTAACTTGGACAGAATTGTTCATAAAACCTTAACTTTGTTTTTTATATACAATTTATGAACACTAAAATACATATCAGATCAAATGCAGAAATAATCTGGCAAAAAAAGTATAGAATATAATGGGTGTTTAACATAATGCTTGCATTATATGCATCTTTTATTAAAAATACATCAAAAAACTTTTAAGAAAGCATCACTCACTTGCAAATCCTGTTTTTTCCTTTATCAAATGCAATTGACCATTTGCTGCAAGTAGCATCTGGTTTCAATATATGTCAGGGTCCGGCATGTAATGAATATCATGTGTTTTAAGGTCAGTCACCTCTAAATATGACCTTGAAATACCTCAGTGAGAACTGTTCCACACTATTACCTCAAAGACAATCAATCACCCATTAAAGGATTAAAGGGCCTTTAACCATATTTATGATGTTTACACACAACTGACATGGATTAAGCCCTGTAGTTTTCAATGAGACCACTAGAGGACAGCATTCTCTCAGTTATGATGGTTAAAGCTTTACGTTTGAGTCTAGCAGGTCAATGAAGATAGTGCTCCTTTATTTATATTTCTATTAGTCGATTTATCTAGCTTTCCTGTAGTTCAGTGGTTAGAGCATGGCAATGCCAAGGTCATGGGTTAGATCCCAGGGATTGCACATTCTCAGAAATGAAACAAAAAAAGAATGTGTAGTATAATGCAATGTAAGTCGCTTTGGATAAAAGCGTCTGCCAAATGCATAAATATTATAAATATATTAATTATAAGCCTATATTTTCCAATTCATGAGTCTGGGGTGTTTAGCTCATTCCTGAAAAACAGTAAACCAAATACAGCATTCAAATAAAACATATGAACTATTATATCGATGGACTGGGTGGAGAGATTCACTTTTTTAATAAGGAAATAAACAAAACATGTAGAACTGTAATAATTCGGATGTCAAATAAATATGATTGCTGATACACCTGGCACATATTATACACAGTATATTAAACAAATGTATAAAAACAACATGGTAACCTTGCATTTTAAAACCCTTTTTACCCTGACAGCATGCTCACCTGTCGCATCTTGTCCCAATTGTGGATACATGTATGTGAAGGAAATGCATGCACGTATGGCTTCGGATACACAGTGATGTAAAAATGAGTTTCGTTTGTTTCCCTGTGGTCCATCTGCAAGCACTACACAAACACCTTTGAATTCTTTGGTTTTGTGTGTTTGACAGCACATAACCTCTAATAATACACCTCGTTTTCTGCTCCATTAGCCTCATTAGCTGTGCTTGCATATTCATCACGCACACAAGCAGCAGTTCCACAAGTTCCACCACTACAACACTATCAGTTACAGTCATGGTCTCTAATGAGCTACAGTCTGCACACACGCATGCTGAATACTGTAACTGTATAGAACACAACCTAAATAAGTGCTTACAGTACAGTACAGTACAGTATGTCTGACCATACGCTTCAACAGAAGTCATCAATTAACACTGCATTGTGTCCCAGGCACTGTGAAAGGTCACATCATCTCGTGCAGACTGCAGACAGACGTTTGTGAGATCGACCAGCCTATAAATGTTTGATGACGGTTCTCACTAACAAAAGTAACCGGAGAATCTCTTCGAAAGGCCAAAACTGTCTCTTTTGACCTCTTGAATTGTAAAAACACCAATCAGATGTGACGTATGAGGGCGTATGCATTAGCTGTTTATGCATATTTAAATAACACTACATTGCCACACGTGGTAACGTTACTTATGCTAAAGTAGGTACCGTGGTATTTAAATAGTGATAGACAGGTGTTTCAACCAGAAATATTGACAAATATTTGGCTATGGCCTGTCTTTGGTAACCGATACCGACAGAACAAGTCATTTCGTGGTTATGTGCACATTTAACAGTTGGAACACAATTTGACCCAACCGAGCCAAGTTTTCCCAACAAACACAAACATTTACGCTTTAGTTTAACAACTGTGCGGGTAACAATCACAAAACGAACCGTTTAAAGGTCGCACTTCAAAACAATTCACTCACCTCAACATACTATCGCCTCAACGGGGGACCATAGTAACAAGATGGGCGGGGCTTCATGTACCAGAGGCGGGACCTCAGCTCGCTCTGCCTGTAAATCAACTCATCTCTCGCGCTGCACGAGAGCGCGTGCTGCCTTTCAGGTAGGATTTCACGTTTATTTTTTGCTTCTTATTTGCAAATGACTCGTTTTCAAAACTACTTAACGACGGTGTCGCATGCGCGCTTCCTCTTTCGTGAGGAGTTCAGAGCGCTTCATTGTTGATTTATGGTGGACGTGTTTTGATGGAGTCGAATGAATGGGCGGTGTTGGATCTCGTGCGGCGTGCTGTGTGCATTCCGCTATCTGTCATTGCATTTTAAACCGGTGTTTTATTTCTTATCAAGCATAAGTGGATTGACCGCGCGTCCCGTTTAAAGCTTAATAAGAATCGTAACGTGTCTCGTTTTGCCTGTTGATTTTTCTGTAAATGTCACAAGGACGGGTTTGGCCATTCTGTGAAAATGAGAGTTGCATGACAGTTTTCTGGTTGTAACGTTAGTGCTGGCAAGTCACACCAATTTTAGGATGCATGAGGTCCCACATTGCCTTTGACATCGAGGAATATGAGAAACGGGGTCGCGTATCCTCCCTTTCCACAATGTTGGATGGATGGAAGGAAATGATATTGCCTATTCACATAGCCTACATAGTGTCAACGCAAGCTGTTTGCAAATGACTTAGATGCTCTGTAGCCCATGCGAGGGGTCGTTTCAGAAGGGCGAAATCTGACGCCGCCATATTTTGATGGTATGTACGATAACCCACATCTTTAAATCGCGCTGCATCTTTTTATCGGCATGTTCGTGAACTCCAGATGTAGCCTTTAAACCATTGCCTTACGTTCAGTTTTGAGAGGAATGGTGAATACGCCTTGAGAAGAAAAAGGTAGATACAATCTGATTTATTTATAAGCAATTAAATGTTTAGCTGTAATTTGTATCAGGAATATATCACCTTTGGCAAATTGTAAATCAATTACACCTGGTTTCGTTATATTAAGCTGTCATTCGAGTCTCCGATACTCACTTGATCGCAGCATCATTTTAAATTACATTTATCTTCATAATAATAGTGACATTGTGCCAAGATTAGTCATTTCTCCAGGAAAAAAACTGGACAGCAGATCTAAGACGAATCACCCATATGCATTAGTCCCTAAAACATGATTTACTCCTTTTTTCTTTAGAGTTGCATGCACAAGTGAACATCTAGTTGTGAGCGACGTAATTATTTAGACTATATAGTCACCACACTGGCGTTTGCATTTACCTGCAAATGGATTTTTGTCTTGGATAAGCAGACGTGGATTAATCAAATATATGGAAGTGATATGGATGTACAGTATGCTCTTTGAAGAAACCCTTGTGTGTAGCGCCACACCCCTTGGAAATCTGTGCTGTATTTTAAAGGCATGACAGCGTGCCTGGTATCAATATATAACCGCATATTCAACATAAAATGAAAGCTGTGAATAAAATGCAATACATTACATGCATAACTGCTTTATTTTATCTTCCTTTATTTTTTGGTGAACAGATCCACATTGCTTTTCCTCAAGATGCGTCCCCCCAGCATCATGTGTTGTTTTGGTCTGGGAACAATAGCAGGAGAATATATTCCTGTCCCCAACCTTAACTGCGTTGATAAAATGTCAATTAAATTGACCATAACTCATACAGTTTCTGCATATCTCATGTTAATCTTGAGTCTTACAGAATAGTATCGCACCCTTCAACTATCCGTAGAGTCTTTAGTTTGATCACATTTATGAAAGACAGATACAGCTGTACGATTATTTCCGAACACATACGACGCCTGCGGGGGAGCGGAACTAAAGCACGTGGGCGCACCCATTGCCAACAAAACACAGACACTTGACTCAGTTTCACTTACCGCGTGTGGTTCATGTCCGGCATCTTTTAGCGCTGGGACTGCGCCATCTATCAGTTTCAAACGATCTCCAAATCCAGCCTTATATCCACCGTTTATATAACATCCATCACTAAAATGCCGTGAACAAACACGCACCTCTCACTATCGCAAGAGTAACGAGCTGCAGCTGCAGGCCCACAGCGCAGCCAATCTTGACACAGCGCAGCCAATCTTTATGGTAAGTGGGTCTCCCTCGTCGGTTGATGCGTGGGTGGGCTATTTCTTTCTCCTTGCCGAGAATTGCCCAATAACGGACTAAGAAAAGTTGTTACAAAACTGATTTTCATGTTCGAAAACTTTCCGAAACCTATACGAACGCTGGGGAAGTGTATCGTGCACAGAAATACTACATCATACCTCCAACTCGTTTTTTGATAAGTTGACCATGTCAAGCATGAGAAGACCGCACGTTTAACATTGTAAATAAGTCAGAATGCAATAAACACTGTTGCTTTTTAAGCTCCAACGCCGGACCAAACCTGCAATGTTGTTCTAGGACCAACAAGGACCTTGTCCTACTTGGCAAAACACAATAGTGCAGATCGATAGCTCTACCTTTAATAAGTTTGTGTGATCAATGAAGTTTAAATACAATCTGACTGACAGAAAGTGCATTTCCCTTATTTATCATCTCTGTCGTGCACATTATGTTACGTGAGATGGGATGGTGCATGCCGTATGACTGTGACACACATAATATGCACTTTGGCCTAGTTTTAATAATCTACTAACATCCTAAATCAATCACTCCCTTAGTACTTCCAGCTCTAGTTGTGAAATAAAAAGGGAACAGACATGAGTTGACCTGTATTAATGTGTGAATGCAGTTTTTGAGGCTGTTTTGGAATGTTTCTACACTGTAGGTCCTGTCATGGTCACGACTGCAAGGAAAAGGAAATTAGCACCACTGTTTGACAGGAAACAAGGATTTTTAGTCGTTATGTGCAGTTATGCACCGGTCCTGAGGATACTCATGAGGACATAAAAGCGATTATTATTCTTAAGGAGATGCATGATTTACTATGATTGCCTGACAATGCTACTGTCCAATTGTGCCCGTTGTGTGTCAGTGTACCGTCATTTAGACGCACCATAAAAACTTTTCGGAGTTATAGTTAAATTTTGATGACAACCTAGTGCATTTACGCCAAATATCTTAAAATGATCAGATAAATATTAGTCTTTAAATGAGCGACTCCTCCCCTTTGAAGAGTTGAACTTTGAAGTTTGCATGTTGTTTAATCTGGGTGCATCCTTGCATGTGGTCAATAATGTATGCTTGGAGAAAAGTCCTATTCTGACTTCACTCAACCTGAAACAAAGGAACTGTTTTGTCGATGAAAGTGCACAGTAAGAATTAAAATGCAAAACTAATAGAAACGATGCTTGATGGTAAAGGTCATTGCTCATTATGTGTATTGATTATGAACGGCTTCTTGCTGAACCTTTGTCAGCGTAAACTGTGTTCTGATCAAACTCAGATGTTTGCTGATATTTAGGCTGCACTGAATGTGTGATTGTGTATCTAGAACATGGATCTGTCAGTTCTTGCTTTGGGTTTTCAAAATGTGCTTTGTGAAGCACTTGAATGCAAAAATTATAAAAAATAATTGAGAATATGATTACGGCTACTGAAATTAACTAATAACATACATTGATTACAACATGAATAATAAGAATTAATATTAATCACAATACAAGATCAAGACAAATATTCAGTTGCTTATGTGCGTGCATGTGCACGGACCTACTTGACATCACAGGTGGTCATGCTTTTTGAACTTGCACTGTCTCGTTATTCATTAAAAAAAAAAAAAACTTACATTCTTAAAAATTCATCAGTAAAGAGAATAGCTAACACCTGCTCTCTGGCTATATATCCCATATGTGTGGATATAATTAGCTCTACTCTTAATAAATGTTGCAATCTGGGATGCAGCATTTTGCCTGCCAACTGCATCTGATAAAATCTGCGACACTAATGATGACACAATGTACAAGCAAAGGACAAAACGGGCAAAACACCATGGAAATAGAAAGAAACTGTGAGCAGAAGTTATTGATTGTTCTTTGAGGATATCTTGGAAGGCTTTGACTCAAACCCATATAGATTTGTATAGAATCATATAGGACACCATTAATGGTCATGACATTTGGAGCTTGGTGAGGGTTAAAGAGACCGAGTTCATCCAAAAATAAAAATGTCATCATTTACTCACCCTCATGTTATTTCAAACCTGTATGACTTTTCTTCTGCAGCGCACAAAATATGTTTTGAAGATCATTGGTAACCAAACAACATTGGCCCCCATTGACTTCCACACAAAACCATTCATTTTTCAAAATATCGTCTTTTGTGTACCACAGAAGAAACAGTCACAAACAGGTTTTGAACCACATGAGGGTGAATAAATAACAACTGAATTTAGATTTTTGGGTGAACTGTTCCTTTAACTTCAGACCTTGACCACCAGCATCATGATTGATGAAGTTTCTTATACTGTCGGCTATGGAGAAATGCGATCTCCGAGCAGCTGTGTTTGTTTTTTTGGCAAATATATTCCTTCCTGCTGGTGACCTCATGCTTTTCATTATGGGCACTTCAGCAACAGGGAGGTTTCCGAATTTTAGTGATGGTTCAATTAATTGACTCAAAATAGACCTCAATGCTCAAAATGAATTGGAACGCTGTGATGTGTTGCCTGAATGCGAACTTCAAGCCTCTCGTAATCTCACTAACGAATTTAGCGATGCTCCATCAATAATGTATCGATCAACTGAGGCACTCTGAAGGCACTTTCAAGACGCTATAAAAACCTGTAGAAGAAAGCAACTATATCTAGACGCCTCCAAAGCAAGTTGGGGGTAATATGATTGGGTAATTAATGTAAGTCATATCAGCTTACCTCTCATTGTACATGTATTTTCTCAGAGAGGGTGTAATTAAAATCACGCCTGCTGAATGTTTTTTTTTTGTGCATTAACTTAGCTGGATCACAAGCCTGCTGTTAGGGAGGCCATTATGAAAATGGCTTTAGATTATGCGTGGTCATTATGACTTGGGTTATTAGCCGTCCTGTTAGTGCAAGGATGTCTTCTAAAAATTAAGTTGTTAAAAAGGCGAGAGGTCATTGTTTTCATGTTGGGTCCATTTTAAGCCTATGCTAATACTCTTAAATAGGCATGTACTTGAGTGCTTAGACATTTGTGAGGTGCTAATGATGTCAAATCTTAAAGTTATGTCAAATGCTTGAGTGGGATTAGCTCAAGATCTCTACAGTTAAACTCCTTGATAAGTTTTATGATGTTTTGGTTATTTAGAGCTTGTCGGCAATTGGTCTGTATACATTTCATTGTGTAGATAAAAACATCCTTGACATTCTATATAATTCTGTTTGTCTTTAATTGACATAAGTGTCATTTTTGGGTGGTCTGTCCTTTGAAAAGCCTTTGTACCCCTCAATAGTTTAGAGAATAACAGGATTCCTTTTAAGTATTCCATTAGAGCTGGATTTTCTGTGGCACTTTGGGAATATACTGGTGGTAGACAGACGACTGAACTGGCAGCCAAATTGAACATTTTGAAACCTTATCTGTAGGGCTAGATTTTGTGTGACTGCCATTTGAATCTCTTGAACGTAATGTTTATTGCAGATGGTTCATTAGACTAATTGAATCAAATTGATTTACTCCAGTTTTGGAATTGATTCTGGGTAATTAGTTTGTATCTAAATAGGCCGTGGAAGATGCCGTTGTAGTTGATTTGCTTGGTTTATTATAAATTTAGTTTGAATTCATACTGTATGTTTTGGTTTCTTGTGATTTAATGTATTCGTCTATATTAAGACATCTTTGTCCTTTGGAATTCCAAAGCATTATTGAATTTAACCTAAATTATTTGACTAAGCTGGCCAAATGTTTTTTTTTATATATTTTGTATCTGTATTGTTTTATGTCCATAATACAACAGACAGTGAGTTAGTGAGAGAATAATGGGGGGTTCACACCAAACGCGAAATGAGCGATTTGCGCAAGTAAATTACATACAAAGACAATGCAAAGACGCGAATAGATGCTAACTCGGGTCAGGCGATGTGAATGATGCGAATCCGGCGTCGCGATTGTCGTGAATGACCTCGTCTTCTGCACAAGTTGAATATATTTGTCAGCTCGCGTCACTCACGTGAAAATAACTAACTTTTAGTAAATAAATAAAGAGCGAGGAATGCGAGTGTGAACACAATATAAGAAGTATCTCTTCAGGTCAGTGTAATTGAGGAGGTTGATAGTCAACCAGTTTAAAGGGATAGTTGGCCCAAAAATGAAAATTCTGTCATCGTTTTGTCTTTCTTTCATTCGAAGAACAAAAAAATATATTATGAAAAAAGTTGGTAACCGAACAGCACCAGCACCCATTCACTTCTATTGTATGGACACAAAACCAATGCAAGTGAATGGTTGCTGGTTACCAACATTCTTCAAAATATCTTCTTTTGTGTTCTTCAGGTGAAATAAAGTCATACCGGTTTTTAAATGACAACAGGGTGAGAAATGATGACAGAATTTTCATCTGTTCAATGTTGCGTTGTAAACAAGATTCAGTAGCTCTAATAGCTATAAATGATAAGCTGTTTTGTTTTAACCAGACAAGCTCTTCCTTTCCTTCAATAAAAAACATTTGAAAGCGGTTTCCTTCTTTTTGCAGTTGCCGTTGTTTCATCTCCAAGAATAACACGTCTGGATGGAATCCCTGAGGAAATGTTTAGCCGATGGACCAGAAGACAAAAAGGTTCACGGCTTGTTGTCAGAAGAGAATCGGCATGGTGTTTTGTCCTGAATTAAGCATGAAAACTTGAGCGTGAACGCTTGTTTTCCACAGCGAAGAACCAAAGTTGAGCGGCGGATAAACCTATGGGTTCTTCATCCGACTGTTAACCTGGGTCAGTTCTTCCCAGCATAGGTTAAATAAGATGTACACAACATTCAACATGGCTGAATATAAAAACTTTGTAAGTAATGCTTACGAAAAGATTTGCAAACAGAATATGTGCTTTATTTATTAATATGCTTTCCGTAAATAATGTTAATCGGCCAGTTGGGGCGCAGTTAACTAATGCAAATAAGCCAATGTTGGCTGATACATTTTGGTCTTTAAAGACTGATTTTATATAATTTATCAACTCCTTCAGTGCTTTAATTGCAGGCATCAGTCTAGACGACCTCTTCAATGGTTAAAATAGCTCTTTTATTCACTGGTCAGTAGATAAAAAAGAGAAGGGTAGTGTGTGCTGTATCTTTTGTTCCCAATGAGGCTATTTGGGCTGAATAGAGGAGAGTTAATTGGGCTTGTCTGTGTGAGCGGTTCTTTCTCTGGGTGAGCTCCTCTAAAGTTCTAAAGAACTTGGGTGTGGAGGGTGATATTGTCAGCTGTGGTTCTCTAGAGATTTGTAGTGTATGGTATGGTGGACAATGGCAGGGGTGTATTTATTTTGGATGGGCATGATGGTGTTGCACGTTAGCATGCTAAACCCTCTGTTTGTTTCTTCATTAAAGCACTGTTGGTGTAACAAATTTTACTGACAATTGTTTAGTTATCTTCTTTTGTGTTGTACAGAAGAAAGTAAGTCAGTTTTGAAATGACATGAGAGCGAGAGTAAATGACGAAAGGACTAACTACCCCTTTAAGGATGCATGTTCTTGCATTCACTGTGTGTTTTCATTTGCCGTTGTACACTGAGAAGATAAATATTCTTCGTTTACTGCATTGTATTGCATTTAAAAATTCACAGAAATGCTTCTTTTCATAACTCCCCCAAAGCAATGTATCTGATCTGAGGTGATCTTAATCGTACAGGACTCGTTAAAAATGGACTTTTCCTAGTGTTGTATTTGTGCATCGTGTGCAGATCAAGCATTCTGAATAAATAATAGGAGAGTACATCAGCGTATTTACAGTGCCCTACTGTAAAACCATTAGCTGCGGTGGCATGCCAACTCTCATCACAGTCAAGATGACAAACTCTGCCCACACTTTCCCACGGGTGCTGATACATTCATTGAAGGACCACACCTCAGCTCGTTTTGACCTCCTTTCCCAGTATGTTTTTCCAGATGAACCTAAGCTCAGCAAGAGCGTACAGCACTGGGAGGTAGGGGGTGTGGTTCTGTTGGTCTCATTGTTGGAATAATTCTGTCCCTCTCATTCACATTTTCCAGCTCTACACTCATTTCCCCTCGCTTTTCATCACAGTCGGAGTCATTCCATGGGGGTTCGGGGGTGTTGTTTTATTATTTAGTATTGCTTTCAAGGATTCATACACTGAAAAAAGTGAGACTTTGGAAAACTTAAAAAATTAGGTCAACTTGTTACAAGCAATTTTATAAGTTTTTCTCAAATTATATTTATGGCTTGGTTCAAATCAAAATGTATACATTTCAACAAACCACCACTATTGTGATCAGTGTTTGCTTTAGTTAGGCTTTTGATCCCTGACTTTGAACAAATTAAATCTCTTTTCTCTTTAAGTGTTTACAATCGTGTTTCAATAAGAACACTTGTGCATTAATAAGAAAAGAAGAGATGCTTTAAAGTTAAGTTTTTGTGATGTCTATCAAGCTTTGATAAAGATGAGAAGTGAAATTAAATAATGTGGAATTTGATCTTTTATGACTGATTTGAATGTCCTGGTTCTTAAATGCAAAGATACTGTGATAAAATAAACAGACAAATGTCTTGCAGCGTGTCCCATACAATACATTTACAAATACAAAAGTTCAACTTTTCTGAAAAAAACGCCCTATGTCAAGCTCCTTTTTCACAACTAAGCAATGACAGAGACCTGGTGTTTCCATAACAACATGCGAGGAAGGTGATTGGTCGAGAAGGCTCAAGCTCGAAAAAATTAAATGGCGGCCGAAACGTCTGTTGGAGGATAGTTTTGTATAAATGTAGGTTTAATTTTCACTTTCAACAACTTTTGATTGCATTTCTATTGAGAAATTAGTATTGTTGTGTTTAAATATGTGATTAGTTATTGCAAAGACGCTCTCTGTTTATAATTGAAATAGACTTCCGTTACGCTATGTTTCTCTGGGCTGCCTTCCTGCACGAAGTCATGGCGTTCGGCTGCTATTTGTAACCAAACGCTGCAAGCTTTTTTTTACTAAAAAAGTGCTTTTGTCAACTTTTTCTTGTCAAAAAAAGTGCTAACACTAACACGACGTGATTACGTCACAAATATGCTAATTCGTTTGTGACGTCACCAGCGCCACAAGTCTGTCAAAATCCTATGGGAAGCACTGTCTTGGCACACTTAGACATCAACAGTCATCATACAAACCTCAACAATGGTGACAATCATCAAACTAATTCAGATAAACAGATCAACTGCAATGCATGCTGGGAGTCATGAATGAGTTTTGTACTATGATGTTACCCAGCATGCATTGCAGCATGAAGCACACAATATTCACACATTAATAACACACTCCTGAGCAATTATTTCAATAAACACACAATGATTACAGTCACCAATCACTTGATCCTAATGGATATTAGTTTTCATTGCCTCAACAAACGTATTATAATATAACATTTCCGCGCATTAAATTTATAATACGCAAAAATTATATATTGATCAGTTTGGCAGTGGCACCAGTGAGACCATTAAGAAAAACTTGTGGCACTGGCAGGAAAAATAGTCACAAAATGCGACCATTTAGTCGCAGTCTAGAGCCCTGACTTCTCATTAAAATATAAGAGTCAAGAGCCCAACTAAAGCAAACACTGATCACAATAATGGTGGTTTGTTGAAATGTATAAATTTTGGTTTGAATTTTGATAAATATAATTTGAGAAAAACTAATGAAATTGCTTGTAACAAGTTGACGTAATTTTGATCCAAAGTCTCACTTTTTTCAGTGTACACAGCACATACTGTACCTACAGTTGAAAAATTTAATGTTTTTCTTTTTCCTTACATTTGTTTGTATTTTGCATAGTAAACTAATATTAGAATGGAAGCCAGTTTATTTTAGTTTTTGGATTTATTATGGAGTTATTTTGCAGTATGTTCATATGAACACTGAGGTGATTGTATAGAATTATACTGAATCAAGCAGTCATACCATTTACTTCTGACCTTGTTGTTCCCTAGAGAAAGACAGCAATTACAAATATTGGCCCCTGTAAAATATTTTGACCTAGGGGTTAGGGCTGTGCAATTAATAGAAAATAATTGTAATCGTCAATTTTGGCTTTCAACGATTACAAAAACAAAATAATCGATGTAAAACGATTATTGTGCCACATTCCATTTTGCAAGGATCATCTCTTTTCTTGTGGTATAAATCCACAGCGCACCCCCTTCCTTTACAGTTGTTCAGCTGTGCTATTTCTTTACATTTATTTTTCAGTTGAATTCACAGTTTAAAAGCCAAGTTTTTTTTTATTTTTCTATGTTGTTTTAAAACTTAGTAAGTAATCATGTTAAATAATCGGGATCTCAATATTGGCCAAAATAATCGTGATTGTGATTTTTGTCATAATCGAGCAGCCCTACTAGGGGTCGATACTTTGTACCGCCTTTGTGACCTTAGCCCAGGGGTCGGTGGTCACGTACTGGTTGTAAACCCTAGATAAAGATTCACGCTCTTGGGTTGGTAATGATGGATGCTGAGAGCATGGCTTTTTAGATTGCTTATGTTTTGAGGAGACTCTGGTAGAGGGCTTTATTGTCTTTTCATTAATTTTCTGTGAAAGATCTTGAGATACGGTAGATCCCCCCAGGCTGCTGTTTCTGTAGGAAGTGAACTTCACAGGAAAAGGAGAAACCTTTAGCATCCGTTTTAACATGTTAGACTCATTGTCAACCAAATCTTGTCTTGGTTGCGGTGAACATTGAATAGTTTTGCATATCTTGATGAGTATTGAGCTTTGCCGTCTAATACGAAACGTTTTAGCAACCTTCCTGAACCCTCCCAGTAACATCAGAGCAACGTCCTGGCAACTACCTACAACACCCCAAGCACCACTGTTTTGTTTTGCACAGGCAACAACCTTTAGCTTCACTAAATGTTTTTTTTTGCAGTTCCATTTGTTGCCGCTTGTAGTCTCAAAATACCACACTGGCTCAAAAAGAGCACATGCCACATCCTCTCCGTAGCAGCATCCCCCAGCTCCTTCTGTTCTCTCCAGCGAGTACCCACTGTACTTTTGGCAGTGTCATCATGACTCCAGTCCATTAAGAGAATTAGCATGGGGCTCTCCCGGGGCCAGGCTTGATGGGATTGCCCCACCAATCAGAGTGCTTGCCATGCCGACCCCTCTGCAACTGCAAGTTAATGACAAGATTGCTTAAGAGATTGCTTCCTGCACAGTTCATTCAGAACGAAGCCAAGACAGCACAATAAATCGATCCGAAGCCGATATTTCTCCTGAATGGCCGCTGTTGCTGCAGCATTATTCTGTAAAATGGTTGAAGGTACTATTCAGCGTTTTTTGTATGGAAGGATGCAGTGAGAAGAATTCCGTCTTGGCGCCGGTAAGCGCATTTAAAAGGTCTCGTTGAGAAAATAGCAATATAGTTATTATCGCCTGCCTGATTGATGACGTTGTCATTGTCTAGTGAAGATGTCATGGCTAGTCCGTGTTTACTGCTGGGAATAGTGTTGTGCTCGCCTGAGCTCTTCCGTGACAGGTTGCTGACTCCGCAACAACAGCAGTAACCTCGCTTTCTGTTGCTCACTCCACATCGAGTGCTCTTTGCTTTGCATGTGTGCACTACTGTTTTAAGGTTTTGGGTCACTGGACTGAAATGTTTTTCATGATCTTTAACACCTGATCTGAAGGCATGTGTCTATGTTTGAAAGCAGTTATGCGGAGAATAATGTGTAACACTGGTTGTATTTGTAAAGGTTGTGTTTGTTAATATTATTAATGCAATAGCTAACATAACAAAAACAATACTACAGCATTTATTCATCCTAATTCATGTTCATTTCAGCAATTACTAACACATAACACAAAATCTAAAGTTGTAACTAACATTAGTTATGCACAGTGAACATCATTGTATTCACATTTACTGACATTAACAACAATTAATAAATGCTGAAAATAAAAATATATACATTTTATTACAAAACTAAATTTTCTTATAAAAGGTTCTTGAAATTTATGAAAAAATGTTCAATTCTTGGCAAAGAATGACTACATTGAAGATACTAACAGTATTGATTTATTTATTTGCTTTTTATATGTATATACACTCACCTAAAGGATTATTAGGAACACCATACTAATACGGTGTTTGACCCCCTTTCGCCTTCAGAACTGCCTTAATTCTACGTGGCATTGATTCAACAAGGTGCTGAAAGCATTCTTTAGAAATGTTGGCCCATATTGATAGGATAGCATCTTGCAGTTGATGGAGATTTGTGGGATGCACATCCAGGGCACGAAGCTCCCGTTCCACCACATCCCAAAGATGTTCTATCGGGTTGAGATCTGGTGACTGTGGGGGCCATTCTAGTACAGTGAACTCATTGTCATGTTCAAGAAACCAATTTGAAATGATTCGAGCTTTGTGACATGGTGCATTATCCTGCTGGAAGTAGCCATTAGAGGATGGGTACATGGTGGTCATAAAGGGATGGACATGGTCAGAAACAATGCTCAGGTAGGCCGTGGCATTTAAACGATGCCCAATTGGCACTAAGGGGCCTAAAGTGTGCCAAGAAAACATCCCCCACACCATTACACCACCACCACCAGCCTGCACAGTGGTAACAAGGCATGATGGATCCATGTTCTCATTCTGTTTACGCCAAATTCTGACTCTACCATTTGAATGTCTCAACAGAAATCGAGACTCATCAGACCAGGCAACATTTTTCCAGTCTTCAACTGTCCAATTTTGGTGAGCTCGTGCAAATTGTAGCCTCTTTTTCCTATTTGTAGTGGAGATGAGTGGTACCCGGTGGGGTCTTCTGCTGTTGTAGCCCATCTGCCTCAAGGTTGTGCGTGTTGTGGCTTCACAAATGCTTTGCTGCATACCTCGGTTGTAACGAGTGGTTATTTCAGTCAAAGTTGCTCTTCTATCAGCTTGAATCAGTCGGCCCATTCTCCTCTGACCTCTAGCATCAACAAGGCATTTTCGCCCACAGGACTGCCGCATACTGGATGTTTTTCCCTTTTCACACCATTCTTTGTAAACCCTAGAAATGGTTGTGCGTGAAAATCCCAGTAACTGAGCAGATTGTGAAATACTCAGACCGGCCCGTCTGGCACCAACAACCATGCCACGCTCAAAATTGCTTAAATCACCTTTCTTTCCCATTCTGACATTCAGTTTGGAGTTCAGGAGATTGTCTTGACCAGGACCACACCCCTAAATGCATTGAAGCAACTGCCATGTGATTGGTTGATTAGATAATTGCATTAATGAGAAATTGAACAGGTGTTCCTAATAATCCTTTAGGTGAGTGTATATATATTATTTGTGCTGTATACAATATATTGCAATATGTGATTTTTGTTTATTTTTAATGCAAAAGGTTTAAAAATGAAGAGGCCAGTCATCCCTTTCTTTTTTCTATCCTGTCTTTTTCCATCCTTTTATCCTGTTTCGTTGCGTCTTTCCCTCTTTCTATTCTTTTCCCACCCTATTCTCTTTCATCTTCTCCCCCCTGGATGAGCGGGATGTGCAAACACAGCAAGCTTCCACCTGAGATGATGCACACGGCTTTCAGAGAGGGAACGAACGAAAGAACTTCTCATATTGTTAGGATAATGCATTATCGATCTTATCAAAAGGTCATTATCAGATTTTGTACAGACAATATTCCATGACCGTTCATATTAGAGAATGGCTTGTCTCACAGACACTATGGTCAGGGTCTTTATAGTGTGTGTGTGTGTGTGTGTTGAAGATCTCACTGCAGGGCCTGTTTAATAGCACACATGAGCTCTTTCATTACTCTCCACTTTAACTGTCTGTTCTAATCACCCCAGCAATTAGCAGGCCGATATACCACACGCGAGAGGCTGGAAGAAAAGATAATGTCACGGTCTCAGAGGATTCTTACCGTCACAGTGTACTTATGATTTGTCCTCTAAAAGATATAGACATCATGACTGGGAAGAAGAAATAGTGGAAGACAGCTGTTCAGGTCTCCAGGTGCTTGGATACAAAGCAGTTTGCATGTGTCTGTGTGTGTTTGCACTCTTAATAAAGGAACCAGTAATCTTTTCCTACCCTGTCCTGTTCCATCCCTCTACGTTTCCTTTCTATTTCCTTTTCATTTGCTGTCTTGTCTTTTTTCTTTGTCTTTCTGTTTCCTTTGCTTTGCTTTTCTTTTCTTATGTTGTCTTGTCTTTCTTTTCCATTACATGCCCTATCTTGTCGTCTTTTGTCTTTATCGTTCTTTTTCTATTACTTTTTCTGTCATTTCACTTTTCTTGATCTCTTTTTTACATTTCTTTTCTTTTGGTTTTTCTTTACTTTTTCTTTCGTCTCATCGCTCGTCTCTGCTCTTTTCTCCTCTCTTCTCCCTTATCTTTCTTTCCTTTTCCTTTCCATTTTCATTCTTTTTTTCTATTATTTATTTCTTTGTATTTCTTTTTTATTTCTATCTCCTTTCTATTACCTTTTTCTTGTGACTTTCCTTTCCTCTTTTTCTTCTTTTCGGTTTCCTTCCTATTTCTTTATTTTATCCATTTCTTTTCTATTTTATTACCTTTTACTTTCATGTCACTACCCTTTGTCATTCCTTTTTTCTTTTTGTCTTTTTTCTTTCTTTGACCTTTCGGTTTCCTTTCCATTACCTTGCCTGATTTCCAGCTTCCCAGGCCTCCAGGTATTGGTACAGAGCTGTTTTGCGTGTGTGTGTGCAGGGTGGAGGATATTTACTGTATCAGGACGACCACAGAAAATTGACGTGTGTGTTGTCGTTCAGGTGCTTTTGTATCAGGTAGAATGGCATTGCATCATATTACAGGACATTCAATGGATGGATCCAGTCTTCTCTCCCATGTTTCTCTGATTTTGACTGACTGTGCTTAATAAATAAATAAAATCACATTTCGCCCAACCAGTGACAGTTACAAATAGGGTTATAAAAATATTAGACACGTTGAAGCATCATGTAAATTTCGCATGTGAATATTCTCACTGCAATAATGCAAAGCATTATTTTTTTAACTATTAACCTGTCTTGTTATCACAACACATTCAGGCTTCATTGTGATCCAATATACTATATTATACTTTTTTATTTCGCTCTGTGGCTTTACAATTATGTCTGGCTGTTTTCTCCCTCTTGTGTTTAATATATAATGCCGTGCTCATTAAAGCGTGCTGTATTCATGCTCTCCCTATTTATATGGAATACGAGTGTTTTGCTCTCTTGAGAGCACTGCTTGTGAATACCGAGAATAAAAGGTGTCTTTTATTAACGGTGGAAGAACGTTAGGTGCTGTAATTCACTGGGCCAAATGAGTGTGTTAATATCAGGGGCAGATAAATGCATGCTGTATGGTCATAAGTGCAGGGAGACCAAGCAGATATTCAGTTTTGAATGTAATGGGTGGAGAGAGAAAGGGTAGACGCTGTTGTCTCGCAGACAAAAGAATGGATCACATGCTTTCGCAGGTTTATATAATGCGATAACGCATGAAAGAGATATGGAAAATTCAGACAGGTGGGGCTTGCAGTTTGCAGTGACACAAGCGGAGGCATGACCCAGGTGATTAAACACCCCCTCATCTACTGTGCCACTCCAATATGAATTCTCATATGAGAGAGTAGGTTGGGGGGTTGAAAGTTAATAACAGAAAACACTTCTGTAGCATTGCCATTGGCTGTAATATACTTCTGCATGTTCAGTTGGTGTGTTTGCGTAAGTTGTGATTTTTTTTTCAGCCTCTAACAACAAGGCCATAGAGTTTTCAGCTTGCATTCTGCATGCATAACATTTATGTACATGTACATGACAAAAAAAGCAAACTGTGGTTGGTTGGTTGGTTAGTTTTAGTGGAATAGTTGTATAGTTTTTGAAAGTCAGTAATAAGATGAAAAGTGGACCAGACTTTATGCCGTAGGTCAAAATTCTCTCTCTGTGATACTGAGAACAGGTTCTGGTGTCCATCAAAATGCTGTGTCATTTGTATTTTTCAATTTGAAATATTTTATGCGCTGCATGCATTTTTAAAGATCCTATCGCAAGCGCCACAATCTGAACTGTGAATCTGTATCTCATTTGCCACCTTCCATCTCTTTCCTCTTTAAATGAGGCCCACTTGCATGATAAAGTAAAAAAAAAATGTATATGTAACAGGAACTGGACAGATCTGTGCCCTGTCAGCGGGACGCTTGTGATATTACGAAATAGTTGCACAATGGACGAACCCTCTAAAGGTCTTTGCACATACAGTCTGAAATTTTCGTATGCGTTTTTTGTATTTGGCGCTCGTTTGTACGGTGTTTCTGAATTGTCAAAACACCTCTCAAAATGCTTGCTACGGATGCGAAAAACGCAGAAAATCAAACCCAGTCCCAATTTTTTTATGACGGACGAAAATATCGGAGGCCGTGTGTAAATGTGATTGACACAACGTGAGGTCGTATTTATTTTTTAACGTGCGGAAATTTCGGATGCAAATTTTGGACTCAACGTGCAGTGGCCTTAAGGAACATTTTAAAACTCTCATTAAATCAATCACACTTGGTGGAACCCGTCATAGTACTCCAAAACATGAAATTGGTGAGACAAGGGAGATATACAACATGTGTAGTGCATGGGGACCCCCAAGGAACAGTATTGGGAACCACTACTTTATTTTATAACCTTCTCAACGGGCCCTAGGGAGTGGGAGCCCCATCCATAATCATTTGATCCTGAGTCCCAGGAATTTTAGCAGCCCTGTTTACACAAAGCATGGAAGTGGAAAACTCAGTGTTGCTGGAGATCATGAAAGTATGAGCCTTTTGAAAAGATACTGGCATGAACCCAGCACAGCTGACGATTGCAGACTGTGAGATTAGCACGTGTTAGTGGCCTTAAATAGACTACTGAATGAGATGCCTGCGGCTTTCTCTCTTTCTTATTTTTTTTTAATGAAGTATGCAAGCTCCATTTATACACAAAAAATAATTATAACATTTTATTTCTCTTTTTCGCTATCTGACTTGATACAGTGTTACCCTCAACCACTTTCACCTTCTGCTGTCTGCACAATTAAGCAGCTGGGGCATCCCACCCTTTGCCAGGCTTCTGTTTACTTAACGGAAGGCTGATATTCTGGATCGGATGGTCTCTGAGGAGTCATGCCCATTTCGTCTCCACCTTGAGAAGAAATGTATCCAAATGCAAACACGGCTTAACCTGAGAAATGACCAGTGTCATCATAGCTTCAGCCTATGGGCTGATTTAGCTGTATTTAAACTAGGGATGCACCGATACCATTTTTTTAAAGACCGAGTACGAGTACCGATACTTTTTTTCTGGTACTCGCCGATACCAATACCTATAACCGATGCCTGTATAATGTACAATTATGTTAATAAACCAGTATCTTACTGGTACATTTTTTTTCTTTTGTTTTTAGGTCTACTTAAATTTAAGTACTATTTTTAAATTAAGTTCAATTTTTTTATGATAAGTAGCACAATTTTACTAGCACATTTACTTCAGTTTGCTAAAGTAAACAATATACTCTGTGGTTGAATTATAAATTCAAAGGGGGTGGTGTGGTAAAATGTGAGTGTATTATAACTTGTTCAAAGTCAACCGGACTTTTATTTTGACGGGACGCCGCAAAGAGCGTTTAAGTTAACCGTACTTTTATTTTGACGGATCGCCGCAAATGGTGTTTGTTATATGTTCGTGTCCATGTGCAGTAAAACGCTGGCTCTGAAAGCTTCACAAGCACAATGCTTTATCATAGGACTCTATGTATGTCACGTGAGGTATCGGTCTTTGGTATCGGTGTGTCATTACGAGTACGAGTACGAGTACATGAGCTTGGTATCGGGCCGATACTGGTATCGGTATCGGTGCATCCCTAATTTAAATTTAGCAAAACCGCTTGTTCACTTATTGGTGTCTGAACTGTTTTTGCATTATAATATATCATAACGTTACAAGGGTACTCCAGAGAGGTGAATAAGTCTATAAAAGTGCATTGGACATCGCCCCTTATAGGTACCCGCATTTAAATATTACCAGTCCGCCAATCACAGCTGGAGTTAATTTCTTATCACTGATCCCGGATCAGAGCCACAGACAGGATTATGGATGCATTGCTTTAATGACCGCCACGATCACTGCTGTTTGCAAGTAAACCGTCGGCTAGGGAGGAGCAAGGAAATATGTGCAGTATTTACAATGCGATTTGATTTCTTTGTTGCCAGGGGAGCAAGGCTGCAGTGAATTATGAGGCCATCGTATAAACACGAGCTCTGAAATGGATTAGTACACGGGGGGTTTAGGGTGGGGGGTCATTTTACAAGAGCCGAGCGTTTGACTAAAAATGGGAAAGGTTCTTTGCGTTGTCTTGGTGGTGTTGGCTGCAATCTTCGAATGACTTAAAAATAGTAAATATGAGTTATGTCATGAGTTGAAGTGAAGGCCGCCCAACAAGTTGTTTTGGAGATTCTTTTACTGTAACTAAATGGCAAATTAGCATGAGGAAAGTCTTTTGATGCCGAGACTGCACATGTGCCCTTATTTATTAAAATATCTTGGATGTGGGCCTCGGCATGCTTGGCCATGTGTGGACAGACATATCTGATTCCTTTCGTGGTTGTTGAGCGAGTGAGCTCAGCTTAGATACTAATTGAATTACTGCCCCTTCCAAACACCCCCACTGTATCCACACACAAACTGTGTCCCATAGGAGAGAATTACTAATGATTTGAAGGGGCGGGTAGGACGGGCCCTTGTTTTGGTCCCAAACGCAATCTAGAGTGCCGAGGTTTAATTTTCCATGGAATTTTTGCAGCCGGGATTAGATGGCTTTTTTCCAGAAGGTTGTGTGCTAACCTTGTGACCTCTAAACTGCAGCTGGTGACAGCTGCCTCACAGATGTGCAGACAACCTTAGCCTTTACGCTAGTGAAAATGGCTCCAGAATAGTGAATCTTAGCGAAGGAGGAAACATGATAGATTATAACATATGGTTTCACTGGTGTCTGAAGAGTAGTTCTGCTTATTTATCATTATGTGTTTCTTTTTTTTAAAGTCTTTGTATTAGCTATTCATCTGAGTGAATGTGTTATGATGTGTTAAACTAAATTACTTGGAGAAAGCATATGTGACTAGAAGAGCGTGTCGTTTTGAATATGTGGCCATCTGGGCTGTTTGCGTGGAGTGCATTTATAGGTAATTTTTAAGTATGTTTTAGCATTTACTATCAATATCATATGGTGCAGTCCTCAAATTGAATTTGAACACTAACACTGGAAATTTGTCATTGTGTGAAATAATTTGTGAATGCAACAGAATCTAGCAATACAAAAATATATTCTTAAAATCAGATAAATACGGATTTAATACTGAAATAAGCACATAAAATTACTGTAGTGTACTTTTATTAGTGTAACAACATATTGATATATTGCATATCATAAACCAAACAATCTGAGATCTATATATCGTAGAGCTTTGGTGATTGTTTTACGATATGACGACATCTTTTTATCCTATAGACGGTTTCAAAGCAACAACATAAAGAAATGTTAAGGCGCAATAGGGATGTGATGAAATTTTCCCACCGGTGACACCGCGGGTGGGGGGTTTGCTGTGGGGTGGTCGAAGATGCAGCTGTGCGCATGATGGATTTTACTTTCAGTTTTGAATTAGCGGCGATTTGGGAATGGCAATTGCTTAAATTAACGGTGGGTTCAATATATTTCTTAATAAAAAAAACACAAAAGTACAAAAAAGTACAATGACATTTGCTTATATTAAACACAGACCTTACAAAACGAATAACCACTACACACACCATGCAAAAAAATGAGAAACGAATATAAAAAAACCTTAACATCAGATAGGTTGTGTCAACCCCAACACCTTTGCAGGCTAGTTGGATGGTCGTTGTGGGGTTGTGGAGGCAAGGAAAAACGCTAAAATGCCAAAAATTAGGTGGTTTTATTTACAAGTGCCAGTATAATCCTAAATGCGTTGCAGGTGTATGTACAAGTCCATATTCAAAGTGCAAAGTAAACAATAAAAAAAATAAACAAAAAAAATAGCAGAATATTTGTAAGTTTAGACAATCCAAAAAATTGGTCCAAACTAGACAGCTTTCTCACTTTACAAGTTTAACTCACTCTACGAGTTCTGACTCTTCCAGCCATAGCAACAGCCAACTCTTTCTCTTTCGGCTTCTCTCTCCCTCTCCTCACAATGGTACAAGGAGCCATTTAAATAGCTCTAGCCCCTCCCCTGGGTTAAACCTTCGTGTCCGGTAAAGGAGTAAGAACAATAAGATTAATACACTTCACATTGACATAAATACAAATTAATCATTGTAATATACAATTATCATATAACATTTGCATAAATCAACAAAATAATCCACATGAAAATAGTATTCCCTAATTCCCCATGTAATTTCATCCACGACAATATAGTTGGTTGGCGCCTTCTAACGGCGGGAACAGAACAAAGAAAAATGGCGTCTGCCCATCGCTCGGCTTACATGGCTTTGAATGGAGAGATGACCCAGTACGTAAGTATATCTGTTGTAGTATGTAAATGTATGAAATATGAAACCTAAGAAATAAACCTTAACATGCAAACTTGTTGTCGTGCTTATTTCTTACCACATGAATGCTTAACATAAACAAATAACATTTTAGTATGTCTAAAGCAGGAATACAAACATTTAGCATCCAACAATAATACATGGATAGAATTACAAACATTTCTGTGTTAACTGATGTAATTTATGCACATATCAGAGATGTATGTAATGTGTATATGTTGTAGCGTGTGAAAATCCAGCTCAAGACAGAGTCTATATCAAAATAAGAGTCTCGTCACAGGATCTCTGTGACAGGTTGCCTTTAACAAAACGAATAATCACGACACACATCAAGCAAAAAATAAATAAGAAAGGAAAATAAAAAACCTTTATGTTAAATAAGTTGCTTATATATTAACTAAACATGTAATCACGGAACACGTGCAACAAATAAATTAATAAGAAAGGGAATACAAAATGAAAACAATGCGAAACAAAATGCGTTTGTTAAATAAATAATTAAGAAAGGAATACAAAGCGAAAAACATTTATGTTAAACAAATAGTGAAGCACCGGCTTTTTAAAATTAGAACAAAAAGAAACTTAAAATTGATGACAGTGCTTACATACAGTTCTTCGACAGAAAAGCCTCCACCATCATCTTGTCAGTCAGCACTTCACTCTCCTCACATGATGAATAAAATCTGACTCCTGCTGCTGATCTTTACTGTGACACTTGTTCTGCTTATCCGTCGCTGTCGGGCGGAAACCTCCTAAATCCAAATTTGGTCAATTTCATATTTTTTTTCACAAATCGATGCTATTGGTCAGTCCCCATGTGGGTCTGTTATTTTTACAAATTATTAACCAATCTAAAGTGTTGAAAATAGCTTGAGAGCAAATCTCTTAACTCCATTTGACACTTCAACTGTCTGAGAAGTCTCGTAACTCCACCTCTTCTTCACTCCGCGGGAGCTTCTCAGCATTATGTTTTTTAGACAATTACGAGTGAAAATAGTTAGGTTGGATACATTTGAGTAGGCCTGTTTTGTTAAAAATCGATAGCTGTAATGCTTTGGTGCAGAAGGAAGTCCGTGAGCCACGAAGGTAAGTTTGCGAGCAGATTCGGCTAATTTCCACCTATTAGACAGCCTAGTCAGCTCATCGTTTTTTGTATTACATCACTTATAGTTCTTAAACCTTTAAATTAGAGTTTAGTAAGATGTATGTAACCACAGTCGTTAGCTTTGGTTAACAATTGAAGCCTTTTCTCTTGTCAAGAGGCTCAACGCGACCGTCGACTTTATTTGCGCGCAGATTAATTTCCGCCTATATTAGACAGCCTGTTTAACGTTTTATTTTGGTATTGCATCACTCATAGCTCTAACGTTTAAAATAGAGTTTAGGAAAAGATGTATGTAACCACAATCATTAGCTTTCATTACTCTTAAAGCCTCGTCTCTTGTCAAAAGGCTCAACGCGACCGCAGACTTTGATGAACACTGCTGGCAGCAGCGATGTCTGTGTCCGTACCATTCTTATCAATGACAGCGTAATCTCGTATCTCCCTGCTCCCAAGTTATAAACCTTGTATCTCCGATTAAACATGGTATTGGGGAAATGTTGTGTTAATGTTGGTACACAACAGTATATGATAGCAATATAAGGTATAATACCAACTTTAACGATACAATGTTTAATAACTCAAAAAATATGCAGTTTTTTTAACTTCCTGAAAAATAATGGTTTTGGAGATACGAGGATTCCGCCCGACAGCGACGTTATGCTGAATGCAGCAGCCGCATTCAGACGCGCAACTGTAGTTTGGTCTTAAACTAAACTAAGTGATTTATTACTATAAAAGTAAAACATGACGGTGGGGGTTGGTGCGGCGGTGGACAAGTGATGTTGTGCCTGTAGATTATTTAGGCAAAAGAGGCTAAACTTGCTCCTCCAATATTTTAAATTTAGACTGCGATACCAAGCTCAACTGCAAGATGTCCCATGCATTTGTCGCTTTAAATGGGATGTTATCTTCCGTCTGGGCGCATGCGTCCGATAAAACCATCTATTGGTTGAGTTGCCAACACATGACCTATGTCAACAACATTTCAGTGTTTCAGTGTTGCTGTTTTATTTTGTGCTTTCTTGGTGTTTGTGTCTCTTGGTGTTTTGTTTTCCTAGTTTTAATTTTGTCAAAATTCATTTTTTGTGACAAATTTAATTGACATACAGAAGTTTGTATTAAACCTTAAATGTTGTGAATTCTTTAACAAAATATTTATATGAAAATTGTATTTTATTAAAGAATTAGAGAAAGAATTTTTTATTAGAGAATATTGTCTCATTTTGTAATTTTTTTAAATCATGAACCTAGTATTGTTTATCGTATCACACTGTGAGACAAGTGTATCATTACAGCCCTAATATTTCAGTATTTAGTAAACCGTACAATTCTTAGATACAATGTGTTTTAACCTTACCGTAGTAAATATTAAAATATACTACAGTATTTACTATGGTGAATACTACAGAATACTATAGTATACATTAACGAACTGTAGTGATTACTATAATATGCTACAGTGTACTGAATTTACTAAAGTATACTTCAGTATTTTTGTGTATGACAGTATCAAACCCATCCCAAAAACCACTGCTAGTAATACTAAATAACTAAATATTTGCTGAATCAGTGTAGTTGTTAGGTAGAAGCAGGGTTTTTCCTGCATAGAGAAATTGGAGGCGGCTGCCTCCGTCAAATGTCGTGCCGCCTCACTGAAGCTCGCGAATGAAGCGTTAAGCACGAGTGATTTACATGTTAAGTCAATGCAAAGACGCGATAGGACATCCTGCAGCGCGATTTGCGCGAATGAGGCTGCGCGAATTGAGCGTTTTGGGCGAGTTGAAAAATCTGAACTTTGGTGGAAATTCGTGCCGCGTTAACCAATCAGGAGCTTGCTCTAGTAGTGACGTGATTATGACATAGCGAGCGGAGGCAGAAATCCGAAACAACAATGAAGGACAAAATCATCGTCGCTGTATGTGGATACCCGGAGCTGTACGATACATCTTACTTTTATCGAAACAGGAATAAAAAAGATCTTGCTTGGAAGAAAGTGAGTGAGGAGGTCAATATTTGAGCTATATATATATATACAGTATATATATATATATATATATATATATACTTATATAATACAGGTGCTGGTCATATAATTAGAATATCATCAAAAAGTTGATTTATTTCACTAATTCCATTCAAAAAGTGAAACTTGTATATTATATTCATTCATTACACACAGACTGATATATTTCAAATGTTTATTTCTTTTAATTTGATGATTATAACTGACAACTAATGAAAATCCCAAATTCAGTATCTCAGAAAATTAGAATATTACTTAAGACCAATACAAAGAAAGGATTTTTAGAAATCTTGGCCAACTGAAAAGTATGAACATGAAAAGTATGAGCATGTACAGCACTCAATACTTAGTTGGGGCTCCTTTTGCCTGAATTACTGCAGCAATGCGGCGTGGCATGGAGTCGATCAGTCTGTGGCACTGCTCAGGTGTTATGAGAGCCCAGGTTGCTCTGATAGTGGCCTTCAGCTCTTCTGCATTGTTGGGTCTGGCATATCGCATCTTCCTCTTCACAATACCCCATAGATTTTCTATGGGGTTAAGGTCAGGCGAGTTTGCTGGCCAATTAAGAACAGGGATACCATGGTCCTTAAACCAGGTACTGGTAGCTTTGGCACTGTGTGCAGGTGCCAAGTCCTGTTGGAAAATGAAATCTGCATCTCCATAAAGTTGGTCAGCAGCAGGAAGCATGAAGTGCTCTAAAACTTCCTGGTATACGGCTGCGTTGACCTTGGACCTCAGAAAACACAGTGGACCAACACCAGCAGATGACATGGCACCCCAAACCATCACTGACTGTGGAAACTTTACACTGGACCTCAAGCAACGTGGATTCTGTGCCTCTCCTCTCTTCCTCCAGACTCTGGGACCCTGATTTCCAAAGGAAATGCAAAATTTACTTTCATCAGAGAACATAACTTTGGACCACTCAGCAGCAGTCCAGTCCTTTTTGTCTTTAGCCCAGGCGAGACGCTTCTGATGCTTCCTGCTGCTGACCAACTTTATGGAGATGCAGATTTCATTTTCCAACAGGACTTGGCACCTGCACACAGTGCCAAAGCTACCAGTACCTGGTTTAAGGACCATGGTATCCCTGTTCTTAATTGGCCAGCAAACTCGCCTGACCTTAACCCCATAGAAAATCTATGGGGTATTGTGAAGAGGAAGATGCGATATGCCAGACCCAACAATGCAGAAGAGCTGAAGGCCACTATCAGAGCAACCTGGCCTCTCATAACACCTGAGCAGTGCCACAGACTGATCGACTCCATGCCACGCCGCATTGCTGCAGTAATTCAGGCAAAAGGAGCCCCAACTAAGTATTGAGTGCTGTACATGCTCATACTTTTCATGTTCATACTTTTCAGTTGGCCAAGATTTCTAAAAATCCTTTCTTTGTATTGGTCTTAAGTAATATTCTAATTTTCTGAGATACTGAATTTGGGATTTTCATTAGTTGTCAGTTATAATGATCAAATTAAAAGAAATAAACATTTGAAATATATCAGTCTGTGTGTAATGAATGAATATAATATACAAGTTTCACTTTTTGAATGGAATTAGTGAAATAAATCAACTTTTTGATGATATTCTAATTATATGACCAGCACCTGTATATACGAGACTGGAGCCGCCTGGCAGAAGCCCCTCCCATGATGCGAATTCACGTCTGTTGTGAAGTGAATTTCACGCGTGAATAAAGCGAGTAAACTCAAAATGTTCAAGCGTCCAACTACGCGCGAATAGCGCGATTTATTCGCGCAAAACGTGTTTCTTGAGAACGCTCAGACTCTTGCCAAAATTATGTCTTCACAAGAAATGCTCCGTGCATTTAACAGACTGTAATTTGTAACTGCATTTGCGACATTACGCCACAGTGGAGGCGCTGATTCGTTATCAGCACACTGAGGTGCTAAAAATGAGTTGCAGAACAAGAGCTAGCTGTGTTTCACGGCTGTTTGTTTTGCATCCAAGTACGTTTAATTTCTTGAAATGTCTTAAATTAACATGACTTACATCACTGTAATGTCTTTAGCTGTGCAGTTGGATCGTTGAATCAGCGTATACTGTACACAGCGAGTTCGTCAGTATGAACGCACATTGCGTTTAGAACGACTCGCACACGAATGACTCATTTGAACCTATTCATTTACTATTAAACTTTTCAGTCACTAGCGAATATAAGAGATCATTGAATCATTTAAAGTGAACCACAGAGAATGCAAGATGTGAATGAGCTTTGCTCATTTAGTAAGATTGGTTAATTCAGTTGGCGATTGTGGGCTGAAAAGTTAGCTGAAAATGATGAAAAAAAAGCTTTATTTGATAAAAAAAAAAAAAAATTCTATTTGGTTGAATAAAACTTAATATTTTGTATAGTTTTATATAACTTAATAATTGTAATTTTCATCTAATTTTATTAGAACTTTTAATATGTCAAAGTCACTTTGGTTAAGCCACTTAAAGGTACGGGTAGTACGTGTGTGTACAAGATCAGGATGGCACCACCTCAGCCTCATTTTGAGCCAGGAAAAACCCTGTAGAAGTATCTGATTCTGTGTAGTAATTCTGACATATTAATGAATCATCATTATAAATCATGACTAATTCAGCTATAAAATCTGTATTTGATTGCTGTTTACATGATATACTGTGTTTCTGTTTAATCCTGGCACTAATATAACATTTCACTGCAGTCACATCTTTAGATAAATGATTCTAGTAAATTTTCAAGAAGAGTCAGTCACCAAAGTGCCAAGTATTCCTGCATTTCAGATCTGAGTCCTGAGACTAAGTTTTGAGTCCTGCCTCTATGGCGTATCTTGGGCTGGTTGGTTCATAAATCCAATTCAGGCGACATCTGTGGCAGTAATGCTAATGGAGCCCAGTGTGGATAGACACAACAGAGCATTGATTTCATTTCCTGGTGTAGCTTTGGACTAGAATATACGGGAATGTCGTATCTAAGAGAAAGATTAGAGGAACCTGTTTCCGTGGGGACTGAGGCTATATGTGCTCAGCCTATAGTAGATGAGCTTTTGTTGAAGACGTGCCGGATTTCGTTCCCTTAATGTTTCTAGTCTGTCTCAATGCTCAAATTAAGCCCAGGAGAGAGACCTCATGCTTGTTCTTGGCTGACTTTTCATGTAATTGGTCAAGAATCTTTCTTTTTGTGGTTGCGTACTGCAGACAGTGAAACACATCTGATGCTATCATCTCTGTCAGAGATCCTTCACGTTAATTACGAAAGCGAGGCTCGGGTAGCACAGCATTCATTTTCAGCTGTTCGGTTGTCTGAAGATTTGCAAATATTCTCCCAAGACGTATTCTGGATGGCCAACAATTTAACATTCAATTAGGGATCCAAATTAAATTTCCTAGACATGGTTAGCGAAAAGACAATTGCTGCGTCAGAAATCACATACTGTAACAGTTCGTACTGAATTTGAATAAGTACCTACCTATCGGCCGTTAAAACAGTACGTTCTATATAGTATGAGAGGGAGTAGTGTGAATACAATACGGACATACTGCATCCGCCATGTTTTATGGTCATGTGACCCGTATGCTCTTTGAACTATGACGTATTAACAACAAACTGTACATAGGCACAGATAAAAACATATTTTAGTCACGAGAAATTCATTTAACGGCACTTACATTAAAAACGGATGTCTGCCTTAAAGTTTTCCGCTATATTTATTTGATCTAATTTGAAATTTGACTGTCGCTCATCTCCCGTGGCATCATGGGATAGATAAGTGTCAATCCGATCCACACTCATGAATCTCGGTGGAAGTAGTAGACCATCCGGGTATTTCTCGCCTACTGTTTTTTGCATACTGAGGTTTCGGACATACTATTCATGACTCATACTCATTTTCGCCTACTATATAGTATGGAGGTAGGCGATTTCGGACGCAGTGAATTTCAATAGTAATATAGGAAGTTTGCTGAAGATATTGTGCTATGTCGTCAGTGCATTGAAAAAACTTGGGACTTTGTTTGAGTAGGTGTGTATTTCCTCCCACCTGTCCATCTTTTAGCCGACAGCATCTGTTCTGAGACATTTATTTCACCCCTGAGGGAAATGTTCAAATTCTAAAGCCATAGAGACTTTCTGTGGTATAAGCAGTTCTTTTGATACTGTCACATAAAACCCTTTCATTATACCCCTCTGATACACTAAGCCTGAAAGCATTTTTTTTTACTAGTATTACATTTCACTGTACAAGCTTTGCTCATGATAGATGGTAGGAGCTTTTCTGAAACCAGAGTAAAATATTTAAATGCTAGGTAGCAGCAAGTCCACTGAATTTCACATAGTATAATTTTACAAATAAATATTCACAAGTCTTTTGTTATCATTTATCTAGTACATAGAGTGACCAATAGAACGCTATTAAGTCGTGCTTGCATTGTTTTACTGTGCAGTAGGAGATGTTGGGCCCTATTTTTTAGAGACGTGATTAAATATTAAAATCTGTGCCCTTGCAAGAGCCTGTTTCATTCAGATTGGCTAGATATATGTTAATGGAGTAGTTTGCTTCAAAATTTGCCCCCAAAGTCAATGGTGCAAATTTTGAAGTGAGCTACTCCTTTAAACCAGCATGCAAGTTGACTAGCATGGATGCTAATGTTGTACCCAAAATTGTAATCTTACCAAGATGCCGTAGTTGCTATGAATGCATGATACAGCCTCTCTAGTGACATAATTCCCGCCTTCCAGTTAAAAGAGCCAATCATCAATCACTAACAATTCTCTTTAGGAGGGAATCTGTACAGAGTGTTGTGAGGTACTTGACAACCTTAGCTGTACCTGGAAAAAAGCGTGGGTTTTTTATCTTAAAAACGATTTAATGACAGAGATAGTTCTGGCATTAAACTCTAGATGGCGTAGTCCTAAAGTCTAAACCAATCGGACATAATAACTTTACTACAGGGCACAGCTGATTGGTTCCTTCCGTATCAGCAGCCAATGAGCTTGCTGCTCTACGTTTAAATCTCGGCTAGTGATTGTTGTAGCAGTGCAGCGCGTTTCAGAAACCCGTAAGCTATGCAGGGTTTATTCATATATGTTTTATGTGCAGCAGCATGTTGTGGATTGGCAGTGGCAAGTCTTCGTACATGCTCCGCCGCCTCAGCAGCAGCATAGCAGATCTATTCTGCCAAGACCAAATATATTTATGTCATGCACTCTACCATGCTAAACCCTCCAAGAGTTGTCATGACAGAACTGATTTACAAAACAACAAATTGATTGAATGTTTAATTGTTAGTGAGAAATATGATGTATTGTGATTTTATTCAGCAATTTAAAGGCATTGTTCACCCCAAAATGAAACATGTCATCATTTATTCACCCTGGTGTCATACCAAACCTGTATGACTTTCTTTCTTCTGCAGAACACAAAAGCAGAGATTCTGAAGAACATTGGTAACCAAACAACATTGACCCTTCCTCATTGACTTCCATAGTGGTTTTGGGGACTCAAAACCACTGAGACATTTGTCAAATAAATATTTGTAATATTTCTGTTCATCAGAATGAAGAGTCACATATAGGTTTTGAGCCAAATGAGACTATTTTAGTTTTTAGGTGAACTATCCCTTTAAGACAAACCTGTTGTCCTTCATACAAGCAGATATGACTCAAATATGGCTGACTAGTGAAAAGAGAGACTTTCCTTGAAGGGTCTTTGGTTGTATGCTTACCATTAGGCTTACAAGCGAACTAAACATGCAATGTTTTTGGCTTAATAGAATGTTACAGGGTTCCCTTGTGGGACTGTTGTAGTTCATGATGCTATAATAAGAATTATACCTCAGTTCCCTTTAATAGGGTAAAAGGGCACATGAGCTGCAGTTGTTGGCCATTTCATTTATTATGTGATCTCCATTTCACTGCTAGGCGTCAGTGGTTTGTGCACAGCAAAACATTACTGAGTCCTATTAAGTCTTATTGAGGAAATAAAATCTCTGCTTTCTGTTTTTTTTCTGGTCCTCCACTTGTTTTTAAGTCTTAAGGTTTCAACCATAATAGGTCATGTAATGAGTGTAGATGACTCGACAATTAGCTACCTTTGCCAGGAGACTGAGGCCTTTAATGAGCCTGTGAAGTTATCAGCGACTGCTTTTAATGATCTAACTTCCCTATCAGATTGACTTCATTAAGTTTTCCTGAAGCTCTTTTCCACAGTGTTGCTTTGCATGTATGTAGCCATGGTTCCTGCCTCTTAAGCCCTAAAATGTCTATAAAACCCCATTGAGCCTGGAATGCCTACTGCTCTTAGTGTGCGTGTGTTAATTAGAGCTGAACGCAGGGTCACATAAAGAATGTGGGTTGAGGTTTTTATGGTAGCAGCTTAATTGTGCCAGTGTAATGAGGAGCGTGATATGGTTTGACGGAACTGGTTGTCTTAAGTGGAGCCCTCGGTTCTGTTGGCAGGAGATGGAGTTGCAAACCTTAACATCTGATTCTGGATTTTGATTGGCTGGGTAGGGTAGCACTCCGTTTCGCGAGGATTGTCTTGTCCTATTTTCATTTAGTCAGATATGTTGAATATTTATCAAAATGTTGAATGCATGTTTTCAGTAGGTTGTGGCATTGCACAGCACTTTTGATCTAATTTATTTAAATATAACTGATTTTTATTTATTAATTATTGTTATATTATTTTGTTAAATGTATGCATTCATTCTCTATTTTATCTGTTTATCTATTATTACATTAATCTTTATTCAGTTGAATGCAGTATTTCGTTTATTTTAAAGGGGTCATATGACACAGCTAAAATGAATATTATCGTTTGTTTTAGATGTAATGCAATGTGTATACACGATTTAAGGTTCAAGAACGCTGTATTTTCCACATACCGTGCATGTTTGTATCTCCTCTTTGCTCCGCCTCTCTGAAACGTGCAGATTTTTTACAAAGCTCATGTCTCTGAAAAGTGAGGTGTGCTATGATTGGCCAGTTCACCAGTGCGTAGTGATTGGTCGAATACTGCAAGCGTGTGATGGAAATGTAACGTTTCTTACCATATTTGGAACATCAGGTTCCAAAGCAATTGTACTGACAGGTACACCCACCTTACTTGCGTATACATTTGGGCGGTCTTAGTCAAATCATACCACGAACTGATGTAGATTTGTGGGGGTGTGGTTACACGAGGTGTTTCAGGCAGGTCTGGGTGAGCATTCGCTTTTAGATAGAATAAATCTTTTGTTCAGACACTTTAATTTTTGCAATTTTACGTGTCTAATACATGCATGGGCAACTTATAACATACCAAAGACACAGAAAAACACGTATTCGCACCATATGACCCCTTTAATTTATTTTAATGTTTTATATTTTTTATTTTAATTTGTTATTCAGTTAAATGCAGCATTTCATTCTATTCTATTCTATTTTATGTTTCATTTTTATTTATGCATTGATTGTCGGCTTCCGCAGCTCTCATAGTGAATGGGGTGGGACTCTTCGGATTCTAAAGCCGATTTGATTGGACAAGAGCTTTGACGAGAGGCTGAAATGTGGCGTGATGTCATGGAATTTCTAACATTTTTTGAGCGCATGTGCCAGAACTGTCCATTTTGAACGGTTATATCTTCTAAATGGGAATTTTGTCAGTGCGTAGGAACATTTCAGTTTATTGATGTCCTTTAGGCTAACTTTTTTTAATAAATGGAAAAAAACTTTAATTTTGATATCACTGGGGCATTAGAGCTTGAATTGGTTCAGTGGTTTGAAAATTCATTATTTATGTTGAGGGACATGATGAATTGCCTACATTTCTAGCAGTTATTCTCTTTATAATTAATCATAATTGTGAATAATTGACCATTCTAAAACATTACTATTGCGATTTTGAGCCTGTTTAACTGTTTATTTCAGCCCAACTCTGATGAGTGCTCTCTTACTCACAATTCCCAGATATGCCTTTCCATCTGCTCTCAGTGAATCAGCTCACTTCAGACATCCATCAAAACCCCCGAATGCGATTCCTCCGGGTCCGAAACACAGTATCATACTCATTCAAAACAAGAGGCCCCTTCCACGCCAGTGAGAGATTCCAGCAGCACCGGCTGGATATGATGTCACCAAAGAGCAAATGTGCCACCAGCAGTGACTCAAGCACAGTGTCTCTTTTATTCGTCTGGTCTTGAATTCTTCAAAGATTTGATTCTTAGCGTTTCCTCTGTCTTGTTTCCTACTGTATCTATGTGCTGCATGGGAGAATGTGCAAATGCTTTCTTCATACAAAACGCCACTGTTCATTCATGCAGCCCTTTGAGAATACGTCTACAATGTTGTGTTGCTTCTTTATTGGGGAAATGTTGGGGATAAGAGGGCATGACAGGGTGCCTGTAGGGGTATTTGACCTTTACTAATAGGGGCTGTGGGGGACATTAGACAGAAAAGTTTGGGAAACGCTGAACTTGTTAACTGCCCTGACCCTTTCCGACTCCTTTCGCTCTCGTTCATCGCTCTCCGCAACATCCAAACACCGCCCCACTCAGGAAGGGTTTTTCTAGGCTTCCTCTTGCTCCCTCAGGCTGCAGCTGGGGTTATAAATTATAATTCAGTTTTATGGATTTGTCTTCTGGAAACTGAGAAATTCAGGAAGAAAAGACGTTGAAGAGCAGTGTGCACTGTGCAGGTAGCGGGCTGAAAACCTCGCTCCTCAGAAGTGTTTTAAGGAAGCTGGTGTTGTCAGCACTGATGTTTCCTCTTTCCGCTCCCAGTTTAGCCCTCTGACAGTGCAGGGAATATTATGTCGCACTGGCTTCAGTGTGCTGTGAAGGAGTGCAGTTTTATCATCGTCTCTGTACCTCACAGGTGCTAAAGATGGGACATTGAGTCCTATGCAGTTTCAGCTGCTAAATTCAAGATCATTGATGCATGAAAAACCATAACTCGGTGGTGTTTACTGCATATAGACGGTTTCATTGAACGCATGCAGGGCTCTAGACTAACACTTGAGAGAGGTGGCACTGGTGCTACTAAGTTATTCAGTTGGTGGCACCAGCCCTTAATTTTTTAGCACCAGAGTCGTGGGGTGAGATAAGAAAAAAGAATCACTAAAACTTCATTAAAATGTATTTGATACATTAATAAATCGATTAGAAATTAATACAAATCATTGTTTATGATTGAATTATTTTTATTGTATATGTAATCTCTTTCAACAATTTACCATATTTAAAGCACATCTTTCTTAAAGCTACTTTCTTCCTTTATTTGTTGTGTGAACAACTCCTATAAGAGAACACAATTACTTTAATATCAGTGAGTGTTTTTGGGCCCGTCCTTTGTTGTTTGATGAACATTATAAACAGAGATTTTTATTATGCTGCTGCCCCTTTAAGAGCTCGCGCAATATGCTGGAACACACGTGTTTTGTTTCCCAACTGTTTGGTCACGAAACTGAATACCTTTACAATGTTTCTTGTTAGTATGGGAATTTTGACGTTATTTTGTTTTTATATGTCCGTTTCAGAGTAAGAAGGCATGAAAGAGAACTCCGTTTAGTATTTTGCGCGCATATCTATAGTATTTAGTGTGATGTATAACGTTTTGTATGCTTTGCAGTATTGTTAGAGAGCTTTATAAGATAGTTTAGGGATTAAAGTTTAAACACGTGTTTCCTGCATTAGCTTCACATGCATACAATACACGCACCACATTTCGTTATCTTTGCTGTTTTGTACCATAGCCGGGGAAATTCTTGTATTCTGGATATTTATTTCAGTTGCAAGATTGAGCGCTTCACTCGTCTGCTCTTTCGGTCCTTCGTCTCTTAGCCGCGAATTACGTCTTTGGGGGCGGGGGCACTGATAGACAAGGGAATGGTTGAATGTTTGAAGGAGGGGAGACGAAAATGAGCGACTGAATGCGCCGCTTGCGCAATGTAACATTTCTGTGCATTAAATTTATAATACGGAAATATTATATATTGATCAGTTTGGCAGTCTCGCTGGTGCGACCATTAAGAAAAACGTGTCTTAATGATCGCAGAATGCGACCATTTAGTTGCAGTCATGAGCCCTGGCATGTGCATAGCCCAAGTTAACTTCCGGTCTGTGTTTGGTTATAACTATTTATTTTATCTTTAAATTATTTGAATATGAATTTATATTAATATAATATTTAATTGTATCTTAATTAATTTATTATTAAATTAAATAAAACTACTCAACAGTTTCTTTGTGAAGGTCTAACGAAAGTTAAGTTTTGGCCACCATGTTTGTTTAGAGTAGTGGTTCTTTAAACTGGGGGCCCCAAAATGGATCCAGGGGGCCACAGATTTTTGGGGATTTTATGAAATATAGAAATTTGTCATAGATTTTAATTTTATGCAACCAAACATTAGAAAAATAACCAAACAAAAGAATTGATGTTCCAGCATTGTATAACTATATTTTTGGTTTAATTAAAATTCTAAATTTAAGATTATAAGTCTTTGTTTGGGGGACCGTAAAGCAATGGACTTACAACGAAAAACTTTGAGAACCACTGGTTTAGAGGGTTAACCGAAGCTAATTCATGTGACATTGTGTAAATTGCAGATATGAGGTTTTAATGAGAAATGACACTCGACCACAAAATGAATCTGAAATGTGCCACTCAGTCAGTGCTGAAGTTTGCCATCCTCCGCAGAAAACACGCTGTGACTTAAGCCATTTAAATGCTTTGCGTGGTGACAGGTTTTTTTGTAGTCGTGCATCCGTTTCTTTCTTTGGTTTTGCAATTCACAAAACTGCCAAACACAAACGTGTAAATATTCCCAGGCTGTTTATGCACAGACTGCCTACTCTTGCATTTTTGCATAAATTTTCCACATTACTGAAGACCGTTTTGAGTTTTTAAGATTGCTTTGTTCTCTGTTTTGTCACAGTACATTAGGTCTCTTTTCCGTTAAAGGAACAGTTCACCCAAAAATGTTCTGTATAAATTTCTTTGTTCTGATGAACACAGAGAAAGTTATTTGGAAGAATACTTGAAACCAAACAGTTATTGGCCACCATTGACTACCATAGTAGGAAAAATTGCTTTATAAATTTATTTGTTCTGTTGAACACCAAAGAAGATTGTGTGGAATGTAGAAAAGCAAACAGTTCTGGGGCACCATTGACTACCATTGTCATTTTTTCTATTTTAGTAGTCAATGGTGCGGCCAAGAACTGTTTGGTTCCAAGCATTCTTCAAAATATATTTATCTTTGTTCATTGGAACAAAGAAATTTATACAGAATCTGAGGGTGTGTAAATGCTTGTGAACTGTCCCTTTAATGCAGAGAATCTCAACTTTTTTGACAAGGACCCCTCCCCATTGTCCCCAACAGTATTTGGAAGTCACCCACTCACAATTTTTACCCAATAGAAAAGTATATTTATTGTAAAAATAACAGAACACTGAAAATATCTTATTTTTTGTTACTTTACTTTTTTTTTATTCTTGTTTTTGTCTTATTTTAAATATTTTAAGTTGTCTTGAAGCACCCTTGTGCCTTGAAACACTGTTTTAATGTTTCCTGAATTGAGTGTTTGACTTTTTCAGCATAGCCTCTTTCAACCTTCATGTTGTCTTTTTTTCTATCTGATTCACTGTCTGCTGTCATTGGTTATACTGCTGTAGACCAAAGTCATTGTATGGAAGCCTGAGATCAGATTTTTTTATATGATGCCAGAGATTAAAGGGGACATAACATGACAGTTTCATTCCAGTCAAAAAAGGTGAACAGTGGCAATGAAAACTAAGTTGAAACCGTACTGACTTTAAAAGAAATCTAAACAATGCCCCCTTAAAGATTTATTATTGGAAAGGCTGGTTTCAGACCTGTTGAAATGCATAATTTTTCTCTAGGGGAGGCCTTTGAGTTCATTACGTGAATCGTGAGATATGTTTGGACATGACCAGGCCTCGGGCTGTAACTAGTAGACTGGGGTCGACCACGCCTCCCTTTCCCCCTGCTAATGACCAGTTACTGTGACCTGTTTTCCAGCAGCTCTGGACTGCCCGTTCACCCATATGCATGCTGGTATAATGACCAGTCCTAATGGCGGGGTCCCCTGGATGTAAACACCCCACAGCAAAAGCTTCTGTGTCTCTCTTAACAGTCTTCATTTAACAAAGTGACACATGGTTGTAGAAAAGCATCATGGTCTGTAATTAGACTTTAAAGTGCAAAGCAGTGGCGACTGGTGCCTGTCAATGGCGAGGAAACACGGATAACACGTATCAACAGCAAAATGTGTATTCAGTGCTATTTTTCCTTATTTAAGCTAGTTTTTGAGTTTGTTCCTAAAAGCTGCTTTTGAAACTACTGTTTATCAAAATTTTATATTTTAATTAGGAATGCAAAACTAAATGCGTAATGACAGACTTCAACTTCAAGTGGGTCTCTTATCTCTGAGCACTGTCAGTCATACAGTTTCAATGTTTCGTCTTGGTTTTTTGGATGATCTATTGACAGAAATGCAATATAATATACATAACTGTGTGTTCAGAGGTGTAAAAAGACATTACATAATGAAGCGTTATTTGTTTATTTTATCTTAGAATGAGCTATTTCTATCTACATACACCGCGGGAACCCTTACATCGAATTGGCTATGTTGTTTCTACAGTAGCCCTAAACGGACAAACTGCTCTACAGATCACGTTTCTTGAATACGTTATCTCCTTCGGGAAAGAAGCGAAGACATGATGACATCTTAGCCCTGTGTCAGCCACCATAGTGCTTCGAAGGGCAGGGGTGGAGTCAGCCGTTGGTTCCAATTCACACCCTCACCACTAGATGCCACTAAATTTCATACACTGGGCCTTTAAAAGCTTTACCATTCATCAAATAGAGAAGTCGGACTCCCAGGTGAGAGAAAAAATGCATCACTCCTTGTGATTCATGGCTACGGATGGACATTTGTGTAAACGAATCTTGCACATATAGTCATGTTGAATAAACCAAATAATAGGGGAACCTTATACACCGTGAACATAATGTAGTGAACATAAATGTCATTGACACAATGAATCAAATTTAAAGCTGCAATCCATAACTGCAATATAAAAGAAGTGAAGTCATACAGGTTTGGAATGACAATGTCCAAGTTAATGATGAATTATTTACTTACCCTCAAGTCGTTCTAAACCTGTGTCAATTTCATTGTTCTGCTGAACACAAAGATATTTGGAAGAATGCTTGTAACCAAATAGTTCTGGGGCACTGTTTACTACTATAGTATGGGGTAAAAGTACAATGAAAGTCAATGGTGCCCCAGAATTGTTTAGTTTTTCACATTCTTCAAAATATATGTCTTTGAGTTCATCAGAACAAATACTTTTATACACTTGTGAAACAACTTGAGGGTGAGTAAATTGTGACATAATTTTCATTTTTTGGCAAACTGTCCCTTTAAGGTATTGGCTTCTGGTTCAAGGATCCCCCCCATCCCAGCCCCCGAGCTGGTTTGTG
This sequence comes from Triplophysa rosa, assembly GCF_024868665.1. Taxonomy (NCBI): domain Eukaryota; kingdom Metazoa; phylum Chordata; class Actinopteri; order Cypriniformes; family Nemacheilidae; genus Triplophysa; species Triplophysa rosa. The sequence continues at coordinate 11,104,014 of NC_079892.1, forward strand.
TTCCATACACATTTTGCCATTTTAATGCTGCACTGATTTTGGCTCTTAAATTGTCTAAAACCAAAACCATACTTCTTTTCATTACCAACGTAAAATGTGGTTGTTAACAGTTTTGCGTTTTGCAGCATTTAAGGACTTTATGGCTTTGGAATAACTGTTTAACATGCAGCTTGTTCTGTGCTCTCCAGCACGAGTGCTTAGATCAGCAGCAATGATTCAGCAAGATCATATTGTCAGTTGACTTCCCGTTTCTAACAGGGCATCCGCTCCCTTTTCAACCGCGGTGATATGATTTCTCAAGTTAACACTGTAAGAACGGTATTAACCTTTCTTTTCTGTCAAATGTGTGTATAACGTATGAAATATGTCAGTAAATAAATGAAAGCATCAAATAAAAAATGTGACCAAAAAGCTAAAAAATAAATGCAACAAGAGTCCCTTAATCTACACATCCAGGTGTTTTGACTCAAAGGAAACAGGGCTTTAATAAGGATTAGTGTTGACTGTCATAGTCATTCAGCTTTGACTCTTCCCAAAGGTCCGTAATGAAATGCGAGAATCTTTGTTGCTCCCGGCTGAGGCCCGGGGCTCAGAATAGTGCCGTGCAGCTCGGAAAGAGGCTTCATGCACCGTGAATGGGGCCCCGACAACAGCCACTAGCCTTGGGAATGGACCAAACTCCGGTTGCCATGGAAACCTGCGGATGTGGAGCATGAAAAAGAGCCGCCCGCAAGTTACTAACAAAGCGTGGCAGCATCCCTCTTCACGTGTTAGAGCGCTAATCCTTTGGCTGCTTCGGCCTTCTCACGCTTTCCTCATATCCTTCTCATTCTTTCATCAAAGATGCTTCCACAGTCTCTCTGAGGCTCACTAAGAAGTCTGTGGGCATCTTGGACATTTTAGTCACAGCTAAACAATTTTCTGTATGATTTGCATCCATTTGTATTTTTTTACTCACCCTCATGTCATTCCAAACATTTATGATTTTCCGCAGGACTCAAAAGAAGATATATTGAAGAATGTTGGTGACAAAACAACACTGGACCCCAATGACTTCCATTGTATGGACACGAAACCGCTGAGACATTTCTCAAAATATCTTCTGAATGTGAAGAAATAATAACAGATTTTTTTGGGTGAGCCTTTTAACCAGCTTGTCCGTCCGTCTATATCTAAACACTGTTCCTGAATCCAGATATTTGCTTCATGTTCACCACAAACACACCTTAATTTGCCATCTGTTTGAAGCAATCCACGCTTTCTTTGAACGCCATGAAGTGAATAATGTCTTTGTGAACGCTGCTGCTTTTGCCCCTTTGAAGCCAATTTTAACTCTTATTTTTCATTCTTGTTCCAAGCTGTAAAGGAAACGTCTTTATATTCTGTCCTTTCTTCTGCCTTCAGAAAGTAATAGTGGTTTCTAGTTTGCTTTGGACGGCCTTCGTTTGCTTTTCATTTTTAGCACTGACTCTTGTTGTTGACCAATCGTTTATCATCGTGGTGCTCGTGCTGCGAGAGAGCTGCCAGCCTAATTGACAGTGAAGGGAAGCCGGTCTTGCGTGAGTGCTTAATCTAACTGGCTGACTCAACAACCTAGGTTGCTTTTCTATTTTTATGCTTCTGAATATACAGTATTGGGGGGGTTAACCTTGTTTACGGGTTTAGTAAACACTTTGAGGACAGGTAGTAGGCAGCTGAATGTGACATTTTTGCATAGAGTTAAAGTCTTGGTTGACTTTAATAGTGCCCTTGGAGATAAAACATTTTATAAAGGAGTAGTTCACCTTCAAGATGAAAATTCTGTCATCGTTCACTCACCCTCTTGTCATTTCAAACCTGTATGACTTTCTTTCTTCCGCAGATCACAAAAGAAGATATTTTGAAGAATGTCTTTAACATCCCCCCATTCACTTGCATTGGTTACAATAGAAGTGAATGGGGGGGCTGTGCTGTTCTGTTACCAACATTTTTCAAAATATCTTCTTTTGTGTCCCTTCCTGACTGACTCTAATGTCCTATCAATGACAACCAAAAAGACAGAAAGCATCTTAAAGTCTGCACTGCCGTCTCACCATTGCCAGTGGCCAGCAGGCAGATGGCTTTTTGGTTTCAGTTATTTACAAGCAGTCTGAGAAGATCAGACTCATTCCCCTCAGCATCTTCACCTCCCCGTTAGACACTCCACAGTATCTCTCTGTAGGAAAACTAGTTCTGAAATCAACCAAGTGACAAGTGTTGGTTAAGTCAAGTGAACACTGCGAGACACAAGCTAATAGAAGACTCCAGACTGTTGTTTTCTGAAGTGCTGTTGACATTAACTTGAAAATGTAACGCACGCTAATCACGGACTTGATCGCATCACCGGTAATAGTGCATCTAGGTTCTTTCTGGATTCTAGGTTCTTTTCTAACAGACTTGTGCTCATAGCAACAAATAACTTTTGTATAGACCACTTTGCAAAATGTAAACAGCGTTTCATGATTTTATTATTTAAATCGTACCTGTATAATGAAATCTTCAAGATAGTCGTTTATCATTTTGATTCAGTTGCAAATGTTCTGTTGGTTGTATTCTGTTCAAACATTTGTGTAGTGTTAAAAAACTGAAAGGTGAGAGATTATACACACTTTTTTGCACCTCATTCGACGTACAACCGAATTGATTACTTCTTCACTTTTCTTAAAGATAGACATAGAATTAACTTGTGACATGGGAACAATTGACATCTGATCACGCACCGGTAGCAATGACAATTATTATTAATGACAGTATAAGATCAACCCTATGGAAGCTAAACTCAAGTATTCTAAATAATCCACATATGAAAGAAAACCTTAAACTAGAAATTTAAACTTATTTTAAAGAAAATGATAATGGAGAAGTATCGCCAGCAATTTTATGGGATGCCTTTAAGGCAGTATTAAGAGGGAAAACTATTGCGTATACTGCACTATTAAAGAAGATGAGACGGGGAAAAATTGAAAACCAGGAAATACATCTGAAAGAGGCACAGAAAATTCATAAGAGAACAAATGATCCGGGTGAAAAACAAAAAATAAAAAAATTACAGAAAGAGATAGACAATATATATGAACAGATGAAATTCAAAGTAAATTGGTATTTCTAACACAGAACTACTATGAATCAGGAGCTAAATCTATGAGAAACTTAGCATATAAACTAAGAAAACAGCAAGCAGATTCAACATTGTATAAAATAAGACACCCTCAAACTAAGACCATACACTATAAATGGAAAGACATACAAAAGAGCTTCGAAACCTATTATAGAACTCTATATTCACAACCAACATTGCAAAGTGAACAACATATAAAAAAATAATTCTTGATTCAATAAACCTGCCGAAGGTCACTGAAGAGCAGAATGCCAGCGTAACAAAAGAAATCACAGAAATGGAAATAACTGAAGCAATAACAAGATTAAAAGCTAACAAAAGCCCAGGTACGGACGGATACACATCGGAATGGTATAAGACCTTTCGAGAACAGATTGTCCCAAGACTCCAAAAAACATGTAACTGGACTCTCCAGGGGGTCTCCCTTCTTGGAGGGAAGCTACAATCACAATCATCCCTAAAGACACAAAAAATAAATTGGAGTGTAAAAATTACTGTCCAATCTCAGTATTAAACATAGATTATAAAATATACACGTCAATATTGGCTAAAAGGTTAGATAATGTATTGCCGAAACTTATTCACCTAGACTAAACAGGGTTTATTCGTCACAGACAAATGCAAGATAATATTAGAAGAACACTGCACATCCTATGGCATATTCAACAGTATAAGATCGAATCTATGTTTCTGGGACTAGATGTTGAAAAGGCGTTTGTCACGGTTAGATGGTTGTATCTCTATAAGATATTAGAAAAGTTTGGTTTTGATATTAATATTATTAAAGTCTTTCAAGCACTATACAATAAACCAACAGCTAGAATTAAAGTAAATGGACATCTGTCACAAGAATTTATTCTAGAAAGATCTTGTAGGCAGGGATGTCCCTGTTCTCCACTTTTATTTGCCCTATTCTTAGAACCGCTAAGCCAATATATAAAACAAAACACAAACATTAAGGGAATAAATATGAATGGAGGGGAACATAAGTTATCCCTTTTTGCAGATGACATATTGGTCTTTCTCGAACAACCAAATAAATCATTGGAGGCTTTGATGGAAACGCTAGATCTTTTTGGAAAAATATCTGGCTACATATTAAATGTAGAAAAAACACAGGTATTAATCTTTAATTGTCAACCATCTGGAAATATAAGAGAAAAAATTCAGTATAAATGGGGAGAAGATTCAATGAAATATTTAGGGGTTCATATAACTAAAGATATTACACAGATATTCAATGCAAATTACAAACCACTACAATGTAAAATGAAATCAGATCTGTCGAGATGGAATCTTCTTCCCTTCTTAGGACTACATTCTAGAATCGAATCAATAAAAATGAACATACTTCCACAATTTTTGTATCATTTCCAAACACTTCCAGTTCCAATAGAGGTTAGTAAACAATATTTCATTGAATGGGACAGGCTGATATCATGATTTATATGGCAAGGGAGAAAACCAAAAATAATATTCAAGACATTGCAATTACAGAAAGAGGAAGGAGGCTTTGCCTTGCCATTAGGGCTGCACGATAATTTATTGCGATGCCACTAAATCATATTGTAATCGAGCTGGCTGCGATATGCAATGTGTCGATTTTTTTTTTAATGCGTAGCTTGTCCGTGAAGCACGGCTTTGGGATCAGTAGGAAATGCTGCTCGATCTAAAAGCAGTGCGAGTTTGAGTCGCTTATAATGTGCATTTGAAAAAGCAACACACGTCAAACATGATCATTATAAATATACTTTATTATCATAAAAATACCTGATGAGGCTTGAGTAACAGCGCCATAGGCATTTCCTAGATTCTAGACCGCGTTTTGGTCTTCTTTTGCAGTGCGTATTTGGAGTTTCCGCAAGAGAGCGCCCTCTGGCTTTCGGATGCAGCAGCATTTTCCCGTACTTCACTCAAAAGCTGTGCATAAATCACGTGATATTTATCGTCGGTTTATCGTGACAGCCCTACTTGCCATTCTTAAAGGAATATTACTATGCGGCTCAATTACAACCTCTATTATGTACAGTATATGTAATCCAGATTTTAAAGCTAGATGGAAAGAAATAGAAAATGATAATCTTAAAAGACCTCCAATAGAAGCTTGAATGGCAGATGAACATTTGACCAAGATATACATAAAATAATTAAACCCATGGACAAGTAACCTATTGAAGATTTGGCAAGATATAATTAAAAAGAGTTATCTCTTAGAATCGGTACCAACATTAGGATGGCCTGCATATGATTCAACATTTACCCCAAATACCATAGATGGTAGCTTTAAAGCCTGGACAAAGCAAGGCCTTACAGCATATTGTACCTTCTTTCACAAAGGAAAAGTGTTGGATTTTGATACACTTAAACGTGAATACTCTTTGTGTAATCAAGATTTCCATAGGTACTTACAAATAAGACATAAAATTCATAGTATTTATAAGGATATTAATGAAAAGGAAAACAATAACATTATATCTTTATTAATATCAACATATAAAAGGGGTAATATGACTAAAACAATTACTAAATTATATAAAAGGCTGCAAGACAATAAACTAGAAAACACACAGTATATTATAAATAAATGGGAAATGGAAGGAAATTTTGAAGTTTTGGAAGAAGAGTGGAAAAGTATTCTTAAATCACAGTGGAAGACAACTTATTCCACAACTTGGAAAGAATTTGGATGGAAAAACATCACCAGATTTTTTATCACTCCTGAGCAAAAAATATATAAAAGTAAAAATGCAGCCTGCTGGAGAATGTGTTGCTCGAATGACGCTAATCATAGCCATATATTCTGGGAGTGCTCTAAAATTCAAATATTGTGGCAAGAGATCCATAATAGTTTAGAGAGTATATTCAAGGAGCCTATCCAGTTCAGCTTCTTAACTCTATACTAGAGTATATAACTAGAAAATGGCTACAAATGGAAACACCAAAAATTAATGATTGGTTTGGAATAGTGTACGAAATTTATGAAATGGAGAGGTTAACAATGAATCTTCGAATACAAGCTGAGAAATTTACCCAGCTATGTGAAAAATGGATAGACTTCATTTTTCCACTAAGACCTGAATTAATGTAGAAACTAGGATAAATTAAGAAGAGCAAGGAAATCTTAAGAATGGGGAAACAAGGTCTAAAAGGCATAAAGCAGGCAAAAATAGTTGGAATCAAAATTGAAATGTCAATTTTTGGAAATAGAGTCATTTTGGAGTTAAATACTGTCCTCATGTTCTTTGTTGTAAATAGTTTATAAAAAAAATGTCATAGAGCAATAAATCTAAAACTGTTGGGCGGATCTAATATCCAGGTTTGTAATAAGTAAACGCTTGTAGTTTTGTTTTCATTTACGCTCTCTCACTCTTTTCTTTTATATATACATTTTTCTTTCTTTCTTTATTTTTTCTCTTCTTCGTTTCTTTTCCTTTTCTCAATATTATGTAAAAGCCTAATTCAACAAATATTGAACCAAAGATTTTTCTCTTTTCTTTTAATGTCCCTTTTGAAGTCCACCCACCTGTAAAGAAATGTTGCAAATATAGTAATCAAAACTTTAACTACGAAAAAAACTGAAAGGTGAAGTTCTTATGGACCAGCGTTGGACCAGCATTGTTGATGTCATCTGAAGTGGTCTGTAGAATAAAAAAGACAAAGTAGACCATTTGTGGGGAGATATGTTTATGGTTTTAAGTTTAGTTTTTGTATACTTGTATTTTATTTTTTATCTAATTGAATTTAGATGCTTTAACCTCCCTTCCCTTGTTTGTCGTTTTATGTTTGTCTTCTTTGCTTTGTCTTTGCTCTTTCTTTTCTACAGATTCCATCACCTGTTTCTCATTGGCTCATTGACGCTCTTATGCTTTGTTAAAGACGCACCTGGAGATTGGTTGGGACTTCAAACCAATTTGAAATTCGTAGTATCATCTGCAACTACTCGTCGTAGTATGACTCTTTAAGTAGTGACAAACTTTGATCTGAAGCTTTTTGTCATAGAGAATTGACATTTAAAACATGAAAGGGTGTTGAGCTTCTGTCTTAGCTTTAGCTTAGTGTATTAAGCTCTTGTTACTTTTCTTTTTGCTCTCAGTTGTCTCAAAGAAAGAGAAACAGAGTTTTTGAATCGGTTTCTGTGCACATTTGACTTTATGTGAATAAATGCTTGCGAAACAAAAATGGAAATGTGACCCTGTCTTTTAATTTAAGGCAAAGGCTTATATTCTAATTGTTAGCATCAAATTAGCCAAAAATAATGTGTGTTTATTGCTGTGAACAATAGATCATAAGTTAGAATAGTCAAATCATCATGTATAGGCCAAATATAATAAAATATGAAATCATTTTATTGATATTTCATTATTTTGCACTTAAAAGGAAGTTAGCTTCCTATAGACCCCTTTGGAAGACGTAAACAGCGCTGGTCCAATGCTGGTTCAAAATAACTTCTTGTTTCAGTTTTTTAACACTACAGAAACATTTGACCAAAATACAACCAACAGGACTATTATAACATATTTAAAATTAGAGGTGCACCGATTGACCGGCCAGAGACCGGAATCGGCCGGTTTTTCATATGATCGGCCGGACCGGTGACCGGCCGGTCAGTCTCACGTTTCGCCGATTCCAAGCCGATCTTCTGTTGCCCGTGATGCGGGCAAGAACGTCACAGCCGTCAGTACACTCAAAGCCGCAAGTAAACATGTAAACGTTCGCGCACAGCCTGTCTTTCACGGCTCGTTTATACTCGCATGTGTCCACCGTACCGCGAGTCTCTGCTGACTGATGTGCATCTCTCATATCCGCTGACACGCATCATGTACTGTACAGACTGTAGTTCATCTCTCGCTGCTCTGTCTACATGGGGTATGTATGCTAACAGTGATGCTAATCTCTGACACATGCTAAACTCATGTTGAAGTCGTTCACTCTGTGTAAAACAAACATAAATTCCATTCAACCTGATTCCTTGTCTTACGTTAAAACTGTGGTCATTTCACCTATAGGTCAAATGACATTCAACACAACTTATTCTACTTGTTTTTAAAAATCCAAAATATAAAAAAATGAATATACGAATATATGTGATATGTATCTGATTGAGTTCTTTACTAACACAAAAAACTGCAAATACATATACATATTTAGAGTAGAATTCACTCATAAGATTTTTAACTTCTTTATTGAAGTTGCAGCAAAAATCAACCCACTTCTTTTAATACTACAGACACAAGATAAAGACAATTTATTTTACATTTCAGAAAAAATGCATGAAAAATAAAGCAATGTTAGTTTCATAAACAGAAACAGACGAGAATAAAGTTGAAGTATTTTATTGTTATCTTAGACTTTTGTGAGATGAGTACAAAAATGAAAAAGGTAAATTAAGTGACATGTTTAGTTATATTTTATTATTTGTACTTCTTTTCAGTCACAGAGCTATTCAATTTAAGAGTTGTTTGGGAAAGAGAAGATTCTGTAATTAAATGCAGCTTGGAGAACTGCATTTAGGGAAATTTGGGGAAATTGTAATGTTCAGTCATTTATTCAATGAAAATAAAAAAATGTGTATTGAAGAAAAGTTGATATGGTTTTATATACAGTATACTGTCAATTATAGTTTGTGGATAGAAAATCGGCATCGGCAGGTTTCACTTGTAATAAAATCGGAATCGGCAAAGAAAATTGCAATCGGTGCATCTCTATTTAAAATGTTAATATGATTTAATTATATACGTGAAAGAAAAAAACTGACACTGGAATTGCTTCTGGACCAGTACATCTTGTAAAGTGGTCTATCCATTCATTTAAGTCTTTGGTTTTAAACGCCCTTACTAAGTCAATATTATAGATATCAAGGTTATATTTTCACAGAATGTTCTTTACATTATGTACCATGATTTTATGTGGAAAACAGTATTGTAGTTGGGTTTTCACAGACAGGGTCACACACTGGAATTGTTAAACTGAAATTGCAATTCATGAACAATGAAAATGTTCAAAATTCACGTTTTTAGTTATTCTCTCTTGTAGGATGTACTGGCTAGAGGTGCTCTTCTGTAAAGTAAAACTGCCATCTTGAAGAGAAATCACACAAAAATCTTGAATGATGTAAGTTCTTAGGTTCGAGTGATTGAACTATGTATGTTTGACAGGTAAAGTTGTCATGGCAACAGTGGCTGTAAGGTAGAAATGTACATCCAGTAACATTAAAGTTAGCCTGGTAACAATCACTTCCCATACTCATTCCTTTCATCAATAACACTGTATTTTTTCTAAGAGGCATGAAATGCACAGTAACAGTATACGCGCTGCACTCAATCTCAAGCCTGTCACAATTTCCTTTCTTCTCTTCTGTACTTACGTACGCTTTGAAAACCATAACAATCTGATTCCAGTTTATCGTAAACTGTCAAACCGAAAAAGACAGACCGTTTTATTTCACCAACTCGTATAAACTCCCTGCTTGAAAGCTTTGGCCACCATGTCAGCTTTCTTCTTGCTGGCCCTAGCGTAACCGCGATCACGTTTCCAAACATCACCCGCGTATGAGACGTCACTCCATCATGTCATACCCCTGGCCAAGGTTTTGGGCCACGTTCCAGACGTGCACTCGGGGGACCCAAACCCGTCTCTTTGTCAGGTGCCGCGACTCTGATGGTTTCATTGGCTGGAAGAATGCAAGGTTGTAATTTACTGTTGTTGGCAGGCACCGTGGGATTTATGTTGCATGCTGCCATTCGTGTGCAGGCAAGCACTAATGGCTTAGAAGCGGGGTTAGCTAACTTAACATATCTATTTCCTATTGGGCTTGAATCGGATAGGTTATGTTTGAACCTGGTAGGGTTTTATCGAAGCTGTCTTTTTTAAACTGATTGGAAGACTTTTTTGGATAAGAATGAATGTTGCTGGTACAGTCTGGCTTAGGTTAATGGTAGTTTTATGCCTAAACTGGTATATGCCAATGCTGGTTTGATGTTGATGTCCGTTTCTGGTGAATCGGGTCTTATTGGTCATGTAGCTTGCTGTCTAAACCAACATCACAAACATCACTGTTAACCAGCCAGAAACGCAAGGAGAGATCGCCACATGGCCTTTTTCATTGTCTTAAAACATAATCTGAGACCTGGCGACTGCCTGCTGTTACGCCCCCCAAAACAAACCTCAGATCAGTTCTAGTCAATTTGGCACGTCATTTCTACAACCGTGTCTGTAAAATTGGAAGCTCGTCTCTGCATCTTATTTTTTGAGCTTGTATCAGATATTTCTGTAAACCGTTACGGTGAAATGAGACTAGCTGTCTATGAGATTCTTTTGTTGTTGACTCCTTAATCTGTAGACATACCCTCCATGATTTGTCTCGAAAAGGGAAAACACTTGGTTCCGCTGTAACTCTAAACCACCACCTAATGATGGTTCAAAACAATGTTCCGCCCCCCCCCCCCAAAAAAACCTTTACATTTAATACGGTTAAAAATACCAATTTCCATTCCTCATAAATCACAGCGTTTCACTGTAAGACATATTTTAGGGGCCATTTGATGATGAGCCTGATTTTGCGGAGTTCCACATGTTTTTGGTTCAACACAACGATTATAAACATTAAAGAAATGCCTCTGTTCTATTACTGTAAATGGGGAAAGGGCAACACTTAATACGGTAGCACATCTGCCCAGAGGTGTTGCAGATATGGCCGCAGAGAGAGATGACTTTCCTTGCTTTGGTCTTTTGGGATTTATGGTCAACAGGCTTGTTGCATCTGGCACAACATTCCTAAGAGCCAATCAAATTTTAGGTTTGGGTGTAGCGATAAAGTTAGGGTTGGGTTTTACAAAAGTGGCTGAAAACACGGCATTATGCATGACAGGCAAATAACTAGCGATGTCACATTGTAGAAACGCCCACACACCTGCACAAACATGCATACCCAGCTTTAACAAAAAAGAAACTTTTTGAATACAATTTTTCACTGTACCCTGATAGTCTCTGTGACGTATGCTGTCGTATAGACATCTAGAAGACGTCTGTAAGATGTCTATGATTTAGAATTTATATAAAGCTGATCTTTTTAAGATGTTTATCAGATGTTTTTACACGGCAGACGTTTTCCAGATTTCCAGATCTTTAGCAGACATCGTATAGACATATCTTGGGTATACAGTATGTGTTTTTAGAATTTGTTGTATGTAAAAACGTGTCTCCGCTGGTTGTAGTGGTGCAGTAAATCTACATTTTACTGGAGAAACGTAAATAAATGTTGAGTAGCACAAACGCAGTCCTGTAGGTCACCATTTTTGTTTTGGTTATGCTCACTCATGCATACTGTATAGACTGAACACGTGAGTGCATGACATCACAATTTTTATAGAGTTTTTTGGTTTACACAAAAACAATAATAATATCGTTTTGCACTTTCAGTCAGCCAAAAAGTAGGCAAAACCGTCAAAACTCATAAAAGTGTTCAGGTTTAGTTTTCAGAAAATGCCTGCTATCACTGTATGTACAGGATTTAGCTTTACATTGACATTACCTTTACATTATGTTCTTTGGCACATTTGCATCAGTGATAACAGCAAATAGATCCGGTCATACTGTCCATTTTTTTTTTATAGCGCTTTTACAATTTGCTTTGCATCAAAGCAGCTATACAAGAAAACCACAACCAAGGAAAACAACATAAGTTGAACACAACCAAAAAATAAGACAAACCTTAAAAGAAATATCAAATAGAGTAGGTAAAGTAATGTTCATTGTACTGTAAATGTACTGTAACGCCGGTCAGGTCTAGTTGGGGTGGGAGTAATTGAGTCTTTTGAGAAGAAGAGTGAACAGAAATAGCTTGAAACAACAAGCCAGAGTTTCTGCCTGATTTGATTACGTTCCTGGCAGCGTGTTTTTATGTTACACTGTCGAGGGTTACTGGAGATCATCGAGCCTGAATCTCTTCCTCGCTCATCCCTCCACCCCTCTAGCCTTCCCACTGACTGACGTTCCCTCTGACAGCATCCTGATGAGAAATCCACAGCGTTCAGCCGTCGAAAAGCTTCCTGTGAGGTTAATGGGAAATGCCAGCTGTCTGCCCCCAGCATCACGAAATGCGCTGGAGGTCCGTACAGCTGAAACGAGAGGGTTGTCTCCTTCCCACCGAATGGTGGGGTATCTATAAAAATTGTATGTGACTTGTAAACATGATATTTAAAGCTGCAATCCATAACGTTTTTGGTTAAAAATTGAATATACAGAAAACATGTTTAAAACTGAACCTGCAATTTTATGTCTTAAACTGAGATGGCGAGAGGCAAAGTTACAGATTGTAGATTTAAAGTTGGCATGAAACTTAGGGCGAGTTCCAAACAGCATTTTTGCACTCTTGAAGGGCACTTTGGGAAGAGGACGGCGCACAAAAAGTCACTTCAGATGAAGTCAAAAAGATTTTTTTCATTGCTTCATTCGCCAAATGTATTTCAAACATTGTAAAAAACAAAATTTCGCTAATACCTCTGGAGTTCACACATCAAGAGTTCTGCTCTTCAAAGTAAAGAGAGCATAGGAATGTTCACTTCCATTTGGAATCAATTGGATCATTGGATGTTGGCTGGCCATCCATTTGAAAATCATTCTAGCCAAGCGCCCGTGTCGAGACAAACGTCATGAAGAGATTTGGAGGTTCATTTTTTTATTAAACATTACGAGAGCACATTCATTTTCATAAAATATTAAATTATTTATAATAAACAGCAATGTTCCATAAATCATTATTCCATTGATTATAAGGATTTTGTAGAATTTTACAAGATTTTGTAAGATTATACGTTTTTTGATTAGTTTAATGTCATTATACTAGACCACATTAGATGATGTAATCAACATTTGTTTAACGCTGGTTCAGAACGCTGGTTGGTTCATTACTGAAACGTTTGAACAAAATACAATCAACAGAATATTTTTATAGGGCTGGGACGATATATATCGTGCTTCACACTTATAAGACATGTCTAGGGCGATTCTGAAATCGCAAGGCTTCGATTCTGTGTTTTATGCACAGCTCTTCCGTGTACTACGGCTTTTTGTTCAGTAGGATCTAAAATCACTACGAGATTAAGCATATGAGTCGTTTATAACGTGCATTTGAAAAAGCGACACTCGTCAAAAATCATATATACTTTATTATGATAAAAATTCCTGAAAGGTTTGAACAATAGCGATAAAATATGCCCTTTGGCATTTCCTGGAACTACGTGTGTAAATCGTACTTCTTCTGCTGCCCGTATTTGGAGTTTCTGCGCGAGAGCACCAACTGGCTTTCGGATGTGGCGGAATTTAACCGTAATTCATTGAGAAACTGAGCATAAGAATTGTACGATATATCGTCCCAGCCCTATTTATAACCGATTTAAAATGTTAAACAAATATTTGGAAGATTGAATTTTGGAAGATTTAAAATATGAATATGAACTGAAACCGGAAGATGTGTTTACATTTTGCGAAGTGGCTTGTATTCTTGTCAGGCAATTCTTGAGTGTGTATTTGTGTGTAATTGTGTGAGAAAATCAGTGTGAGACTTTTGCTTAGTCAGAAAACGTTGAAGTCCTGTCCATCTACCATTATATTAAAAGCAGTAGCTAGATTAACTAAATTGAAGTTGCTGTTTTTTATTACGTTTAGATGACTGCTACCCTGTGTGGCATTGTAACACACTGTGACCATGACAACCCAAGCGGGTGGGTGTGTGAGTATATGCAGCTGTTAGGGTGGAGCTGAGATGTTTCCTTTATCTCTCAGACTAATTTTCTCTGTGTGTTTGTTGTCTCTAATATGATTATTCTCAATGTATTCTTAATGAATCATCGCATGAGCTCTGTCTCTACATCTCCCAATGTGTATCCTGAGATCACAACCTAACACTAATGACCAGGGAAGTT